>NC_053028.1:670482088-670802886 GCF_003073215.2 Triticum urartu
ATAAAAATAAGTGGTAAGAGTTAAAACTGGAGCGTAGTCTTTTTTGGTTGTAGGATGCAACATTAGTTTGAATCTCCATTGTTGCACCTTTGTAGATAAATCTAGATTCAAAATATTTAAAGGATGACAAAGTTACAATGAATTGGGAAATAGTAGATTTAGAAAAGCTGCAACTCAGCAGCAGGTTGTACTTGAATTCGTCAACTACGACATGCAAAGTGCAAGATACCTTTCAATAAGTTAGTGAAGCTCAGCTAAAGCATGTGTCAAACAAAGAGGATGTAAAGGGTAAATAAGCCTGTCTCGGTTGGGGTAGGGATGACGGGTTACAACACTGGTTCCAAAATGCACTTATCCAAGCCAGCATCTGCAATAGTTGACAATTAACAACCGAGGATAGGGAAAACCTTTTACAACAGTTGAGAATTGCCGTCCAAGGATAGAGAAAACCTAATGTCTGGGGAGTTTAATTAATGAATAAGGTCGAAAAAGTCAAGGGACTGAAAAAGAACCGCAGAGGCAAAATAGGACCACCCGCTAGGCCGTATAATTACAACTTCTGGAGAACCACCAACAAATCTGAATCAGAGTTGTCGAAGACTTTTAAATTAAACAATGGAGAGGAGGAAATTAAATGGAAAGAGTAATGATCTCCAAACATAGATCAGCGAGACGATAAGTGCCCCCGCTAAGCCGTATAACCCCCAAATTTCTAGAAAACCACCAATAAACGCAAATTAGAATTGTGAGATTAAAGACGAGTTGTGGAGGGGAAGAAATTAAAATACAGAAAGTGATGATCATCCAAACACAGATCATCAAGAAGATAAGTCACCCTGCCCCTAACCATATAATCCCATGTTTTAGAAAAAATGGCCAATAATAATAATAATCCAAATCAGAATCTTTGGAGACTAAATTATTGTACTGAGCAAGCGAAGAACTTAAATCAAGAGGGGTCGAGAATTTGCGATCATTTGAAAATTCATGAGGGGCCAAAAAACTTCAGTTCAACAACGAAACATCATCCAATAAGATTTGAAAAAAAATCTAATGGATTGTAATAATTGAAATTAGCAAGTCCAAACCTTCGCCCTTGGATTCATCTTTGCATAGTACTATCCTACTACTACTAGTGCATCTAAATGAGCACAAACGTGATCAGCTGCCAACAAGGCACACATACCACAGAATTTTCCATCTGTTCTAATTAACCCAAATCATCCTCCCATGATGATCTTGTACTCGCAACATTCTTGGGGGAGGGCTATCAAAATCATCAAAGTCTACCAACTACGATCCATTTGTATCATCTCCATGCTCATATCCATATGGGGAACATACAAGCTACTAAGCTTAGGTCAAAATATCACAAATCCAAGTGCTCAAGTTATCTCCAACCTAGAATTCAACTAGTAATATCCAAGATGACCCAATAGTCCACCAATACCACATTCATGCTAATCAAACTATACCTATATAAATCCAATATATCTCATGTCGATCATGATACACCCTAAAGTTCTCTAGTTTCAAGCTAATGCCAAAATATCACAAATCCAAGTGCCCACTCTCAAGTTTAACTCCGACCTAGAATTCAAGCAGACATATCATTGAACCTAACACAAACAACATTTGTATTACTCCAATATCTTTGTTTCGTTCCTGCTAATTCAATCCAAGATGATGTAATAGTCCATTAATTCTCACAATCATGCTGATTATATTACACTCATATAAATCCAATATATCTTGGACTGATCATACTACACACTAAAGTTCTCCGGTTTCAATCTGTAAAGGTGAAACTACCCTCCTCCTACTACTTCATCTAAAGGAGCACAAACACATAATAAAGGCATGATCAACTGCTCCAACAAGGCTCATACCACTGAAATTGTCATCTATTCTAATTAATCCAAATCATCCTCCCATGATGACCTTGTTGGGGAACGTAGCGGAAATTCGAAATTTTCTACGCATCACCAAGATCAATCTATGGAGTAATCTAGCAACGAGGGGAAGGAGAGTGCATCTACATACCCTTGTAGATCGCTACGCGGAAGCGTTCAAGAGAACGGGGTTGATGGAGTCGTACTCGTCGTGATCCAAATCACCGATGATCCTAGTGCCGAACGGATGGCACCTCCGTGTTCAACACACGTACAGCCCGGTGACTTCTCCTACGCCTTGATCCAGCAAGGGGAGAAGGAGAGGTTGGGAAGACTCCATCCAGCAGCAGCACGACGGCGTGGTGGTGGTGGAGGAGCGTGGTACTCCAGCAGGGCTTCGCCAAGCACCGCAAGAGACGAGGAGGGAGAGGGGTAGGGTTGCGCCAACAGGGGAAGAATTCACATGTCTTGGGCAGCCCCAAACCTCAAGTATATATAGGGGGAGGGGAGGGGCTGCGCCCCCACCTAGGGTTCCCTCCCTAGGGGTGGCGGCAGCCCCTAGATCCCATCTAGGGGGCGGCCAAGGGGAGGGGGAGAGGGAGGCGCACCAGGCATGGGCCCTAAGGCCCATCTGCCCTTAGGGTTTGCCCCCTCCTCCCCTTTAGGCGCCTTGGGCCCTTGTGGGGGGGCGCACCAGCCCACCTGGGGCTGGTCCCCTCCCACACTTGGCCCATGCAGCCCTCCAGGATTTGTGGCCCACTTGGTGGACCCCCGGGACCCTCCCGGTGGTCCCGATACGTTACTGATAAAACCCAAAACTTTTCCGGCGATCAAAACAGGACTTCCCATATATAAATCTTTACCTCCGGACCATTCCGGAACTCCTCGTGACGTCCGGGATCTCATCCGGGACTCCGAACAACATTCGGTAACCACGTATATCTATTCCCTATAACCCTAGCGTCATCGAACCTTAAGTGTGTAGACCCTGCGGGTTCGGGAGTCATGCAGACATGGCCGAGACAACTCTCCGGTCAATAACCAACAGCGGGATCTGGATACCCATGCTGGCTCCCACATGCTCCACGATGATCTCATCGAATGAACCACGATGTCAAGGACTTAATCAATCCCGTATACAATTCCCTTTGTCTATCGGTACGATACTTGCCCGAGATTCGATCGTCGGTATCCCGATACCTTGTTCAATCTCGTTACCGGCAAGTCTCTTTACTCGTTCCGTAACACATCATCCCGTGATCAACTCCTTGATCACATTGTGCACATTATGATGATGTCCTACCGAGTGGGCCCAGAGCACCTCTCCGTTTACACGGAGTGACAAATCCCAGTCTCGATTCGTGCCAACCCAACAGACACTTTCGGAGATACCTGTAGTGTACCTTTATAGCCACCCAGTTACGTTGTGACGTTTGGCACACCCAAAGTATTCCTACGGTATCCGGGAGTTGCACAATCTCATGGTCTAAGGAAATGATACTTGACATTAGAAAAGCTTTAGCATACGAACTACACGATCTTTGTGCTAGGCTTAGGATTGGGTCTTGTCCATCACATCATTCTCCTAATGATGTGATCCCGTTATCAACGACATCCAATGTCCATGGTCAGGAAACCGTAACCATCTATTGATCAACGAGCTAGTCAACTAGAGGCTTACTAGGGACATGGTGTTGTCTATGTATCCACACATGTATCTGAGTTTCCTATCAATACAATTCTAGCATGGATAATAAACGATTATCATGAACAAGGAAATATAATAATAACCAATTTATTATTGCCTCTAGGGCATATTTCCAACAGTCTCCCACTTGCACTAGAGTCAATAATCCAGTTCACATCGATATGTGATTAACACTCAAGGTCACATCCCCATGTGACTAACACCCAAAGAGTTCTGGGTTTGATCATGTTATGCTCGTGAGAGAGGTTTCAGTCAACGGGTCTGCAACATTCAGATCCATATGTACTTCGCAAATTTCTATGTCATGTTGTAGATGCAACTACTACGCTACATTTGGAGCCATTTCAAATAACTGTTCTACTTGGAGCTATTCTAAATTGTTGCTCCATTATACGTATCCGGTATCTCTACTCAGAGCTATCCGGATAGGTGTTAAGCTTGCATCGACGTAACTCTTTACGTCGAACTCTTTATCACCTCCATAACCGAGAAACATATCCTTATTCCTCTAAGGATAATTTAGACCGCTATCTGGTGATCTACTCCTAGATTACCTTTGTACCCTCTTGCCAGATATGTGGCAAGGCACACATCAGGTGCGGTACTCAGCATGGCACACCTTATAGAGCCTATGAAAAAAGCATAGGGGACAACCTTCGTCCTTCCTCTTTCTTCTGCCATGGTCGAGCTTTAAGTCTTAACTTCATACCTTACAACTCAGGCAAGAACTCCTTCTTTAACTGATCCATCTTGAACACCTTCAAGATCATGTCAAGGTATGTGCTCATTTGAAAGTACCATTAAGCGTTTTGATCTATCCTTATAGATCTTGATGCTCAATGTTCAAGTAGCTTAATCCAGGCTTTTCATTGAAAAACACTTTACAAATAACCCTATATGCTTTCCAGAAATTCTACGTCATTTCTGATCAACGATATGTCAACAACATATATTCATCAGAAATTCTATAGTGCTCCCACTCACTTCTTTGGAAATACAAGTTTCTCATAAACTTTGTATACACCCAAAATCTTTGATCATCTCATCAAAGCATACATTCCAACTCCGAGATGCTTACTCCAGTCCTTAGAAGGATTGCTGGAGCTTTGCATACTTATTAGCATCTTTCAGGATTGACAAAACCTTCCGGTTGTATCACATACAACCTTTCCTCAAGAAAATCGTCGAGGAAACAATGTTTTTGACATCCTATCTGCAAGATTTCATAAATAATGCAGTAATCGCTAATATAATTCCAACAGACTTTTAGCATCGCTACGAGTGAGAAAGTCTCATCGTAGTCAACTCCTTGAACTTGTCGGAAAACATCTTAACGACAAGTCGAGCTTTCTTAATGGTGATACTTACCATCATTGTCCGTCTTTCTTTTAAAATCCATATGTACCTAACAGCCTTACGACCACCAAGTAGTTCTTCCAAAGTCTACACTTTGTTTTCATATATGGATCCTCTCTCGGATTATATGGCCTCGAGCCATTTTGGAATCCATGCCCACCATCGCTTCTCCATAGCTCATAGGTTTATTGTTGTCTAGCAACATGACTTCCAAGACAGGATTACGTACCACTCTGAAGTAGTACGCATCCTTGTCATCCTACGACGTTTGATAGCGACTTGATCCGAAGTTTCATGATCACTATCATAAGCTTCCACTTCAATTGGTGTAGGTGCCATAGGAACAACTCCCTGTGCCCTGCCACACACTAGTTGAAGAGACGGTTCAATAACCTCATCAATTCTCCACCATCCTCCCACTCAATTCTTTCGAGAGAAACTTTTCCTCGAGAAAGGACCCGATTCTAGAAACAATCCCTTATTGCTTTCGGATCTGAGACAGGAGGTATACCCAACTGTTTTGGGTGTCCTATGAAGATGCATTTATCCGCTTTGGGTTCGAGCTTATCAGCCTAAAACTTTTTCACATAAGCGTCGCAGCCCCAAACTTTTAAGAAATGACAGCTTAGGTTTCTCTAAACCATAGTTCATACGGTGTCATCTCATCGGAATTACGTGGTGCCCTATTTAAAGTGAATGTGGTTGTCTCTAATGCCTAACCCATAAACTATCGTGGTAATTCGATAAGAGACATCATGGTATGCATCATATCCAATAGGGTGCAGTTATGATGTTCGGACACACCATCACACTATGGTGTTCCAGGCTGTATTAGTTGTGAAACAATTTCCACAATGTCTTAATTCTGTGCCAAACTCGTAATTCAGATATTCATCTCTATGATCATATCATAGATATTTTATCCTCTTGTCACGATGATCTTTCAACTTCATCCTGAAATTACTTGAACCTTTCAATAATTCAGACTCGTGATTCATCAAGTAAATATACTCAACATCTACTCAAATCATCTGTGAAGTAAGAACATAACGATATCCACTACACGCCTCAGCACTCATTGGACTACGCACATCAAGATGTATTACTTCCAACAAGTTGCTTTCTTGTTCCATTTTACTGAAAACGAGGCCTTCAGTCATCTTGCCCATCTGGTATGATTTGCATGTCTCAAGTGAGTCCAAACGATCCATCTATATAGAGTTTCTTCATGCATATCTACCAACAAACATGGTTCGCATGTCTCAATCCTTTCAAAAATGAGTGAGTCCAAAGATCCATCAACATGGAGCTTCTTCATGCGTTCTATACCAATATGACTCAAATTGCAGTGCCACATTTGTGTGGTACTATCATTACTATCTTATACCTTTGGCATGAAAATGTGTATCACTACGATCGAGATTCAATAAACCATTCATTTTAGGTGCAAGACCATTGAAGGTATTATTCAAATAAACAGAGTAACCATTATTCTCCTTAAATGAATAACCGTATTGCGATAGACATAATCCAATCATGTCTATGCTCAACGCAAACACCAATCTCGATGGTAGAGGGAGCGTGCGATGCTTGATCACATCAAGCTTGGGAAAAACTTCCAACACATATCGCTAGCTCACCTTTTAGCTAGTCTCCGTTTATTCCGTAGCCTTTTGTTTTGAGTTTACTAACACTTCGCAACCGAACCGGTATCTAATACCATGGTGCTACTAGGAGTACTAGTAAAGTACACATTAACACAATGTATATCCAATATACTTCTATCGACCTTGCCAGCCTTCTCATCTACCAAGTATCTAGGGTAATTCTGCTCCAGTGGCTGTTCCCCTTATTACAGAAGCACTTAGTCTCGGGCTTGGGTTCAACTTTGGGTTTCTTCACTAGAACAACAACTGATTTGTTGTTCCATGAAGTATCCCTTTCTTGCTCTTGCCCTTCTTGAAACTAGTGGTTTTACTAACCATCAACGATTGATGCTCCCTTTTGATTTCTACTTTTTGCGGTGTCGCGAATAGCTCAAGGATCATATCTATCCCGGATATGTTATAATTCATCACGAAGCTCTAGTAGCTTAGTCGCAGTGACTTTGGAGAACCATCACTATTTCATCTGGAAGATCAACTCCCACTCGACTCAAGCGATTGTTGTACTCAGACAATCTGAGCACAAGCTCAAGATTGAGCTTTTCTCCCTTATTATGCAGGCTAAGAAAATCGTCGGAGGTCTTATACCTCTTGACGTGGGCACGAGCCTGAAATCCCAATTTCAGTCCTTGGAACATCTCATATGTTCTGCGATGTTTCAAAAACGTCTTTGGTGCCTCAATTCTAAACCATTTAGCATTACGCACTGAACTATCATGTAGTCATCAAAATGTGTATGTCAGATGTTCGCAACATCCACAGACGACGTTCGAGGTTCAGCACACTGAGCGGTGCATTAAGGACATAAGCCTTCTACTGTCTGCATAAATGCTACTATCAACTTTCAACTAATTTTTCTCTAGGAACATATCTAAACAGTAGAACTGAAGCGCGAGCTACGACATAATTTGCGAAGACCTTTTGACTATGTTCAGGATAATTAAGTTCATCTTATAAACTCCCACTCAGATAGACATCCCTCTAGTCATCTAAGTGATACATGATCCGAATCAACTAGGCCGTGTCCGATCATCACGTGAGACGGACTAGTCATCATCGGTGAACATCTCATGTTGATCGCATCTTCTATACGACTCATGTTCGACCTTTCGGTCCTCCGTGTTCCGAGGCCATGTCTGTACATGCTAGGCTCGTCAAGTTAACCTAAGTGTTTCGCATGTGTTCCGAGGCCATGTCTGTACATGCTAGGCTCGTCAACACCCATTGTATTCGAACGTAAGAATCTATCACACCCGATCATCACGTGGTGCTTCAAAACGACGAACTTTCGCAACGGTGCACAGTTAGGGAGAACACTTCTCTTGAAATTTTAGTGAGGGATCATCTTATTTAAGCTATCGTCGTTCTAAGAAAATAAGATGTATAAACATGATAAACATCACATGCAATCAAATAGTGACATGATATGGCCAACATCATATTGCTCCTTTTGATCTCCATCTTCGGGGCTCCATGATCATCATCGTCACCGGCATGACACAATGATCTCCATCATCATGATCTCCATGAAGTTGTCTCGCCAACTTATTACTTCTACTACTATGGCTACCGGTTAGCAATAAAGTAAAGTAATTACATGGCGTTGTTCAATGACACGCGGGTCATACAATAAATAAAGACAACTCCTATGGCTCCCGCCGGTTGTCATACTTATCGACATGCAAGTCGTGATTCCTATTACAAGAACATGATCAATCTCATACATCACATATCATTCATCACATTCTTCTTGGCCATATCACATCACATAGCATACCCTGCAAAAACAAGTTAGACGTCCTCTAATTGTTGTTTGCATGTTTTACGTGGCTGCTATGGGTTTCTAGCAAGAACGTTTCTTACCTACGCAAAAAACACAACGTGATATGCCAATTGCTATTTACCCTTCATAAGGACCCTTTTCATCGAATCCGATCCGACTAAAGTGGGAGAGACAGACACCCGCTAGCCACCTTATGCAACTAGTGCATGTCAGTCGGTGGAACCAGTCTCACGTAAGAGTACGTGTAAGGTCGGTCCGGGCCGCTTCATCCCACAATGCCGCCGAATCAAGATTGGAATAGTAACGGTAAGCATATTGAACAAAATCAACGCCCACAACTACTTTGTGTTCTACTCGTGCATAGAAACTACACATAGACCTAGCTCATGATACCACTGTTGGGGAACGTAGCGGAAATTTGAAATTTTCTACGCATCACCAAGATCAATCTATGGAGTAATCTAGCAACGAGGGAAGGAGAGTGCATCTACATACCCTTGTAGATCGCTACGCGGAAGCGTTCAAGAGAACGGGGTTGATGGAGTCGTACTCGTCGTGATCCAAATCACCGATGATCCTAGTGCCGAACGGACGGCACCTCCGTGTTCAACACACGTACAGCCCGGTGACGTCTCCTACGCCTTGATCCAGCAAGGGGAGAAGGAGAGGTTGGGAAGACTCCATCCAGCATCAGCACGACGGCGTGGTGGTGGTGGAGGAGCGTGGTACTCCAGCAGGGCTTCGCCAAGCACCGCAAGAGACGAGGAGGGAGAGGGGTAGGGCTGCGCCAACAGGGGAAGAATTCACATGTGTTGGGCAGCCCCAAACCTCAAGTATATATAGGGGGAGGGGAGGGGCTGCGCCCCCACCTAGGGTTCCCTCCCTAGGGGTGGCGGCAGCCCCTAGATCCCATCTAGGGGGCGGCCAAGGGGAGGGGAGAGGGAGGCGCACCAGGCATGGGCCCTAAGGCCCATCTGCCCTTAGGGTTTGCCCCCCTCCTCCCCTTTAGGCGCCTTGGGCCCTTGTGGGGGGGCGCACCAGCCCACCTGGGGATGGTCCCCTCCCACACTTGGCCCATGCAGCCCTCCGGGGCTTGTGGCCCCACTTGGTGGACCCCCGGGACCCTCCCGGTGGTCCCGGTACGTTACCGATAAAACCTGAAACTTTTCCGGCGACCAAAACAGGACTTCCCATATATAAATCTTTACCTCCGGACCATTCCAGAACTCCTCGTGATGTCCGGGATCTCATCCGGGACTCCGAACAACATTCGGTAACCACGTATATCTATTCCCTATAACCCTAGCGTCATCGAACCTTAAGTGTGTAGACCCTACGGGTTCGGGAGTCATGCAGACATGGCCGAGACGACTCTCTGGTCAATAACCAACAGCGGGATCTGGATACCCATGCTGGCTCCCACATGCTCCACGATGATCTCATCGGATGAACCACGATGTCAAGGACTTAATCAATCCCGTATACAATTCCCTTTGTCTATCGGTACGATACTTGCCCGAGATTCGATCGTCGTATCCCGATACCTTGTTCAATCTCGTTACCGGCAAGTCTCTTTACTCGTTCCGTAACACATCATCCCGTGATCAACTCCTTGATCACATTGTGCACATTATGATGATGTCCTACCGAGTGGGCCCAGAGACACCTCTCCGTTTACATGGAGTGACAAATCCCAGTCTGATTCGTGCCAACCCAACAGACACTTTCGGAGATACCTGTAGTGTACCTTTATAGCCACCCAGTTACGTTGTGACGTTTGGCACACCCAAAGTATTCCTACGGTATCCGGGAGTTGCACAATCTCATGGTCTAAGGAAATGATACTTGACATTAGAAAAGCTTTAGCATACGAACTACACGATCTTTGTGCTAGGCTTAGGATTGGGTCTTGTCCATCACATCATTCTCCTAATGATGTGATCCCGTTATCAATGACATCCAATGTCCATGGTCAGGAAACCGTAACCATCTATTGATCAACGAGCTAGTCAACTAGAGGCTTACTAGGGACATGGTGTTGTCTATGTATCCACACATGTATCTGAGTTTCCTATCAATACAATTCTAGCATGGATAATAAACGATTATCATGAACAAGGAAATATAATAATAACCAATTTATTATTGCCTCTAGGGCATATTTCCAATAGACCTTGCACTCGTAACATTCTTGGGGAGGGCTAGCAAAATCATCAAAGTATACCAACTACAATTCCTTTGTATAATCTCCATGCTCATATCCATATGGGGCACATACAAGCTACTAAGCTTAGGTCAAAATATGACAAATCCAGGTGCTCATGTTATCTCCAACCTAGAATCCAACTAGTAATTTCCAAGATCATCTGATAGTCCACCAATACTGCATCCATACTAATCATACTATACCTATATAAATCAAATACATCTCAGGTTGATCATGCTACACCCTAAAGTTCTCCAGTTTCAAGGTCATGTCAAAATATCACAAATCCAAGTGCCTAATCTGAGGTTTAACTCCAACCTAGAATCCATGCATATATATCATTGAACCAAACACAAACAACATTTCTATTACCCCAATATCTTTTTTTCTTCATACTAATTCAATCCAATATGATGTAATAGTCCATCAATTTTCCCAATCATGTTGATTATATTACACATATAAATCCAATATATGTCCGATTGATCATACTACACCCTAAATTTCTCTAATTTCGATCTCTAAAGGTGTGCATCTAGTACCTATCATAACTATGATCCAACAAAACCCACTTTCATCGTTATCTAAGTCCAGTATAAAGAAAGTTTCCAATGGATTACTATAGATCCAAAAATTAGAAGGTATTTATTCACCAGATTTTTTTCAAGATCACAATCACATAAGTATATCCAAATTGTTCCAAGGTTATTAAAAATCTATTTATTCACTGATATAATATCACTTCATAAGTGATACCCTCCTACTACTGCATCTAAAGGAGCACAAACACATAATAAAAGCAAGATCAGCTGCTCCAATGAGGCTCAAAACACTGAAATTGTCATCTATTCTAATTATCCAAATCACCCTCCCATGATGATCTCGTACTTGTAACATTCTTGGGGAGGGCTAGCAAAATCATCAAAGTCGACCAACTACAATATGTTTGTATCATCTTCATGCTCATGTCCATTTGGGGCCCATACAAGCTACTAAGCTTAGCTTAAAGTATCACAAATCCAAGTGCTCAAGTTATCTCCAACCTATAATCCAACTAATATCCAAGATGATCCAATAGTCCACCAATACCACATTCATGCTAATCATACTATACCTATATAAATCCAATATATCTCAGGTTGATCATGCTACACCCTAAAGTTCTCCAGTTTCAAGCTCATGTGAAAATATCAGAAATCCAAGCGCCCAATCTCAAGTTTAACTCTGACCTAGAATCCAAGCAGATATATCATTGAACCTAACACAAACAACATTTCTATTACTCCAATATGTTTGTTTTCTTTCAACTATTTCAATCCAAGATGATGTAGTAGTCCATCAATTTTCACAACTCATATTATACTCATATAAATCCAATATATCTCCGATTGATCATACTACACGTTAAAGTTCTCAAGTTTTTTCTTTTGAGAAAACGCCAAAGCTTTGCATTTCATTGTATTGAAAATGAGTTTGGTACAATCCTCCTAGGAGGCCAGTTACAAGGCAAGTATAGGAACATTAGTGAACATCCCAGGCTTGTGGTAGGATGACGCGGAGGCCTAGGGCCCAAAGTGTAGCCTCGGCCTAGATCATAGCGATAAGTGAGGTGGTCGAAGGGCGAGCCCCCTTGAAGACGCATCCATTGCGATGCTTCCAGATCATCCATGGCACGAGCAGGGCAGTGGAAGCAAGACCCTTGTGCATAGGCAAAGTTCTCAAGTTTCAATCTCTAAAGGTGTGCATCTAGTACAAATCATAACTATGATCCAACCAAGCCACTATCATGGTTATCTAAGATCAATATAGAGCAAGCTTCCACTAGATAACTATAGATCCAAAAATAAGAATTTATTTATCCATCATATTTTTTTCAAGATCACAATCACCTAACTAAATCCAAAATGTTCCAAACTAATTAAAGATCTATTTATCCACCTATATAATATCACTTCATAAGTTCTACCATCCTCCTACAATTGCATATAAAGGAGCACAAACACATAATAAAAGCAAGATCAACTGCTCCAACAAGGCTCATACCACCGAAATTGTCATCTATTCTAATTAATCCAAATTATCCTCCCATGATGTTCTTGTACTCGTAACATTCTTGGGGAGGGCTAGCAAAATCATCAAAGTCTACCAACTACAATTCATTTGTATCATCTCCACTAGATCGGGATCGGGCCTTGGCGCAAGGGTGCCGGTCCCAACGTTTTGATCAGGCAGGTAATGCTAAGTCAGTAGTAATCCAGGTTCTGGTGCCATATTTTTAGTTTGTTGCTGGCAGGTGGTGCCTGGCTCAACACATCACACGGACATGTAAACAAAGTACAACATTTTGCAAGAGTAATCAAACATAAGATTGTCTTTATAGATAGCATAACTGTTGTCAACATATCTTGACGCATTTTCTGGTCCATCCCATAGGTGCAACACGCTTAATCCTAAATGACATATAATGACAGATCCAAAATAAAAATAGCAAAGTAGCTTCCTATGATAGATTGCTATTTGATCAGAAAGCATAAAGATACAAGCAAGGAATAGTAATCGCCTATGTCAATAGGTTGACAATTGTACATTCATTACAGAGGGCTTAATATACCAGAAGCAAGTCAGATTCCAAAATAACAAAGAGAAGAGTAACTGCCATTTGATAGATTCTATTTGATGACAAAGGCATAAAGACCCAATTCATACCATACAATGGTTGTCCACGACAATAAGTTCACTACAATATACCAAAAGCAAGAGAAACATCATAATAACAAAAGTACGTTGAAAGGTGTAGCGGTTGCCGATGAGTCTGAAGCTCGTAGCAAGCACACAACTTCCCATGCAGAGTATATGTCCTGGTAAGAAGATAAAAGGAGGTGGAGCACCACAATACATAATTTATTAGACTAAAGAGCACTACAGTATCATAATAATTTGGAGCAATTGTATGCCTACTCATGATCTCAACAGATGCGACTTTGGTACATTATTTTTTTGATCATTTTGGTGCAGTTTGGTTATAGTCAAATCAATCAACCAGCTATGCAAGTACAATAGTTATCAACAAAGAGCCACGTCACGCCAGTTCTAAATTGCAGGATAGGTGCTTACTATATTTTCTATGATTGGCACGCATCTATTAAAATCAAGAAATACATGTATATGCCAACTACTAGTGCTCGGGAGGGGGGATGAATTATGCTTATGCAACGCCATGAATATCTTTATTTTTTTGAATATATATGATGCATTTACATTGGTTTTTCAGCTGTCGTTGTCAGATTTTAAACTTGACTTGTATTCTACAAAAATATTTACCTGATGTGATGTGATCTAGTGTGTTGTTGCAAATACAAATATATATTTTTAGTCAATCATTTGCAAATCTCTAACCTCCTATATGCTCTAACTATGCTTACTATGTAATTACGAAGTTATTAACTTTCTAATCATCACTTATTCATTTATAATTAGAACATGACACTACTTTGATATATCCCCTTCTTGACAGATCCTAAAAACATCTTTGAAGATATAAAGTTCGGTAGTCTATCGATTCGTTTCAAAGGATGCAAAGAAAAACTGCGAGTAGGGGGCTCACCTACTGCTATAGGCATTGCTTGGAGGCGCCGGCGAATGGACAGGCTGTGTTGGCCACCAGATCCGGCGCACGCGCAAGCTCGACGGGGAGCAGTGGCGTGAGAGCTTTGATGGCGCGGCGGCTAACCTCTTCCTCGCCCATTCTGTGCTGGCAGCCATGCTTTTCCTAATGTTGAGAAAGAGGGGGACAAAGCAGGTCATCAAACCAACCAGAAAGGCAAGAGAAGCATCGGGTGAGATCGACGCATACTTACCTGTTTGATAGTGTCGTGTGTTGCGGCAGCGGGATGATGACGACATCAGTAGCGGTGGTGGCATCTGGTTGGTGGCAACCATGGGGGTCCCCACCGACTAAGTGGCGCGCCTTGGCGCGCATTGCCCGTCTGAGCATCGTGACCCAGCATGTATAAATCTTGTACATCGAAAGGAAATTACGACACTATTTTAGGACTAAGGAGTTTAGTATAGAGCGCAAAAAGTAGAGATATACCAAAAGCATGGTAAGCTGAGTATAGTAAGTCGATAGGATATTTTTGCAAGCACATGACAAAATTTGTTCCAAAAAGCCAGAGTGGCAGTGCCAGTGCCAGATAGGACAAACTGTTTGCATCAAGTTTAGTAGAAAGAAAAAAGATTAAAGAGACCAAAAGCCTGAATGTTAATCTCCAAATTCTAGAACCATACATCATTGACAACATACTATAATTAAAATATGACAGCTTAAGATATAGGCCATTTCATTATTTATAAGACATAAACATCAGGGCCGTCTCCAGAAATTTGGGGCCCTGGGCGAAAACCAAAATGTGGCCCAAAATTTTGACAATTCGCATAAAAGAAGAATTAATGTGTGTAAAGAATACTCTCACTTTATTATATAATTTCGAGTCTGCTTTATTTCTACCTTATTTAGGCATATTTCAACACTAATGCTAGAAGGTAAAGGGATTGCAAAGGAATGAACGGACCTCATGGCATACCAAAAAGGAGCATCCGTCTAGTATTTCTTGAAATAAAATCTTCAATCATATCTTCGTACTTTATCTTCTCCAAGACATCATTTTCAAGTGCTATTGTCGCCAATCCATTCAGTCTTTCTTGTGCCATAGTAGAACGCAAGTACGACTTCAACAATTTGAGTTTAGAAAAACTACTTTCCGCAGATGCAACAGTTACAGGAATGGTCAATAAAATTTTGTACGCAATAATAGCATTAGGATAGATTGTGGAGCGCTTCTTCAAATAATTCAAAATGTCAGGAGGACCCATAGATTTCTGAAGTGAATCCTGGATGAAAATTAGCTCACAACACAATTCAAGTCCATCAATATCTGTATGTTCTCCACTCTTAAGTGAATCTAAAAGATTAACACAAGCAGCCATTAAACTCTTGTCATCTACTCCCGCTGTTCCCAAATATAAGTCTTTTTATAGATTTCAACAAGTGACTATGGAGCAAAATGAGTGAATCTACACTCTAAAATATGTCTATATATATCCGTACGTTGTAGTCCATTTGAAACCTCTAAAAAGACTTATATTTAGCAACGGAGGGAGTAGTGATCGCAGCCTATCTGAAGTAAACAAGAAACCAAATATCTTTTCATACCCCTCGTATTGTTCAAATCTCATGGTAAGTGAAGTTATAGCTTGACCAACAACATATATAAAATAATTGACCTAGAATGACTCCTCTGCAGATTGTGAATCAATAGATGCATCATCTTCGCCCTCATCAAATTGTTTTTTCCTTTTGATTTTACTCTTGGTGCGGAACTCTGGATGAATATCCATCTCCATTGCAAAAAAAAATTGCAACTTCCAATGCTTTCGAAAAGCCAGATTCTCTATACTTCTTGAAAAAGGAAAGCAAGCTTTCTACGGATTCAATTGCAGTATCAATAATCATATCCTTTGACTGTACCAGATGATTATTGATACTAAAAAGTCAAAGCCACCAAGTTCATTTTCTTCCAATGATTGAGCTTCACTTTGTGTCGATGAATCTTTATCACTTTCAACCACTTGCAGTAAGGCCTCCCTTATTTACGGTAGCTGAAACCTTATAGCCTGAACACTATCAGCACGACTCTCCCAGCGAGTAGATGACAATGCCTTGAGAGTCAATCCTGGTATGGTATCTTTGAGAATTTGCCATCTCTTAGTAGAATTAGCAAATATTGTATAAATACGCTGAATAACTCCAAAAAATTATGTTGCTTTACGACAAGACTTTGCCATATCACATAGTGCCAAATTCAGACTATGACAACCACAAGCCGGATAAAAAGCTCTTCGGTTTACTTCTGGTACTATGTTTTGTACCCCTTTACTTTTTCCTTTCATATTTGACCCACTATCATATCTCTGTCCTCTCACATTGTCCACATCAAGGCCAAGACTCTTCAATTCCTTCAGCAGAACATCAAACAATCCTTGCACAGTGTTATCTTTCACATCCAAAAAAGCCTAAGAAGGATTCTTCAATGCAAAAAGAACCTGAAGATGCATCAACATACCTAATTATCAAAGACATTTGTTCTTGGTGGCTTGCATCAGGAGTGTAGTCAAGTATAACAGAGAAGTATTTTGCTTCTTTCACCTTCTCAATGATTTTTGACTTGATTGCAACAACAAGCAAATTGATTAACTCATTTTGTATGGGAGGACCAAAATAATGATCACGAATTTTATCAATGGTGATGCAATCAACATGTTATTTGATAACTGGGTCAAATTTAGCCAATATTTGAAAGAGTCCTAAGAAATTGCCATTGTTGTCTTGGTACAACTTGCTATTACTACCACGGAATGCTATATTGTGTTTTGCAAGAAATTTTACAATCAAGAGGATTATGAGCAAAAGTTTTCTCCAATGTTCCTTTTCCTTCTCAAGTTCCCAATGAGCAATTTTGTCAATTGTTTGATTCTTCTCTAACCTAAGATGCATGTCATATCATGTAGTCATATTTGTGACATGTTCTTTGCTTCTTTCATGCTCTTTAAGTCTATGACCAAGATGAGCCTAGTCAGTAAAACCATCATTTGCTAACTGCCCTCTCACCAACCCTTTTCTTAATAATTTGCAGCAAAAACAAAATACTTTGTCAAGATCTTTGTTGTATAGAAGCCATTCTCTATCACACTTCTCTCCATGCAGAAAACCTTCTAGACAATTTGTCTTTTTCACCATGTTCAATAGACGTGTCTCTTTTAGGACATTGTTGCACCAAAACATCTATCATTTTTTAATCAAGTGCATCCCAATTTCTCGGATCAAATATATCAAACGGAAAAGGACATTTGATGTCATCGGCAATATTATCATCATCGCCGGTATAGCATTATCACCTTCATTGGCAGTATCAACATCATCACCTCCATAGGCGATACTACCATCACCCCCTTCCTTGGCAATATTACCATCATCAATTTCTGCATCAGGAGCCTCAACCTCCATTGCATTATCATCAAGACCATCATCAACATTGAAATCTGTGGTTTAATTTTTAAAATTATGTTGGGGCCCTTTCACCAAATATCTATCAAGGGAACCCGTTAGAGATTGGGCCTCAACTTCGAGTTTTTGTTTCTTCTTACGCTTTGCAGCACCAGATTCATGCTTCCTAATTCTAGCAGACATGATGAGGATTCAGGAACACAGAACCTAACAAATTATAAAAGTGATCATTGATCAAACAAATCTATTTAGTTTCTAATAGTAACGGTCGTTAGATGAATAGATCATCCAAATACAAAGAAAATGAATTGAAAATAGAACCTTGCACTTGGAGATTAAACCACGGTCTGTAGTTTGCCTTGGATGTGTTCCTCGATGGCTCCGATCCTGATTGAAACAACGAACGGAACTGCAGTCCACAGCTGTTGCGGCTTCACACAGCAAGACAACCCGATCGCCGCTCGCGAGACCTAGACGGCAGTTTGTGTGCAATCGCTGGAATGAAGCGATCCGTATCCAATCTTTCGATCGACCTGTTGGGCCTCCAACCTTCTTTTCTGTAAATATGTTATTTAGGCCTCTAACACTAGCAGACCTGGACGCTAGCAGTCCTGGAAGCCTAGCAGATTAATCAAAGACACCACTAGTCACGTACACACACTTACGTTAGTTTCCTTTCCTGGTTTTTTTAGCATACATAGATTTTGTTCATGGATTAACGAAAATGTGCAAGAGCTCTATTTGCCTCTGCCGATCTTTCAGCCGAAGGGAGCGGGATTCGATTCCAGGTCTCCTGGATGGAAAGCAGTGCAGCCAACCACTGAGCTGGTGTACGACGTTTCTAATGAAATGCATGGAGCGTCCTACTTGAGGCAACACGGTCCGGTTTATTTCCGTTTTTCTCCTGCTTGAAGCGAGTCAAGCTGGTTTTTCTCCAGGTTTTTCTTTTTACCTTTTCGTTTTCTTTTTCTTATCCGGGTTATTTTATTTGTTTCTTAAGTTTTCTCATTTTATTTTTCCTTTGGTTTATTTTTTTCTTGTTTGGTTCTCATTTTTTTGTTTTTTCATTCTACATTCTAATATACTTGTTCAACATCTTTCAAATACTTGTTCAACAATTTTTTTAATACATGTTCAACAATTTTTCAAATACTTGTTTAACACTTTTAAAATACTAGTTCAACATTTTCTTATACAAGATCAATATTGTTTCAAATACTTGTTCAGAAAAATTTCAAATACTTTTTAACATCTATTATATACTTAAACCAGAAGTAAAAGAAGTCATCACATTCATCCACATAGATTAAATTACCCTACCCATTATTTTCTTATATTAACGGCTCAGATTTAGTATTGCAACATTACATACAAATATTGTTGTAAACAAACAATTAGGCTGTCACGTACAAATATTTTTGACAAGATAATAAAACTAACTTGGAAGGAACGGTTTAGATTAGACAAGAAAAAAAATTAATGTAGAAGGAGTAAACCGGAGACAAATCTGCTTGCATAGGCGTACGTGCATAGGACTTTGAAAAACAAGACTAAGGACAGATGGATACAACGTGAGAAAAACTAGACGGGAAGCACTAGGAATCCGTATTAGATACGGCCATCCAGCGGAAAAAAAAGATACAGCCAGCCATGTAGGGCTGGAAATGAGTCGAGCTCGAGCGAGTTGGAGTTGGCTCAGCTCAACTCATATGAAAATTCGAGCGAGCTCGAGTGAAGCTCATGATCGAGCTGTGGAACATGACTCGTGCTCAGATTGTAACAATCTTGAGTCGATCTCGAGCTAGTTTCGAGCTAAATGAGATGGTAAAAAATATGAATCTATGGATGAAAAACTAAAAAATTAAGGTGAATATGCTGGGAACCTTTGCCAAAAATATAGGTTATTTAACATATAGTCGACCATGTGCCATAATTAGGCTTAAATCTTCTCTGCACTTAGTTAAGTTTCCATGTTCGTTGGTAAATAAAATGGAGAAAAATTATGGACAACACAGATGGTAATAAATTATCGTATTTCCATTTAATATAAGGCATGATCATTTAACATCATAATATTTTGTCGAGCTATCGAGATAAAATCGAGCGAGCCAACATTAGCTCAAGATCGGCTCATTTCTTGGTCGAGCTACATAAAGTGTTCAAACTCAGCTCGTTTCTTTTCGAGTCGATCTCGAGTCGAGTCAAAGAACGAGTCGATCTCGAGCGGCTCACGAGCCTCGAGCTTTTCTCGCAGCCCTACAGCCATGTGACATATCAAACATGAAGCAATCCGGTTTGGGCATGCCATGCATGTAATTAATGCCATCATTATTAGAGAAGCCGATGCATGGATGTATGTTTACTTCATAATTTCTACCTAAAGCTCAGACGATGCAAACAATATACCCCTTCTTACCAGCTTGACAAGCCAGACATGGTTGTGAGAATGAAATTGTCACTCAGTGAATGCTAGCATGCCTGATTAAGTAACTAATGATTTTAAGTCATATTTGAAAATTCTTAATATATTTTCTTACTGCGTTTATATATTTTCTTACGGTTCATTTTTCCGTCGGAAATAAGACAAAACTTACGGAACATAAAATTACGGTGCATTGATGGTAAAATAGAGGGGGGGGTGAAGAATAACTATTCCTCACCCAGGGTGAGGAATAACTATTCCTCACCCAGGGTGAGGAATAGCGCGATATATAGTGTTACTATTCATCATCCAGGGTGCAGAATAAGTTATTCTTCACCCGAGGTAATCTTACGATCATTTCATAATTAAATTACGTTTGGAATTCAAATAGTTACATTCCTATTGATTCGCTCGGTAAAATTTGACATAAGAAAATAAATATATAGGTCATAAGACAAGAAAATTTGCAGTTTATGTGTATTTTAGACTATATTTTTACGTCTGTAATTTTACATAACATAAAATATTTTTTACGGCGTTTATATATTTTCTTACGGTCCATTTTTGCGTCGGAAATAGACAAAACTTACGGAACATAAAATTACGGTGATATAGGGTCGCGCTATTCGTCACCCTGGGTGAGGAATAGTTATTCTTCACCCCCCCTCTATTTTACCATCAATGCACCGTAATTTTACGTTCCGTAAGTTTTGTCTTATTTCCGACGCGAAAAAAGACCGTAAGAAAATATATAATCGCCGTAAAAAATATTTTATGTTATGTAAAATTACAAACATAAAAACATAGTCTAAAATACACATAAACTGCAAAAATTCTTGTCTTATGACATATATTTTTATTTTCTTATGTCAAATTTTACGTAGTGAATCAATAGGAATGTAACTATTTGAATTTGAAATGTAATTTAATTATGAAATGATCGTAAGATTACCTCGGGTGAAGAATAACTTATTTTGCATCCTGAGTGATGAATAGTAACACTATATATATATATATATATATATATATATATATATAGATATAAGTACATGTAAAACTTCCATTACAAAATAGGTTTTGATGAGACCTATATAAAAAAAAAAATCATGTACTTTTATAGTGAATACATGATTTTGTTATCTTTACGTGATCGCATGTAATTACATGATTTTGTTATCTTTACGTGATCGGATATAATTACATGATTTTGTCATCTTTACGTGATCGCATATAATTTGTTTTCACTGTGAAACTTTACATACAAGTAGTACATACATCCACAGATAAGTGTGTATTATTAAAAAATTGAAACCTAAACTTTTGATTTTTGAAATTTTCAAATTTCAAGCTGCATGGCGATCAAGCTTCATTAGCTACTTCCGTTCGGCTTCACATAAGGGCATGCATGCGTTTGTGAGATATATGATTTTTCGTGGGGTATATGCATATTTTTTTTATATTCTAGATGGAATATATATCATGCATGTGTGTAAGACCACTTGGCAATGAAGTAAATACGTATTTTTTGTTATAAAATCCATTTAATTAAGAACAAATGGTTATATGGTGTCTGGATAGAATTTAGAACATCCAATGACAATTATAAAGATCTACAAAACCATTTGCTCATTTTTTGACTTTTTGTGATATTTTCTAGCGTATTTTTATTTTCACTGTCCGGGCGATATCAATAGTTAGTGTTTTCGAATATACAACGATAGTTACTTAGAATTAGATGGTCAGATATCCATGATATTGTGTTATCTAGAAAACAAATTGCACTTTGAACTATGGTGAGGCATATAGAGGAGGATAACATAATATTTAGGCATTTAATTATTGATGAAATGGCTTGGCATGGTAGGAAGCGAACATCAACGCCATCAGTCTCTTTTTGTCACACACGTGTCGATGACTTTGACAACAATAATACATTTACCAAAAATATTTCACGTGTAATTTGATCATGTTTTCTAGGACACACATTCCAAATAGAATATTTGTTGTACTTTAAATGATCTACCAAGGGGGACTGACAAACAACAGTGTGCTAGAGAAATCTGAAGATTCGTATGGAATTATATGGCTTTGCATGGGAGGGTGCCGATTTTTTTTATCACATACCAGTTCAAAAATAATGCAGTTAACAATAGAATTCCCAAATTTCATCTCTTTCCCGGATATGCACATTTTAGCTTTTAATATAGCTTAACTACCAAGGGAGAAATACTGGTGGAAATCTTTTTTAGTAATATAACAATTAGTGAATGGCACGATCAGAATATTTGGAAGCATATATATGGATATGTGGACATATGACATCGTGCTAATAGATAGTGGTGGAACAGATGATAATAATGTGTGCTTGCAAGTCATCAATGTTCTCATTCCCTCGGTAAAAATTCTAAAAGAGTATTGGGAGCAAAGGTAAATGAATATGGATGAAAAGGTAAAACCATGAAATCTAGAGATTAGTACGAACGCCAATAGTTTGGCATGCTGGGATACATGCCTTTGTTATTTTGATATTTCATTGTATGGCAACGATATCATTAGGAACAACTTAATTTATAGAAAATGTAGCATAGTTTAATCATGCTTCATAATAGTATACAAGCTATAATTTGTTTATATAAATAAATATATAGGAATAGATCAAATGAACGAACATACGTAGGGCAAAACATGCAAAATGAATAAAGTTGTAAAGGAAGTCTAGCCGCGCAAATGCGCGGGTCACCCAACTAGTTTTTATATACACAAACAACTTTTTTTCAGATACTTGTTCAACATCTTTCAGAAACTTGTTCAACGTTTTTCAAATACTTGTTCAACATTTTTATAACATGATCAACATTTTTCCAAATACTTGTTCAACATTTTTGAAATACTTGTTCAACACTATTTAAATACTTGTTTGACATTTTTTAAATAGTTGTTCAACATTTTTTTAAATGTTTTTTGAAGAGTGTTTTTGGTAATATATATATATATATATATATTTAGAATAAAATAAATAAAAAGAAAAGAAAAAAAGAAAATTGAAGACATAAAAAAAAGTGAAATGAGCCTTCGTCTTCCCGCGCTCGTGGGCCGGCCCAGTTCGCCCGCCCCTTCAGCGAGTCTGAAACCAGACTCGCTGAAGGCGAGAAATAGAGGCACCCTATGAGAACTACCAGTAGCATGACAAAATAAAAGAAGATTCATGTACATATCAGAACTGAGACTCCATATCCTATGTCTCAATACACCTCCACTACATCAAGCATCAACCACGGTGAGAATAAGTCCTTAATTCAACAAAAAAAGGATGCTTGGATTGTTATGTGGTCAGAACCTGAAATCTGAGGAGATTAGAAGATGGAAAAATTAAGGGTTTCTACTGAAAGATAAACTTAACTAATTAATATAATGTGTGGATGTACATGCAACAATATCTTTCTCGGGAACTACTATCAAATATTGGGTTTCATATGAATGCTTGCTAACAAAAGAAAAGATATCTGATTTGGACCACATCATTGTGAAGCAGGTCGTTACAGAAAATAATGGTTATATAAGTAGAACATGCAGGTCATCCAAGACTCGATTAAGTAGTACGTTTTTATGGATATGATCTAGTAACAAATAATGAATGAGACATCAGCATCATTGCCTATGAGTATGGTCTTTCAGTCTAACTAGATGACCAGTTGCGCAAATGGCGCAAAGGCCAAGAGTAATGTTAGGATTTAATTAATCCTATTAATCCCTGCTTTTCCTAACCGAGGCGGTTGCCACACATCCCTTCGGTGTACCCCTTCGGGGACTATATATATATATATATGTAAATGCCATCATCAATGAGAACAATCATTCACTTTTATATCTGTGCCAAGGCTCTCTCGATTGTCTCTTGTTTCCCTTTCTAATACGTTATCAGCCATGCTAGTCTCTAAGCCAGAGCAAAAAGGCCACGGACATAGAAAAATGGCGAGACGACAGTTACACACAGCGCCGCGAAGAAATGAACCAGATTTGGGAATCGGCAATGGCGGCAAGCACGGCCGATCTCCTCACAGAGATGCGGAATCAGATCCGTCAAATGGATCGATGGTTATCCCGGTTTGCATATGCAGTCATTTAGTTAATTCATTGATTGATTGGCTATAAGCATGTTCAGTACGTACTTGTTTGAGCGGATAAACTGACGCACTGCATACTTTTCTCCATCGTTGTTGATCGGGACGGCGATCCAACACGATGGAGCCGTGCCCCTGGCAAGCGACGGCCAACCGACCGGTGCTCCCCATTCCGATGGCAGGGGCAAACGACGAAGGAGGCGGCGCCCTTGGCGCAGTGCTCCTTCCTCCGACCGGCTGGTGCGCGACGGCATCGTGGGGAACGTCGACTACGGCCTCGCCCCGGTCCTCTTTGCAGGGCCATAGCCCTCAGCCCGGCTTGATGCTGTACAACTGCCTGAGGCGCAGCCGCGCCTCTATCATGCCCGTAATGGGCGTCGACTTACCGCGGCTCCCTCGGGCACACGCTCAGTGACGCATTCTTGATATATTCATTTTGCATAATGCTTTTATATCAATATTTATTGTATTATGGACTGTTATTACACATTATGTCACAATACTTATGTCTATTCTCTTTTATTTTACAAGGTTTACATGAAGAGGGAGAATGCCGGCAGCTGGGATTCTGGGCTGGAAAAGGAGCAAATATTAGAGACCTATTCTGCACAGCTTCAAAAGTCCTGAAACTTCACGGAAGACGTTTTCAGAATATATAAAAAATACTCAGTGCAAGAAGTTCACCAGGGGGGTCACACCCTGCCCACGAGGGTGGGGGCGCGCCCCTACCTCGTGGGGCCCTGGTGGCCCTCCAATGGCCATCTTCTGCTATATGGAGTCTTTCGATGAGAAAAAAAATCATAAGTCATCTTCCCGAACGAAACTCCGCCGCCACGAGGCGGAATCTTGGCGGATCCAATCTAGGGCTCCGGCAGAGCTATTCTGCCGGGGAAACTTCCCTCCGGGAGGGGAAAATTATTGCCATCGTCATCACCAACGCTCCTCTCATCGGGAGAGGGCAATCTCCATCAACATTTTCATCAGCACCATCTCCTCTCAAAACCCTAGTTCATCTCTTGTATCCAATTCTTGTCTCCAAGTTCGGGATTGGTGCTAGTAGGTTGCTAGTAGTGTTAATTACTCCTTGTAGTTGATGCTAGTTGGTTTATTTGGTGGAATATCATATGTTCAGATCCTATATGCATATTAATACCCCTCTGATTATGAACATGAATATGCTTTGTGAGTAGTTACGTTTGTTACTGAGGACATGGGAGAAGTCTTGCTATTAGTAGTCATGTGAATTTGGTATTCGTTCGATATTTTGATGAGATGTATATTGTCTAGCCTCTAGTGGTGTTATGTGAACGTCGACTACATAACACTTCACCATTATTTGGGCCTAGACGAAGGCATTGGGAAGTAATAAGTAGATGATGGGTTGCTAGAGTGACAGAAACTTAAACCCTAGTTTATGCGTTGCTTCGTAAGTGGCTGATTTGGATCCATGTGTTTCATGCTATGGTTAGGTTTACCTTAATACTTTTGTTGTAGTTGCAGATTATTGCAATAGAGGTTAATCATAAGTGAGATGCTTGTCCAAGTAAGGGCAGTACCCAAGCACCGGTCCACCCACATACCAAATTATCAAAGTACCGAACGCGAATCATATGAGCGTGATGAAAACTAGCTTGACGATATTCCCATGTGTCCTCGGGAACGCTTTTCTTTATATAAGAGTTTGTCCAGGCTTGTCCTTTGCTACAAAAAGGATTGGGCCACCTTGCTGCACTTTATTTACTTTTGTTACTTGTTGCTCGTTACAAATTATCCTATCACAAAACTATTTGTTACCACTTATTTCAGTACTTGCAGAGAATACCTTGCTGGAAATCACTTATCATTTCCTTCTGCTCCTTGTTGGGTTCGACACTCTTACTTATCGAAAAGACTACGATAGATCCCTTATACTTGTGGGTCATCAAGACTCTTTTCTGGCGCCGTTGCCGGGGAGTGAAGCGCCTTTGGTAGGTGGAATTTGGTAAGGAAAAATTTATATAGTGTGCTGAAATTTACTATCACTTATTACTATGAAAAGTAATCCTCTGAGGGGCTTGTTCGGAGTATCTTCACCCCGACCAGTAGAGCAAAGAGTTGCACCTCAACCTACTGAACCTACTGAAAATGAAAATTTTCCCTTTGAAATTCCTTCGGGTATGACAGAAAAACTGCTAGCTAATCCTTCTGCAGGAGACGGAACAACGCATCCTGATGAGCACCTAATATATGTGGATGAAGTTTGTGGATTATTTCAGCTTGCAGGTCTACCTGAAGATGTTGTTAAGAAGAAAGTCTTCCTTTTATCTTTGAATGAAGATGCATTGACATGGTATAGGCTATGTGATGATATGGGATCATGGAACTACAAACGATTGAAATTGGAATTTCATCAGAAGTTTTATCGTATGCATCTCGTTCATCGTGATCGCAATTATATATATAATTTTTGGCCTCGCGAAGGAGAAAGCATCGCTCAAGCTTGGGGGAGGCTTAAATCAATGTTATATTCATGCCCCAATCATGAGCTCTCAAGAGAGATGATTATTCAAAATTTATATGCTCGGCTTTCTGATAACAATCGCACCATGCTCGATAGTTCTTGTGCTGGCTCTTTTATGACGAAGACTATTAAATTCAAATGGGATTTATTGAAAAAAATTAAACACAACTCTGAAGATTGGGAGCTCGACGAAGGTAAGGAGTCAGGTATGACACCTAAGAATGATTGTGTTAAATCTTTTATGGATACCGATGTTTTTCGTAAATTTAGCACTATATATGGACCTGACTCTGAGATAGTAGCTTCCTTCTATGAATCTTTTGCTACTTATGTTGATCTCCCCAAGGAGAAGTGGTTTAAATATCATCCTCCCATAGAAGTAAAAGTAGCTGCACCTATTAAAGTTGAAGAAAACACTGTCACTTATAATGATCCTATTGTTCCTACTGCTTATGTTGAGAAACCACCTTTTCCTGTTAGGATAAAAGATCATGCTAAAGCTTCAACTGTGGTTCGTAAAAAGCAATATTAGAACTTATACACCTCCGGAGCAAGTTAAAGTTGAACCTAATATTGCTATTGTTAAAGATCTCTTGGCTGATAATATTAATGGGCATGTTATTTACTTCTGTGATGAAAGAGCTAGAATTGCTAAACCTTGTGCTAAAGATAAACCTAGACCGGTGGTAGGCATGCCTGTTATTTCTGTTAAAATAGGAGATCATTGTTATCATGGCTTATGTGATATGGGTGCTAGTGCTAGTGCAATACCTATTGGCCTATACAGAGAAATTATGCATGATATTGCACCTGTTGAGTTAGAAGAAATTGATGTCACAATTAAACTTGCCAATAGAGATACTATTTCACCAATGGGTATTGTTAGAGATGTTGAAGTCTTGTGTGGGAAAACTAAATAGATGAAGTATTCTTTAAACAGGAACCTATTCTGAAACACAATTTGCCTGTTGAAATCCTAGGTCCTCCTCCACCCAAGGGTGATCCCGTGTTTGAGCTTAAACCGTTGTCTGATACTCTTAAATATGCTTATCTTGATGAGAAAAAGATATATCCTGTTATTATTAGTGCTAACCTTACAGAGCATGAAGAAGAAAGATTATTGAAAACTGTGAAGAAGCACCATGCTGCTATTGGGTATACTCTTGATGATCTTAAGGGCATTAGCCCCACTCTATGTCAACATAAAATAAATTTGGAAGAAGATGCTAAACCAGTTCGTGATCATCAACGACGGCTGAATCCTAAAATGAAAGAAGTGGTAAGAAAGGAAATACTAAAGCTCCTTGAGGCAGGTATAATTTATCCCGTTGCTGTAGTCAGTGGGTAAGTCCTGTCCACTGTGTCCCTAAGAAGGGAGGTATTACTGTCGTTCCCAATGATAAAGATGAATTGATTCCTCAAAGAATTATTACAGCTTATAGGATGGTAATTGATTTCCACAAATTAAATAAGGCCACTAAAAAGGATCATTACCCCTTACCTTTTATCGATCAAATGCTAGAAAGATTATCCAAACATACACATTTTTGCTTTCTAGATGGTTATTCTGATTTCTCTCAAATACCTGTGTCAGCTAAGGATCAATCAAAGGCTATTTTTACTTGCCCTTTTGGTACTTTTGCTTATAGATGTATGCCTTTTGGTTTATGCAATGCACCTGCTACCTTTCAAAGATGCATGATGGCTATATTCTCTGACTTTTGTGAAAAGATATGTGAGGTTTTCATGGACGATTTCTCCGTCTATGGATCTTTTTTTGATGATTGCTTGAGCAACCTTGATCGAGTTTTGCAGAGATGTGAAGAAACTAATCTTGTCTTGAATTGGGAAAAGTGCCACTTTATGGTTAATGAAGGTATTGTCTTGGCGCATAAAGTTTCTGAAAGAGGTATTGAAGTTGATAAAGCCAAAGTTGATGCTATTAAAAAGATGCCATGTCCCAAGGACATCAAAGGTATAAGAAGTTTCCTTGGTCACGCCAGATTTTATAGGAGGTTCATTAAAGACTTCTCAAAAATTTCTCGACCTTTGACTAATTTATTACAAAAAGATATACCATTTGTCTTTGATGATGATTGTGTAGAAGCATTTGAAATACTTAAGAAAGCCTTGATCTCTGCACCTATTGTTCAGCCACCTGATTAGAATTTACCCTTTGAAATTATGTGTGATGCTAGTGATTATGCTATAGGTGCTGTTCTAGGGCAAAGAGTTGATAAAAAATTAAATGTTATTCAATATTCTAGTAAAACTCTAGACAATGCTCAAAGAAATTATGCTACTACTGAAAAAGAATTCTTAGCAGTTGTATTTGCTTGTGATAAGTTCAGACCTTATATTGTTGATTCTAAAGTAACTATTCACACTGATCAAGCTGCTATTAAATATCTTATAGAAGAGAAAGATGCTAAAACTAGACTTATTAGATGGGTTCTCTTGCTACAAGAATTTGATTTGCATATTGTTGATAGAAAGGGAGTTGAGAACCCCGTCGCAGACAACTTGTCTAGGTTAGAAAATGTGCTTGATGACCCACTACCTATTGATGATAGCTTTCCTGATGAGCAATTAAATGTCATAAATGCTTCTCATACTGCTCCATGGTATGCTGATTATGCTAATTACATAGTTGCTAAATTCATGCCACCTAGTTTCACATGCCAGCAAAAGAAAAAGTTCTTCTATGATTTGAGACATTAATTTTGGGATGACCCACATCTTTATAAAGAAGAAGTAGATGGTGTTATTAGACGTTGTGTACCTGAGCATGAACAGGAACAGATCCTACGCAAGTGTCACTCCGAAGCTTATGGAGGACACCACGCTGGAGATAGAACTGCACATCAGGTATTGCAATCCGTTTTTTATTGGCCTACTCTCTTCAAGGATGCCCGTAAGTTTCTCTTATCTTGTGATGAATGTCAAAGAATTGGTAATATTAGTAGACGTCAAGAAATGCCTATGAACTATTCACTCGTTATTGAACCGTTTGATATTTGGGGCTTTGACTATATGGGACCTTTTCCTGCCTCTAATTGTTATACACATATTTTAGTTGCCGTTGATTACGTTACTAAGTGGGTAGAAGCTATTCCAACTAGTAGTGTTGATCATAATACTTCTATTAAAATGCTTAAAGAAGTTATTTTTCTGAGATTTGGAGTCCCTAGATATTTAATGACTGATGGTGGTTCACATTTTATTCATGGTGCTTTCCGTAAAATGCTAGCTAAGTATGATGTTAATCATAGAATTGCATCTCCTTATCACCCACAGTCTAGTGGTCAAGTAGAATTGAGTAATAGAGAGCTCAAATTAATTGTGCAAAAGACTGTCAATAGGTCTAGAAAGAATTGGTCCAAGAAACTTGATGATGCATTATGGGCCTATAGAACTGCATATAAAAATCCTATGGGTATGTCTCCGTATAAATGGGTTTATGGAAAAGCATGTCACTTACCTCTCGAACTAGAACACAAGGCATATTGGGCTATTAAAGAGCTCAACTATGATTTTGAACTTGCCGGTGAGAAGAGGTTATTTGATATTAGCTCACTTGATGAATGGAGAACCCAAGCCTACGAAAATGCCAAGTTAGTTAAAGAAAAAGTTAAAAGATGGCATGATAAAAGGATACAAAAGTGTGAGATTAATGTAGGTGATTATGTACTGCTATACAACTCCCGTTTAAGATTTTTTGCAGGAAAACTTCTCTCTAAATGGGAAGGCCCCTACGTTATCGAGGAGGTCTATTGTTCCGGTGCCATAAAAATCAACAACTTCGAAGGGACAAATCCGAAGGTGGTGAATGGTCAAAGAATTAAACATTATATCTCAGGTAATCCTATAAATGTTGAATCCAATGTTATTGAAACCATAACCCCGGAGGAATACATAAGGGACACCTTCCGGAACGTTTCAGACTCCGAAAAGGAATAGGTATGTGGTACGGTAAGTAAACCGATTCCAAAACAGTTTTTAAGGCATTGTTTCTCCGTTTTGGAATATTTAGAAAAAATAGAAAAATAAGAAGCAGTCCAGGAGGGACACGAGGCCTCCACGAGGGTGGAGGGCGCGCCCTACCCTACTAGGCGCGCCCCTACCTCGTGGGCACCCCGTGCGCTCTCCGGACTCTGTTTTCTTCCACGATACGTATTTTGGTCGGTAAAAATTCATTATATAATCTCCCGAAGGTTTTGACTCCTGTATCACGCAAATATCCTCTATTCTTGTTTCGAGCTGTTTCCTGTCAGGGTCGTCAAGGCCAGGCATCAGGTCGCCCCCCTACTCCAACAATGGTGACAACGATGCTTGGCTAATGAAGATAGAGCTGAAGAGGGAAGAACCCATGGAGATCAACAATGATGAAGGGAGCAAGAAGGCCACGGAGGATCAAGCTCCGGCAGCAGAAGACATCCTTCAACTTGATCACAATCTTCTTACCCAAACTGAAATCCAGGCTTTCAAGATGATTGAGTTAGCTCGTATACAAAACAAGTATCTCACATGTGAAAATATTTTGTTGAAGGAGCATATTGTTGCACTCAAGGGCATTATCACTACAAAAAAAGAAGCATCCGTGACATTTTGGGCCGAATGGAATTTTTTTCTTTCATACATATGACACTTCTATGATGATAATTGTGACAAAACCCGGTATCATCATAGATGTGGTGGGCTCCTACTTCTTTGACAAAAAATCATGACAGAAAATGGGCTTTTCGTCCTGGGCGGGCCGGCCATTCTTTGGGCCGTCCATGACGGAAAAAAATCATGGTAGAAGCGTGGGCGAGGAAAATTTCGGGGAGTTCCCGGTTACGGTGGGAGGTCGGGGGTCTAGCGATGCGTGTTTCTCTCGTACACATACGCGCGTGTGTGCGAGGCGTTAGCTCTAACTAAACCCGAGCGATTGCACTGCAGGCTACGCGTTACTGAACCCGAGCGATCGATCGATGGCTGTTAACTGAACTCGACCGAGCGATTACTTCGCTACTGCTGCTAACTGAAGCCGATCAATGCTGCCTCTAGGATGAACAGTGAGCGGTGGCGTTGCCTCTGGATGAACAGGACCCCGTGGTGTGGATGGCTGGATGAACAGTAGATGGTGGAGGGGTGCCCGTGGAGGGGTGGTTGAATAGGACCCCGTGGTGTGGATGGCTGGATGAACAGTAGATGGTGGAGGGGTGCCCGTGGAGGGGTGGTTGAATAGGACCCCGTGGTGTGGATGGCTGGATGAACAGTAGATGGTGGAGGGGTGCCCGTGGAGGGGTGGTTGAATAGGACCCCGTGGTGTGGATGGCTGGATGAACAGTAGATGGTGGAGGGGTGCCCGTGGAGGGGTGGTTGAATAGGACCCCGTGGTGTGGATGGCTGGATGAACAGTAGATGGTGGAGGGGTGCCCGTGGAGGGGTGGTTGAATAGGACCCCGTGGTGTGGATGGCTGGATGAACAGTAGATGGTGGAGGGGTGCCCGTGGAGGGGTGGTTGAATAGGACCCCGTGGTGTGGATGGCTGGATGAACAGTAGATGGTGGAGGGGTGCCCGTGGAGGGGTGGTTGAATAGGACCCCGTGGTGTGGATGGCTGGATGAACAGTAGATGGTGGAGGGGTGCCCGTGGAGGGGTGGTTGAATAGGACCCCGTGGTGTGGATGGCTGGATGAACAGTAGATGGTGGAGGGGTGCCCGTGGAGGGGTGGTTGAATAGGACCCCGTGGTGTGGATGGCTGGATGAACAGTAGATGGTGGAGGGGTGCCCGTGGAGGGGTGGTTGAACAGTAGCCGGTGGTGTAGCGCGCGGTGGAGGCTAGATGAACAGGAGCCCGTGGAGGCTGGAGGAGGTCGACGGTAGCCCGTGGAGGCTGGAGGAGGTCGACGGTGGAGATGAACAGTATCTCGTGGAGTCCTGTTTTGCGGTACGCCACACCCCTCCCGATGAACAGGACCCCTGTTTCGACTGTAGGAGGTCCGTTTTGTCCGTTTTGCGGTACGCCACACCCCTACTGATCAACAGGACCCCCGTTTCGACCGTAGGAGGTCCGTTTCCTCCGTTTTGCGGTACGCCACACCCCTCCCGATCAACAGGACCCCCGTTTCGACCGTACGAGGTCCGTTTCGTCCGTTTTGCGGTACGCCAGACCCCTCCCGATGAACATGATCCCGTTTCGAACATGGCCGGTCGAACACAAGGCTGTTTCCTCCGTTCTGCGGTACGCCAGGCCTCGTTTCCATCGCCTGTTCCGTCCAAGCCCTCCCGATGAACACGACCATGCATTCCGTTCCGACCCAGCTGGTTGGCTCCCACGCGTTCCGTTGCCTCCTGATGAACACGGCGCATTTCGTTGCCTCCCCATGAACACGACGCATTCCGTTGCCTCCCCATGAACACAACGACGACGTTGTTTCTCCGTTCCGACTCAGCCATGTCAACGAGCCCTCGCCGTACGTATGCGCGAGTAGGCGTTCGAGACCCCGCCCGTATGTATACATACGTGGCCGTATTTTCTTTCTTGCACCCTGTCCGCTGTATGTATGTGTACATGCTACGTGCGCGCCTCTACTACGACACGTGCGCGCCTCTACATCCACTAGTATATATGTACATACACATTCGCGACCAGAATGACAACGCTACGTATGCTTCGACCAGGTGGGTCCCGACTGTCAGGCACTTCCTTTCATGCGAAGATGTAGCTGGTGGGGCCCAGCAGTCAGGGGGGCGAATCGTTTTGTTTTTTTGCTCGAACGCACTTCCTTGCGTGCAAAGGTGTAGCTGGTGGGTCCCAGCAGTCAGGTGGGAAACGTTTTTTTGTGAAATACGGTGGCCCGTCCAGTGGGTCCCCGCTGTCAGGTGGAGGAATAATTATTTAGCGCGTAATAAGGAGGCACTTCCTTGTTGCGGCTGTGGACCCAGCTATCAGCTTCTCCATGCACAGTACTCTTCCGATGTAAGTCGGTCGTTGACCACATTGACCACGCCGCGCCGAGAGCACCACGGCGGTGGATGACGGCAAGGCCTAGGAACGGGACGACACGGAGGCAGGGAAGACTCGACAGTTGTTTCCCACGCGGAGGGGAGTAAGACTGTACGAGGGTTTACTGGTTCGTCTGCCATTGCCGGAGAATAACAACAGGTGTGAGTGAGTAGAGGGATGGCTAGGCCAGCGATGGGAGTATGATGGGGCGGTGAGGCCTGTGCGGCAGCACAGCCGGCCACGGGGAGGAGGGAGCAGGCAGTCCCGCCGGCGCTTGCTTGAGCGGCTGGAGTAGGAAGAGCAGAGATTGAATAAGCACAGCGGCCGTTGGATGGACATCCAACAGTCAGTACTTGTGCGTCAACCTTTTTTTAGGAAAGCCTCAAATCTGTGGAAAACAGCATACAACCCATCTGCCATTATTTCTAATAATTTACAGCCCATTTGCTAATTCTTAAGGTTTTTTTGGAGCCCATATTCTTTTTGTTAGCATTACAGCCCATATTGTGGCCACGGTTAAAAAAATTATACGAAATTTTGCATATTTCGGTGTGGTCGAACTGTTTTTAATCCCGAAATTTCGACTCACATTCAAACTGATTTTAAAAATAAATGTATATCAATATAAAATCCAACAAATTCTCCACGCATAAAAATTAATGTAATTTAAAATCTTGAAATGAAAAAAATATATTTGAAACTAATTGCTGGTTTGATGTGTTTTAAAAATGTATAGCACATTTCTTATTACTGATGGGCCATTTTCTCGGCCAGACGAATGAAAGCTCTCCTTGTCTTGAAAGATTTGCAGCCCAACAGGCCTGACAAAGCGACTTACTTGGCAAATCATAAAAAAACTGGGCTGTGGCCGTGGACCCAGCTGTCAGCCTCTCCACGTACAGTACTCTTTTGATGGAAGTCGTTCCTTGACCATGTTGACCATGCCGCGCGGAGAGCACCACGGCGGTGGACGACGCGGAGCCGGGCAAGAGGGTTCACTGGTTCGGCTGCGGTGTGAGGCTGCCGTCGTCGCAGGGCCTGGCCAGCGGTGGGAATAGTAGGGGGCGGTGAGGCCTCTGCAGCAGTACAGCCGACCACGAGAGGCAGGAGCATGCGGCACGACCGGTGGTACTTTGAGCGGCTGGAGCAAGAAGACCAGAGGTTGAAGACGCACTACGGCCGTTGGATGGACATCGTACGGTCACTGGAGCTAGAATCGTTCATATTGACTAAGTTGACAAAGCCCTTCGTCCCCGTCAACTTAGTAGGCCCACTAGTCAGCCTCCCACCAAGGTGGGTCCCAGCTAGCCGGGGGAGTATTCATTCTTTTGTGCGTAATAAGGAGGCACTTCCGGTGGGTTCCGACCTGTCAGCGGGGGAACGTTTTTTTGCAAAATACAAAGGCCCTTCCTATGGGTCCTAGCTGTCAGGTGGAGGAATCATTATTTTGCGTGTAATAAGGAGGCATTTCTTTGCGTGCGGCCGTGGACCCAGTTGTCAGCCTCTCCACGTACAGTACTCTTCCGATGGAAGTCGGTCGTTGACCACATTGACCACGCCGCACCGAGAGCACCACGGCGGTGGACGATGGCGAGGCCTAGGAAGGGGATGACGCGGAGCCGGGCAAGACACGGCAGTGGATGCCCACGCGGAGAGGAGTACGAGCGTTCACTGGTTCAGCTGCAGTGTGAGGCTGAATAACATGGGGTGTGGGTGAGTGGAGGGATGGTCTGGCCAGTGATGGGAGTAGTATGGGGGTGGTGAGGCATCCGCGGTAGCACAGCCGGCCACGGGAGGCAGGAGCAGGCGGCACGACCGGCGCTTCTTTGTGCGACTGGAGCAAGAAGACCAGAGGTTGAAGAAGCACTATGGCCGTTGGATGGACATCATACGGTCACTGGAGTATTGACTAAGTTGACAAAGCTCTCCGTCCCGTCAACTTAGTAGGCCCACAAGTCAGACCAACAATATGGTGGGTCCCAGCTAGCAGGGGGGTATTCATTTTTTGGGCGTAATAAGGAGGCACTTCCTTGCTTGCGAAGATATAGCTGGTGGGTCCGACCTGTCAGCGGGGGAACGTTTTTTTGCAAAATACAAAGGCCCTTCCTATGGGTCCTAGCTGTCAGGTGGAGGAATCATTATTTTGCGTGTAATAAGGAGGCATTTCTTTGCGTGCGGCCGTGGACCCAGTTGTCAGCCTCTCCACGTACAGTCCACTTCCGATGGATGTCGTTCATTGACCACGTTGACCAGGCCGTGCTGAGAGCACCAGGGCGGTGGACGACGGCGAGGCCTAGGAAGGGAACGACACGGAGCCAGGGAATACTCGGCAGTTATTTCCCACGCGGAGGAGTACGAGGGTTTACTGGTTCGTCTGCCGTCGCCGGAGAATAACAGCATGTGTGGGTGAGTAGAGGGATGGCTAGGCCAGCGATGGGAGTACGGTGGGGCCGTGAGGCCTGCGCGGCAGCATAGCCGGCCGTGGGAGGAGGGAGCTGGCAGTCCCGCTGGCGCTTGTTTGAGTGGCTGGAACATGAAGAGCAGAGATTGAGGAAGCACGACAGCCATTGGATGGACATCCAACAGTCACTGCTCTCGTGTGTTGACTAAGTTGACAGGGCGTTGCGTGTGCGTCAACCTTTTTTTATGAAAGCATACGTGTCAACCTGTAGTAGGCGCACAAGTCAGCCTCAAATCTGTGGAAAACAGCATACAGCCCATCTACCATTATTTCTAATAATGTACAACCCATTTGCTAATTCTTAAGAATTTTTTTGGAGCCCATCTTATTTTTGTTAGCATTACACCCCATATTGTGGCCACGGTTAAAAAGTATACGAAATTTTGCATATTTTAGTGCGGTCAACTGTTTTTAATCCAGAAATATCGATTCACATTCAAACTATTTTGAAAAATAATTTATATAAATATAAAATCCAAATAATTGTCCACGCATAAAAATCAATGGAATTTAAGATCTTGTAATGAAAAAAATTGAAACTAATACCCGGTTTGATGTGTTTTAAAAATGTACAACCCATTTCTGGGCAAACCGAATGAAACTCTCCTCGTCTTGAAAGATTTGCAGCCCAGCAGGGCCGATAAAGCAAGTAGGCCTTGTTTGGGTATTTCTTTAAAAAAATAGAACTGGGCTAGCCATTTTCAGCAAGAAAAAAACACAACTGGGCTCATGATGTGGTAAACATAAATAAAACCCTGGCTAGACGGGCCACAGCCCTCGCACAGCCCCGTTGTTACCCTGATCCGTCGCTAAAACTAGTATAGATAACAACTGCTTGTTCCTCAAAAAAATTGCGCGACTTGCTGGGTCCCTGGTGTCAGCTGCTCGTAGTGTAATTCTCTCGTTTATTGACTACGTTGACAATGGTGTGAGCTCCAGATGTCCAACCATTAGGAGGAACCATATTTTTGGGCTTGTACTATAGAGGCACTTGCTTGCGTACTGCCATGACGCTGGTGGGTCCCTACTGTCATCCTCTCCACGTACAGTCATCTCCTTGTTCCTCTTGATTGTTGATGACGTTGACAACGCAAGAGGGCGGCGCACCGCGCACGGCAAGCGAACCAAGGACACAAGGCGGAGGACGACGGTGAGGCCTCGGACGGAACGAACAGGAGCCGTTGAAGATGCGTCGGTCCAGTCACAGGCAGAGGGAAGTACGAGGGTTGACTGGTTCGGGAGCGGGTGCGTGTTGGGGCTGACGTCGCCGGAGAATAACAGGATGTGTGGGGGAATAGAGGGAGGGACTGGCCAACGTTGGAGGGTACGTACGGTAGGGCGGCGGAGGCGCAGCCAGCCATGGGAGGCGGGAGCAGGCGGAGCCGACGGGGTGGTTTGGTTTGGGCGGCTGGAGGAAGAAGAAGACAAGAGATAGAAGATACACGACAGATGTTGGATGTCAATCCAACGGCTGGTAGGGAGAATCGTTTGTTTACTAGCTAGTAAGTCGACACCACCTTGGATAGGCTATTTCCTCGCGCGTCCCAAATGTCAGAATCCAAATCTGTCACGGTCATGCAGCCTTTCCTATGAAAATTTACAGCCCATTTGATGTGCTAGTTCGAAATAAGTTTGTGGGTGCTTGTGGGGGCTAATCACTTGGCTTCTGTAATGCACAGTGAGCTCAAGCAGCCGGCGAGAGTGATGTTATTTCCCTTGGTTGGGATTTGTTACAATATTTCACTCTAAATTAAATGAATGGCAAGCCATTTGACTTGATTCAAAGAAAATATGACAGTCACAGCCGAGTTGAAAAGGGCAGGGACATCTAACTCCAGCTTACAAACTGTACAAAAGCACGAGGGTTAATTGTTCATTGGGTTTACAAAAAAACCAGATTGAAAAGGGCAACAACATCTAAATCCAGCACTGTTTTCGGCAGTCACAGTCAAATGGATCGGTCAGGTCCATAGAATGAACATCTTGGGTCGTAAAATTTACTGGATTATGACCACAATATGTTGTAAATAGAAGCCCGGCACGTTCAGAAGCTCTTTTGCCCACCTGAAGCTCCTTTTTTTGCTCTTCGACATACCCATCCGTCAATTCAGTAAATATATGGGCTTTTGAATTGATTTTACTATTTACTAGTGTGGATGGGCTGTTTTGTCTTGGGCCCGGAGAAACAATTACTACTAGTACAGTGGAGACTTGATACGTCTCCAACGTATCTATAATTTTTGATTGCTCCATGCTATGTTATCTACTGTTTTGGGCAATGTTGGGATTTATTATCCACTTTTATATTATTTTTGGGACTAACCTATTAACCGGAGGCCCAGCCCAGAATTGTTGTTTTTTGCCTATTTCAGTGTTTCAAAGAAAAGGAATATCAAACGGAGACGAAACGGAACAAAATCAACTGGAGAAGTTATTTTTGGAAGGAAAGCTACCGGATGGACTTGGACCCCACGTCAGGAGCCAAGGGAGGTGCTCACGAGGGTGGGGGCCACCCCCTAGGGAGCGCGCCCCTGCCTCATGGGGCCCCCGAAGCTCCACCGACATACTTCCTGCACCCATATATACTCACGTACCCTAAAACTTCCAGAACAGAGAATAGATCAGGAGTTCCGCCGCCAGAAGCCTCCGTAGCCACCGAAAGCCAATCTAGACCCGTTCCGGCACCCTGCCGGAGGGGGCAATCCTTCTCCCCACCGGTAGAAGTAGTAGGGCCACGAGAGGTACTGCTCCTCCCTCATCAAGAGGGAGCCCCGACTCCCATACATGGTCATCGATACACAAACTAGAGAGAGAGAGAGCACAAGAACTCCACCATGCTAGAACTACATAGCGCTCGAAACGATAATATCAACCTAGAATACTACAAAGAAGGGGGGAGATGAGAGAACATTACCTAACTCAAAAGGGAAACTTCAATAGAATAGCCTAACTCAGAAATTACTAAACTCTTGTGAACTACATACAGAACGGCACGCATAGACACCACTGTTACCCTATAGTGCACTAAGTGAACTACATACAAAACCACTAGTTGAACGCCCAAGGCGGGTACTTGGATACCCATAGGGGTTGGCACACGTTTTCGTCGTGATTCTCCGGTAGAAACTTTGGGGCACTCTTTTAGGTTCTATGTGTTGGTTGAATAGATGAATCTGAGATTGTGTGATGCATATCGTATAATCATACCCACGGATACTTGAGGTGACATTGGAGTATCTAGGTGACATTAGGGTTTTGGTTGATTTGTGTCTTAAGGTGTTATTCTAGTACGAACTCTAGGGCTGTTTGTGACACTTATAGGAATAGCCCACCAGATTGATTGGAAAGAATAACTTTGAGGTGGTTTCGTACCCTACCATAATCTCTTCGTTCGTTCTCCGCTATTAGTGACTTTGGAGTGACTCTTTGTTGCATGTTGAGGGATAGTTATGTGATCCAATTATGTTATTATTGTTGAGAGAACTTGTACTAGCGAAAGTATGAACCCTAGGCCTTGTTTACTAGCATTGCAATACCGTTTACGCTCACTTTTATCATTAGTTACCTTGTTGTTTTTATAATTTCAGATTACAAATACCTTTATCTACTATCCATATTGCACTTGTATCACCATCTCTTCGCCGAACTAGTGCACCTATACAATTTACCATTGTATTGGGTGTGTTGGGGACACAAGAGACTCTTTGTTATTTGGTTGCAGGGTTGCTTGAGAGAGACCATCTTCATCCTACTCCTCCTACGAATTGATAAACCTTAGGTCATCCACTTGAGGGAAATTTGCTACTGTCCTACAAACCTCTGCACTTGGAGGCCCAACAACGTCTACAAGAAGAAGGTTTTGTAGTAGACATCAAGCTCTTTTCTGGTGCCGTTGCCGAGGAGGTGAGTGCTTGAAGGTATATCTTTAGATCTTGCAATCGAGTCTTTTAGTTTCTTGTTTTATCACTAGTTTAGTTTATAAAAGAAAACTATAAAAAATGGAATTGAGTTTATCTCATACGCTTCATCTTTTTATTATCTTTCGTAAGTATGATGGAAAGGAAAATTGTGCTCAAGTGCTAGAAGAAGAATGCATTAAAATGTTTGGCCCTAAATCTTTGAATGATGAGTATGATTGCAATGTTGTTAGTATGAACTCCTTGAATATCCATAGTACTAATGATGATTGCACTAGTTATGATGAAAATGTCTCCTATAAACATGTCAATTTTTGTGGAGTGTATTGGGTTTGCAAGTATACACCAAATAGGGAAGATAGATATTGCAAGAGGCATAAGTATTTAGAAACTAAATTGTTGCAAGAAAGTCTTGATGATCGTGCGGAAAAATTCAATATTTTTCGCACCCCTTGTGAACTTTGTAATGAACATGGTCATTTAAATCTCCAATGCAAATTGTTTCATGACCGAATTGTATCCAAAAATTGTGATAATTTGATTACCCTTGAGCATCATAAAGAGCTTAGTCTTCTTTTGGGGTATGAGGAAATGAAATGTATAACTGAGGGTATTCCAAAGTTAATCTTGATAGATTTCTTGATTTTGATCTAGAGAAGATTTATATGTATTGTGCGATGAATTCTATTGAAAATCCTTATATTGCCAATTACATAAAGAAAAGAAAACAAATAGATGATGAAGAGAATACTAATGAAAGGGAAGAGACTTCCCAATACCCTCCTATTATTTCTTATGATGAATCAGGTAACGAGGAGGAGCCTCCTATTCAACCAATCTCATTAATAAGGAGCTCCAAAAGGAGGATTGAACCCACACATGACGTGGTGAAGAAGAAGAAAAGAAAAAGGAAGAGAGGTAAAGACATATATCCCCCAAATAATGCTGCTCCTATTAGTATTGTGCCTCATGAAAATATAATTGTGGAAGATAATGATACTTCTTATGATCTTGAAAATCTTTTTGGCACTTGCTTGGAAGAATATGATAATTGCTATACTATTGGTGCTATCTATACTGTTAATGATGAGAGTGATTATGCTTATGATATGAAAAGGCCCAAGCTTGGGGATGCTATGTTTGATGAAGATGATGTTTATGAGAATATATTTGCTGCAATTAATGTTTGTCCCAAGCTTGGGGATGCTACGCTTAATGAAGATGATATTTTTAGTCTCCCAAGTTTTGATATGCAAATATATAATGATGATAGCATGCCTCCTACTTATGGTAATTATTGTGATGATACATATGCTATAAAAAGTAGTGATCATTATATTTGTAAAACTTGTCATGATTATGATTACCCTTTTCTGAACATTACTCTTTTAATGTGGAAACAATTTATAGTATTCAAGTCTCTTATGATACTCCCACTATTCCGATTGAGAAGAAATTTGCTTATGTCGAGAGTAATAAAATCTCTATGCTTATAGATCATGAAAATAATGCTTTATGGTTATATTGTTGAATTCATTGATGATGCTACTGAAAATTATTATGAGGGAGGAACATATGCTTGTAGGAATTGCAATAATATCAAGTTTCCTCTCTATGTGCTTAAAGTTTTGAAGTTATGCTTGTTTTACCTTCTTATGCAAGTTGATTCTTGTTCCCACAAGTTGTTTGCTCACAAAATCCATATGCATAGGAAGTATGTTAGACTTAAATGTGCTAGTCATATTCTTCATGATGCTCTCTTTATGTTTCAATTCTTATCTTTTATGTGAGCATCGTTGAAATCATCATGCCTAGCTAAGGGCGTCAAACGATAGCGCTTGTTGGGAGGCAACCCAATTTTATTTTTATTCCTTGCTTTTTGCTCCTGTTTAGTAATAAATAATTCATCTAGCCCCTGTTTAGATGTGGTTTTATTGTTTTAGTTAGTGTTTGTGCCAAGTAGAACCTTTGGGAAGACTCGGGGAAAGTCTTGTTGATCATGCTGTAAAAAACAGAAACTTTAGCGCTCACGAGAATTGCTGCCATGTTTATTTGGAAAGTGATATTTAGTTAATTCTTTTTGAATATGATTAATAGATAAATTCCTCAGGTCCAGCAATTTATTTTAGAATTTTATGAGTTCCAGAAGTATACGTTTGATTCAGATTTCAACAGACTGTTCTGTTTTTGACAGATCCTGTTTTCGATGTGTTGTTTGCTTATTTTGATGAATCTATGAGTAGTATCGGAGGATATGAACCATAGAGAAGTTGTAATACAGTAGATATTACACCAATATTAATTTAAAATGAGTTTATTACAGTACCTTATGATGGTGATTTTCTTTCTTATACTAACGGAGCTTACGAGTTTTCTGTTAAGTTTTGTGTTGTGAAGTTTTCAAGTTTTGGGTAAAGATTCGATGGACTATGGAATAAGGAGTGGCAAGAGCCTAAGCTTGGGGATGCCAAAGGCACTCCAAGGTAATGTTCAAGGACAACCAAGAGCCTAAGCTTGGGGATGCCCCGGAAGGCATCCCCTCTTTCATCTTCGTTCATCAGTAACTTTACTTGGAGCTATATTTTTATTCACCACATGATATTTGTTTTGCTTGGAGCGTCAATTTATTTTGTTAGGATTTGTTTGATGTTATTTATAACAATGTTTTGCATCTTTTATTTACTATGCTTATTTTAGAAGTCCACATGTTGCTGTTTGAAAACAGAAAGTTTATCACTGTTGCAATAATTCCCTAGAAAATTAAGAATGTGATAAAATGTTTAAACCTTTTGAATATTGAGCTCTGATAAATTTACTACAGTGGGAATTTTCTTTCATAATTTTTGGAGCTAGGGAAGTATGGATGTTGCTGCATTCTTTACAGACTATCCTGTTTAGGCAGATTGCTGTTATGTTTGCATTGTTTGCATATGTTTGCTTCTTTAATGATTCTATTTGAGGATAGGACTATTAAATATATAGAGGCATTTAGTATGCAATGTTGAATAATAATTTTAGTGCTTTTCTACAGTAGAGTATGATAAGGTTTTTGCAATGGTTTATACTAACTTATCTCACGAGTCCTTGTTGAGTTTTGTGTGGATGAAGCTTTTGAGATTTAGGGAGACCGTGATATGAGAGGAATTAAGAAGACACAAAAGCTCAAGCTTAGGGATGCCCAAGGCATCCCAAGATAATATTTCAAGAAGTCTCAAGCATCTAAGCTTGGGGATGCCCCGGTTGGCATCCCACCTTTCTTCTTCAACAACTATTGGTTAGTTTTGGTTGATCCTAAGTTTTTGCTTCTTCACATGATGTTTGCCATTCTTAGAATGTCATTTTATTTAGTTTTGCTTGCTGTTTGAATAGAATACCAAGATCTGAAATTATTAAATGTTAGAGAGTCTTCACATAGTTGCATAATTATTCGACTACTCATTGATCTTCACTTATATCTTTCGGAGTAGTTTGTCATTTGCACTAGTGCTTCACTTATATCTTTTAGAGCATGGTGGTAGTTTTATTTTGAAGAAATAGATGAACTCTCATGCTTCACTTATATTATTTTGAGAGTCTTAAATAGCATGGTAATTTGCTTAAAATCCTAATATGCTAGGTATTCAAGATTAGTAAAAAATTCTTATGAGTGTTTTGAATACTAAGAGAAGTTTGATGCTTGATGATTGTTTTGAGATATGGAGGTAATAATATCAAAGTCGTGCTAGTTGAGTAGTTGTGAAATTGAGAAATACTTGTGTTGAAGTTTGCAAGTCCCGTAGCATCCACGTATGGTAAACGTTATGTAACAAATTTGAAACATGAGGTGTTATTTGATTGTCTTCCTTATGAGTGGCGGTTGGGGACGAGCGATGGTCTTTTCCTACCAATCTATCCCCCTAGGAGCATGCGCATAGTGTCGAGGTTTTTGATGACTTGTAGATTTTTGCAATAAGTATGTGAGTTCTTTATGACTAATGTTGAGTCCATGGATTATACGCACTCTCACCCTTCCATCCTTGCTAGCCTCTTCGGTACCATGCATTGCCCTTTCTCACATTGAGAGTTGGCGCAAACTTCGCCGGTGCATCCAAACCCCGTGATATGATACGCTCTGTCACACATAAACCTCCTTATATCTTCCTCAAAACAGCCACCATACCTACCTATTATGGCATTTCCATAGTCATTCCGAGATATATTGCCATGCAACTTTCCACCATTCCGTTTATTATGACACGCATCATCATTGTCATATTGCTTTGCATGATCATGTAGTTGACATCGTATTTGTGGCAAAGCCACCGTCCATAATTTTTCATACATGTAACACTTGATTCATCGCAATCCCGGTACACCGCCGGAGGCATTCATATAGAATCATCTTTGTTCTAGTATCGAGTTGTAATCATTGAGTTGTAAATAAATAGAAGTGTGATGATCATCATTTTCTAGAGCATTGTCCCAAGTGAGGAATAAAAAAAGAAAGTCCCAAAAAATATAAAAAATGAGAGAAAAAGAGAGAAGGGACAATGCTACTATCCTTTTACCACACTTGTGCTTCAAAGTAGCACCATGATCTTCATAGTAGAGAGTCTCTTGTTTTGTCACTTTCATATACTAGTGGGAATTTTTCATTATAGAACTTGGCTTGTATATTCCAACAATGGGCCTCCTCAAGTGCCCTAGGTCTTCGTGAGCAAGCAAGTTGGATGCACACCCACTTAGTTTCTTTTGTTGAGCTTTCATACATTTATAGCTCTAGTGCAGCTTTTGCATGGCAATCCCTACTCCTTGCATTAACATCAATCGGTGGGCATCTCCATAGCCCATTGATTAGCCTCGCTGATGTGAGACTTTCTCCTTTTTTTGTCTTCTCCACATAACCCCCTCATTATTCTATTCCACCCATAGTGCTATATCCATGGCTCGCGCTCATGTATTGCGTGAAAGTTTATAGGTTCGAGATTACTAAAGTATGAAACAATTGCTTGGCTTGTCATCGGGGTTGTGCATGATGAGAGCATTCTTGTGTGACGAAAAAGAAACATGACTAAACTATATGATTTTGTAGGGATGAACTTTCTTGGGCCATGTTATTTTGAGAAGACATAATTGCTTAGTTAGTATGCTTGAAGTATTATCATTTTTATGTCAATATGAACTTTTGTCTTGAATCTTTCGGATCTGAATATTCATACCACAATTAAGAAGAATTTCATTGAAATTATGCCAACTAGAATTCCACATCAAAAATTCTTTCTTTTATCATTTACCTACTCGAGGACGAGCAGGAATTAAGCTTGGGGATGCTTGATACATCTCCAACGTATCTATAATTTTTGATTGCTCCATGCTATGTTATCTACTGTTTTGGGCAATATTGGGCTTTATTATCCACTTTTATATTATTTTTGGGACTAACCTATTAACCGGAGGCCCAGCCCAGAATTGCTGTTTTTTTGCCTATTTCAGTGTTTCGAAGAAAAGGAATATCAAACGGAGTCGAAACGGAACGAAATCAACTGGAGAAGTTATTTTTGGAAGGAAACTACTGGATGGACTTGGACCCCACGTCAGGAGCCAAGGGAGGTGCTCATGAGGGTATGAGGCGCCCCCCTAGGGCGCGCCCCCTGCCTCGTAGGGCCCCCGAAGCTCCACCGACATACTTCCTGCACCCATATATACTCACGTACCCTAAAACTTCCAGAACAGAGAATAGATCGGGAGTTCCGCTGCCAGAAGCCTCCGTAGCCACCGAAAGCCAATCTAGACCCGTTCCGGCACCCTGCCGGAGGGGGCAATCCTTCTTCGGTGGCCATCTTCATCATCCCGGTGCTCTCCATGACGAGGAGGGAGTAGTTCTCCCTCGGGGCTGAGGGTATGTACCGGTAGCTATGTGTTTGATCTCTCTCTCTCTCTCGTGTTCTTGAGGTGGTACGATCTTGATGTATCGCGAGCTTTGCTATTATAGTTGGATCTTATGATGTTTCTTCACCCCTCTACTCTCTTGTAATGGACTGAGTTTTCCCTTTGAAGTTATCTTATCGGATTGAGTCTTTAATGATTTGAGAACACTTAATGTATGTCTTGCCGTGCGTATCTGTGGTGACAATGGGATATCACGTGATTCACTTGGTGTATGTTTTGGTGATCAACTTGCGGGTTCCGCCCATGAACCTATGCATAGGGGTTGGCACATGTTTTCGTCGTGATTCTCCGGTAGAAACTTTTGGGCACTCTTTGAGGTTCTATGTGTTGGTTGAATAGATGAATCTGAGATTGTGTGATGCATATCGTATAATCATACCCACGAATACTTGGTCGATTCACTGGGCCAACTGACTAACTTTTGAGATTTGTAGTGGTGCAACTTCTGAGGTCTCCGCCAGGAACGACGACCAAGAGATGGAGGACGCTGTCACCTCCAACCCTGGTACGATCACTGGCGCCCTGCTTTCGAGTCGACTGAAACTTTACTGCGACTCTGGTCGATTGAATGTTTTCCTTGCAGCTCCTCCTCATGTTATTGACCTCCCGGAAGACGACGACAACGAACCACTGAGGGTGAAGAGGAAGAAGAAGGCGTTGGCTGGCAAGACTCCGCAATCCACTCCGGCGCCTGAGGCCGTAGTTCGGGATGATGGCGAACCCACTCGAGCTTCCGTGACTTTCGCTGTTCCTCTGACGAGTGTGCGGCCTTCAGCGTCGACTACGGATCCGTCTTCGCTTTTTGCTGCGTACCCTGTCCCTGAGGACCAAGCGGCTGCTGAAAGAGGCTGTACGCCAGGCTGGAATCATGATGGAACAGGTGAAAGTGGCTCGGGAGGCTTGCCAGGCGGCTTATGACGCAAGCTCGGCTCTTCAGAGCAATGTCCAGGTCAGTCGACTTCAACACTTGGTCTGTTTCGATATGTCCTTTGAAGAATCTCTTTTCCGAAGATCTTTAAGTTTGTACACCTAGTGGGTGTGTTTGCCAATTCTTGGACGAGTGGGGGCATGCTAAGTGCACCCACTGGGTGTAGTCCCCGAGACTATGGTGGACTGCTGGCAGTCGACTGTAGTCTTTAAATTGAGTCGTCGTAGTTGAGTTTCTTCGCTCTGTCTGATCGGGTCATGTCAAATGGAACGGTATCCTGTCGACTGCGGGCAGTCGACGTCTTGCTCTTTTTCTTTTCTTTTTTTTACTGTGGGGGCACGCTGAGTGCACCCACTGGGTGTAGTCCCCGAGGCTACTGTCGAATGTTTCGCTTTGGCTGTAGTCTTAGAAACTTCATTATTGTCTCTTAGCTGCTCGGAAGCAACTTGTCTTGGACTCGACTTCAGGGGTCGGTCGGGTGGGATAGGAACCGGTGGGGGCACGCTAAGTGCACCCACTGGGTGTAGTCCCCGAGACTATGGTGGACTGCTGGCAGTCGACCGTAGTCTTAGTATTTATTGTCTTTGTTGCTTTTTTTTACTGAAATTGTAACTCCTCCCCTTTGACTTCAGAAATCTTGTGATCTTGGAACCCGCTTGGCTGACTTGGAAGAGCAGCAAATTCAAATGAACCTTGATCTGGAGCTGGCCAGGACAGAGCTTCAGAAGGTCAGAGACGGCGCCGCAGGTAAGACACCTTTGTCGACTGGTTAGTTTTTAGGCTTGAGTATCTTTTTGCTTTCTCCGACTCAATCATCATTTTTTCTTTGCAGAAAAACTGAAAGAAGCTCTGGCGAAGAAAGATCAGGACTTGGCTGCTGCCCGTAAGGAGGCTGATGACAAGACCGCTCTGGCCGCACAGAAGCTGGCTTCGGTCGACCAATTAGAAGGAGAGAATACCAAGTTGAAGACCGCTCTGAATGAAGCCAACAGGGAGTGTTCGCGTTGGAAGAAGGAGAACCTCACCCTGAACGAGAAGATGGAAGGCCTCGCTCGCAGGAGGGACGACCTGGAGAGCTACTTGAGGAGCCTTGCCAAGAAGTTGTACATCAAGCTCGAAGGTGCACACTCAGTTCCGACTGGTTTTTTTGTGTCGACTCAGTTTTACGAAATTTGACTTGTCCTTGGGTCGTGTATGCAGAACTTTGTCAGAACTTTGAAGAGGAGACTGGGCGGATCGAAACAGGTTTGGATCCAATCAACTCTCCGGTGAAAGATGAAGCTGCCATGAACCTGCTCCGACTGGAATCTCGTGTTGACGGCGTCGTGGATTACTTGGCTCGACTGAAGGTTGCCATGACGCGGATTGACCCGACGCTTTGGCCAGAGTCTACGCTCCAGAATGATCTCGAGTCTCTGATGACTCGACTCAACGGAATCCCTGACCGAGTGCAGGAGTGGAAGAAGTCTTCAGCTCGGTGTGGTGCTGACGTGGCTCTGTCTCTGGTCCGCGTCCATTGCAAGGAGGTGCGGGAGGAGAAGCTGGCCGCCATCCAAGTCGCCAACACGAGGAAGCACAACTTCCAGGACTTCATGGAGACATTTATTGCTGCTACTACCCGTATCGCAGACGGGATCGACTTGGATGAGTTTGTCGCCCCTGCCAGTCCTCCTCCTCCTGAGGAATGAAAAAACTTGCCTCAGAATGCCGAGTGTATTTTGTGATCCGTTAAACTCTGCCTTAAATTTGCCTCGGAATGCCGAGTGGAAGTGTAACAGTTAAACTCTGTCGAGCTGGGGGCTCGAGTACTTTGATCTGAGGTCTCTGGGACCTTTTAGGCTTTATTTGAACTTGATTTGTCGTTGAATCTCTTTGTGGATGACCCGTCGAGTGGAATTTGGTCTTCACTCGAAATAACTTTGTGTCTGTGGTGCAGCTCCGAAGGAGAAGGTAGTAGTCGATCTACACCCTGTTACTGCAGAGTGGGACGGAGCGCACATTGTATTTGTGGCGAAGCTCTCCAGGAGAAGGTGGCAGTCGACCTACCCCTCGTCGTCCTTGGGAGATGAGATGTGTTTCGTACTTAGGCGAGCGCTGGGTTGCAGCTAAGCCTCCGAGCGGGAGGTTTGCTCTCGCTCGGTAGGATTTTAAACTTAGGCGAGTGCTGACTGCAGCTAAGTCTCTTCGTAGGAGAACTTAGGCGAGTGCTGGACTGCAGCTAAGCCCCCGAGTGGGAGGTTTGCTCTCCACTCGGTAGGATTTTTCAAACTTAGGCGAGTGCTGACTGCAGCTAAGTCTCTTCGTAGGAGAACTTAGGCGAGTGCTGGACTGCAGCTAAGCCCCCGAGTGGGAGGTTTGCTCTCCACTCGGTAGGATTTTTCAAACTTAGGCGAGTGCTGACTGCAGCTAAGTCTCTTCGTAGGAGAACTTAGGCGAGTGCTGGACTGCAGCTAAGCCCCCGAGTGGGAGGTTTGCTCTCCACTCGGTAGGATTTTTCAAACTTAGGCGAGTGCTGACTGCAGCTAAGTCTCTTCGTAGGAGAACTTAGGCGAGTGCTGGACTGCAGCTAAGCCCCCGAGTGGGAGGTTTGCTCTCCACTCGGTAGGATTTTTTTTGAACTTAGGCGAAACGGATTCGCGGCTAAGTCACCCACTGGGGGTTTGCGTATGTAAACAAAAGTGACAGCAATCATTGGAACACTCTTGACTTTGATAAAAATGAACTGCGGAAGTTTCTCTTATTACATCTTTATAGGAAGGAACTTAAGTGTAAAAGTGGCGGAGCAGCTCCGCGTTCCAAGCTCGCGGCTCATCAATCTGGCGATCAACATTGTAGAGGTGATACGCTCCGTTGTGGAGGACTCTAGTGATGATGAAGGGGCCTTCCCAAGTGGGAGCAAGCTTGTGTGGTTTCTGTTGATCCACTCGGAGGACCAAATCTCCTTCTTGGAAGGCTCGACTCTTCACATGTTGGGCATGGAATCGACGCAAGTCTTGCTGATAAATGGTCGATCTGATCATGGCCATCTCTCTTTCTTCTTCCAGGAGGTCTACTGCATCTTGCCGAGCCTGTTCTGCTTCATCTTCGGTGTAAAGCTCGACTCGGGGAGCGTTGTGAAGGATATCACTTGGCAGAACGGCTTCGGCTCCATAAACAAGAAAGAATGGGGTTCTTCCAGTCGACCGGTTAGGGGTGGTCCTTAATCCCCACAGAACTGACGGAAGCTCGTCGACCCAGGAACCTGCCGCGTGCTTGAGATCACGCATTAGTCGAGGCTTTAGTCCTTTGAGGATCAGACCATTTGCTCTTTCAGCTTGTCCATTCGACTGGGGATGGGCAACTGATGCATAGTCGACTCGAGTGCCTTGAGAGGCGCAAAAGGCTCTGAACTGGTCCGAATCGAAGTTTGACCCATTGTCAGTGATGATGCTGTGAGGGACTCCATATCTGAATGTTCGTCCTCTGACGAAACTAATAGCAGTGCAAGCATCGAGGTTCTTGATGGGTTTAGCTTCAATCCATTTGGTAAACTTGTCGACTGCCACAAGCACATGGGTGAAACCACTCCTGCCTGTTCTCAGAGGACCGACCATGTCCAGTCCCCAGACAGCGAAGGGCCAGACGAGTGGAATGGTCTTCAGGGCTGATGTGGGCTTGCGTGACATGTTGGAGTAGAACTGACACCCCTCACACTTGTCGACTATCTCCTTTGCCATCTCATTTGCTCTTGGCCAGTAAAATCCCGCTCGGTATGCTTTGGCCACAATGGTCCGCGAGGACGCATGGTGACCACAGGTCCCCGAGTGGATCTCATCAAGGATCATCTGACCTTCTTCCGGTGTTATGCACTTCTGACCGATTCCAGTCGCGCTTTCTCTGTACAACTGTCCTTTTATGACTGTGAAGGCCTTGGATCGACGGACGATCTGTCGAGCCTCTTCTTCGTCCTTCGGGGGTTCTTTTCTTAGGATATACGCGATGTACGGTACCGTCCAGTCGGGAGTGATCGCCAAGACTTCCATGATTAGGTCGACCACGGCAGGAACTTCGACTCCAGTCGGATCTGTGGCACTTTTCGGCTGCGGGGTTTCTTCTGGGAAGGGATCTTCTTGGACTGACGGCGAGTGGATGTGTTCCAGGAACACGTTGCTGGGAATGGCTTCCCTCTTGCAGCCTATCTTTGCCAGATCATCAGCTGCCTGATTTTTCAGTCGGGGAATGTGATGAAGCTCCAACCCCTCAAATTTCTTTTCTAGCTTTCTTACTGCGTTGCAGTAACCGGTCATAGCCGGACTTCTGACGTCCCATTCCTTCATCACTTGATTAACCACTAAATCCGAATCGCCATAGACCATGAGGCGACGGACGCCGAGTGAAATGGCCATGCGCAACCCATACAAAAGTGCTTCATACTCTGCTTCATTATTGGAGGAATCAAAGTGAATCTGGAGAACATATCTGAGCTTATCTCCTCGGGGGGAGACTAAGACTACTCCCGCGCTGGAACCATTAAGCATCTTAGATCCATCGAAGAACATGGTCCAGTGCTCCGAGTGAACTTGAGTCGGAAGTTTCTATTCAATCCACTCGGCGATGAAATCTGCGATTGCTTGGGACTTGATAGCCTTCTTTGCCTCGAACTTGATATCTAAGGGAAGGAGTTCAATCGCCCACTTGGCCACTCGACCAGTTGCATCTCTGTTGTGCAGAATCTCTGACAGTGGGGCGTCGCTGACGACTGTAATGGAGTGGTCAGAGAAGTAATGTGCAACCTTCTTTGTGGTCATGTAAATCCCATATACAAGCTTCTGGTAATGGGGGTATCTTTGTTTTGAAGGGGTCAAAACTTCAGACACGTAATAGACTGGGCGCTGAACTCTGAAGGCCTTTCCTTCCTCTTCCCGCTCGACCGTAAGTACTATGCTGACAACTTGTCCTGTGGCTGCAATGTAAAGCAGCAAAGGTTCTTTGCTGATTGGGGCAGCAAGCACCGGCTGGGTGGAGAGCAGAGCTTTGAGATCTGCGAACGCTGCATCAGCTTCTGAAGTCCACTCGAATTTGTCAGACTTCTTCATCAGTCGGTAAAGAGGCAACGCCTTTTCACCGAGACGAGAAATGAATCGACTTAAAGCGGCCAAGCAGCCTGTAAGCTTTTGGACATCGTGCACGCGTACAGGACGCTTCATCCAGAGTATGGTGCCAATTTTCTCAGGATTGGCGTCGATCCCTCGTTCGGAAACGAGAAAACCAAGTAACTTTCCACCTGGAACTCCGAATGTGCACTTTGATGGATTGAGCTTGATATCGTACCTCCTGAGATTGGCAAAGGTTTCAGCAAGGTCAGCCCGCAGGTCGGAACCTTTTCGGGACTTGACCACGATATCGTCCATGTATGCCTCCACATTCCGACTGATTTGAGTGAGTAAACACTTCTGAATCATTCTCATGAACGTGGCTCCGGCGTTCTTGAGGCCGAACGGCATGGTGACGTAGCAGAAGCACCCGAATGGAGTGATGAAAGCTGTTTTGATCTCGTCGGGCCCATACAGACGGATCTGATGGTACCCAGAATAGGCGTCTAGGAAATACAGTCTCTCGCACCCCGCAGTCGAGTCGACTATTTGGTCGATGCGAGGGAGGGGAAAATGATCTTTCAGGAAGGCCCGATTGATATGCTTGAAGTCAATGCACATGCGGAGCGACTTGTCCTTTTTGGGGACCATGACGACATTGGCGAGCCACTCGGAGTGGTAAATCTCTCGGATGAACTCTTCTGCTAAGAGCCGAGCCACTTCCTCGCCAATGGCTTGCTTCTTCTGGACGGCGGACCTTTGAAGATGTTCCTTCACAGGCTTGAATTTTGGGTCGACTCGTAGACGGTGCTCAGCAAGTCCTCTGGGAACTCTAGGCATGTCAGAGGGTTTCCATGCGAAGATATCCCAGTTCTCACGGAGGAGCTGGATGAGCGCTTCTTCCTATTTGGAGTCGAGCGTCGTCGAGATGTGAGTCGGAGCAGCGTCGGGGTCGGTCGGGTGAATGTGGACTGTCTTTGTTTCGCCAGTCGACTGAAAAGCTGATTCTGAGGCGGGCTTCTTGGCTCGCAGCAGTTCACTCGGATCGGCAGTCTTTTGGTACTCTTTCAGCTCGACTACTGCCATCTGAGCGTCAGCGATCTTTGAGCCTTTCTGAAAGCATTCTTCTGCTTTCTTTCGGCTGCCAGTAACAGTGATCACACCTTTGGGGCCAGGCATCTTCAGTTTGAGATACACGTAACATGGTCGAGCCATGAAGCGTGCGTAAGCTGGCCTACCCAAAATGGCATGATAGGCACTCTGGAAGTCCACAACTTCGAATGTCAACCTTTCCTTGCGGTAATTCTTTGAATCACCGAAAACTACATCAAGAGCAATCTGGCCGAGCGACTCGGCTTTCTTCCCAGGAATGACTCCATGGAAGCTCATGTTGCTGGTACTAAGTCTGGACATCGGAATGCCCATCCCTTTCAAGGTCTCAGAGTACAGTATGTTCAGGCCACTGCCGCCGTCCATCAATACTTTGGTCAGTCGAGTGCCTTCGACAACTGGGTCGACCACCAAAGCTTGCCTCCCAGGGGTGGCAATGTGCGTCGGGTGATCCGACTGGTCGAATGTGATGGCAGTCTGCGACCACTTCAGGTAATTGGGTGTTGCCGGGGCAACCATGTTCACCTCACGGTTAATGACTTTCAGTCGACTCTTGCTCTCAACATCAGCAAAAATCATCAGGGTGGAATTGATCTAGGGGTATCCATCGTCACTATCTTCTTTGTCTTCAATCCTATCTGGCTCTTTTTCCTTATCTTTGGGCTGCTTTCCCTGGAACTGCTGGATCAGGAGCCGGCACTGTCGAGTGGTATGCTTTGGGTAAATAAAATTACCCTCTTCGTCTTTCTTGGTGTGGATGTGACACGGTAAGTCCAAAACATCATTCCCGTCTTGATCTTTGACCTTCTTGGGCTTCCAGGTGCCCTTGGGTTTCCCCTCGAAGTTTCCTTGGGCAACGGCCAGGGCCTCCCCGGGAGCAGCTGGCTCGGCCTTCCTCTTCTGTTTCCGAGTGGAGTTTCCTCCAGTTTCTTGGGCGACTGCTTTGAGCTTGCCGCTTCGCAGTCGGTCTTCGTCTTCACCATTAGCGTATTTGGTGGCGATCTCCATCATCCGATTCAGAGACATCTCTCCAGTTCGACCGAACTTCAGATTCAACTCTCTGTATTTAACGCCCTCTTTGAAAGCGCAAACTGCTTGATGGTCTGGCACGTTCTCAACTATGTGGTGCAGCGTGATCCACCTCTGGATGTAATCCCTCAGTGTTTCATTCGGCTTCTGCACGCAAGACCGCAACTCTGTGAGGCCTGCAGGTCGTTTGCATGTTCCTTCAAAGGTCGTGACAAACACTCAGGAGAGGTCCTCCCAGGTGTAAATGCTGCTAGGTGCCAACTGATTCAACCACGCTCTGGCTGAGCCCTCCAACATAAGAGGCAAATGCTTCATGGCCACTTCATCATTGCCACCGCCAATCTGTACAGCCACCCGGTAATCTTCGAGCCAAGTGTCAGGCTTGGACTCGCCGGTGAACTTGCTGACTCCAGTTGCCAGCCTGAAATTGGGAGGAATTACTGCGGCCCTGATGGCTCGACTGAAGCACTCTGGCCCTGAAACACGTACTCCGCTGCTGTTGGCAGGCGCATCTCTGTTGTGGCCCTCTCGATGAGCCCTGTTCCTGTCGACCAATCCTTGAACGAGGATAGACCTCGCATCAAAGCCTGGGTCTCTGGGGTTGACTGGAATCCTCTGCCCAACACTGCGAGGGCGTCTGTCATCTTGCCGTCGAGGCGCATATGACCCGCTCCTCGGGGGAGGGGTTGGCACTCGACGTCGATCATCTCGTCTGAATCGATGATCATACTGTTCATTTCTCCTGTACTGATCATGCCGGTCATCACGTCCCTCACGCCTCGGGGACGATCTCGGGCTGTGGGCCGACTGGACTGTGTCTGCTGCAACGGATCGACTGTGGATCCTATCCCGCGACTGAGAAACGGCGGAATTCTGGTTTCCTGCCGCCCGGAGCAATGCTCTGATCTGCAACAAGCCCCTGCCTGCCTCTGACTGGGATGGCTGAATTGATTCTGCTATACGGGCAGCAGCGGCCAAATTCTGAACAGGGGTTCGATATACCTGAGGCGGTGAGAAGAGCCGGCGCCGACTGGACTCGAGAGCTAGCTGATGTCGACTGGACTCGGGAGCCCGCTGACGCGCTTGCTCGTCGAGTATTCGCTGGAGATTCTCCAGTCGAGTGCGCTCAGCCAGGTTAGCAAGGCGCACGTCCTCCAAGGCCCGGGCCTCGGGGGTTTCTCCGACAATAGGAGTGTGGAGTGCGTCCATGTTCCGGCGGCGAAGCTCCTCTCGCTGTAACGACGTGAGAGGTTCGGGCAGATACTCATCGTGGGGACGCGACGGGTTGCCTCCGCCCGTAGCTCCGTTAGCGCGAGGGAAACCGGGGGGACTGTGTGTTCCATCGACCGCCAGAACCTCAGCCGCTGGGTCGCTGCTGTCGCACTCGGATGCGGTCCCCACGGAGCCAGTCGACAGGTCGAACAGGCCATAGAGGGACTCGACAGGCTCGATTGCCGCAACTTGTGGGGCTGCCGACTGGCGGGCCACGGCGTGCCTCACCCACCGCTCAAGTCTCGACCGACCGGAGCGCTTGCGCTGGTGGGAGACAGGGCGGGGAGACGACGCAGGGGTCGACCGATACTGGGTCGACGGCTGCCGTAGGAGGACGCCACGAATGCATGTGCAGAAGTGCGTAGCGCCGCGGACGGGGAGCGCGTCGATGTCGAGTGGTGCCTCCTGAAGCCAGGCGGAGTCATCGGCGATGAAGGTGAGCGCGCCGAGACGGATCTCGCGGCCCTCCACCAAAACTCCGCAAGAAACCATGATCAAAGAGATCGGAAAAGATCGCAACTTCTCCAACTAAGCGCTAAGATTCCTGCCCCACGGTGGGCGCCAACTGTCGTGGTTCTAACTCTGACAGTGATGTAGGGGGGTGAGTATGGAGAGGCTAGATCCTAGCTATTGGGAAGTTGTTACACGCGAGGTTTACGAGTTCAGGCCCTTCTCGGAGGAAGTAATAGCCCTACGTCTCGGAGCCCGGAGGCAGTCGACTGGATTATGCGTATATGGATTACAGGGGTGCGAACCCTTCCTACTGAGGAGGGGGGTGGCTTATATAGAGTTCGCCGGCCTCCTCCCGCCCTCAGTAATGCAGGGTTTAAAGTACATTTAAGATTGGGAGTTACTGGTAACGCCTCTAATAAAGTGCTATAATGACCATGAAGACTACTTAACAGCTGACCGTTTGCCTACGGAGTGACTGTAGGTCTCCTGGTAGTCGAGTGATTAGCTTCATGGTCGAGTGGTAGCTTCTTGGTCGAGTGTCTTGAACCTGTCGAGTGGAGTACCTTCAAGTCGATTGATAGGTGATTTCTTCTAGGGATGTCCTTGGGTAGGACTCTTTGGACGGGTCCGTGCCCCTACCCCAGGTACATAGCTTCATCAGACGGCTCGCTTCCCCACTGCCCAACTGATATCATTGGCTGGTGCCGAAGATGATGGTGGCCGGCACCGGTTCAAGTTCATCACCGGCCACTACTTCTCCATGGCCGGCACCGGCTCGAGTTCATCCTAACATTCCCCTCTTCCGTGGAGCCCATGCGGGGACGACGAAGGTCCTCGCAACAAAAGGATCCGGCAAGACACCTGCTGTGTACGCCGACGTCGCCTCCGCGGTGGCCTTCATGGGAACCAAGCGGCGGCAGCCTCCCGTGTTCTACTTCTCCTCGATGATGGCACCGGACGCGGAGGCGCTGGCCACTGACTCGTCGCTCTCCGCGCACCCGGCTTATGTCGCTGCTTGCATGGCGCGGTCGCCGGCATGGGAGTCTCGGCCACAGAAACGGGAGACGCGGTACGAGGCGACAGCGTGGACGGCAGCAACGACGCCCGTGCGCCCCTCCTCGTCGAGCTGGCCTGGAGCGGCGAGTTGCTGAACCATGCACCGGCTTGGGGCGGAAACTGGCTCCGTCGGGTGAGGGGAGGGAGGTGGATCAGCGAGCTGCATAGCTCGTATCCGGCGGGCCACCCAGCCGGCTTGGATGCGGAATAACTACTCTTCGTAAGCCATTGTAGGAGTGGACAAAATGGTGGAGGAGATAGGGAAGCGGCGGAGGTGTGCGATTCTTGGCTGGCGTTTGGCCTCATTTAAATAGGAGATTAAATAGATGGCGGGCGGGAGGAGCTCGGCCGGCGTTGCGTTTAACACCGGCCCGTTCACACTATTTGTTGGGGACTTTGGAGTGACTCTTTGTTGCATGTTGAGGGATAGTTATATGATCCAATTGTGTCATTATTGTTGACAGGACTTGCACTAGTGAAAGTATGAACCCTAGGCCTTGTTTCAATACATTGCAATACCGTTTACGCTCACGTTTATCATTAGTTACCTTGCTGTTTTTATAATTTCAGATTACAAATACCTTTATCTACCATCCATATTCCACTTGTATCACCATCTCTTCGCCGAACTAGTGCACCTATATAATTTACCATTGTATTGGGTGTGTTGGGGACACAAGAGACTCTTTGTTATTTGGTTGCAGGGTTGCTTGAGAGAGACCATCTTCATTCTACGCCTTCTACGGATTGATAAACCTTAGGTCATCCACTTGAGGGAAATTTGCTACTGTCCTACAAACCTCTACACTTGGAGGCCCAACAACGTCTACAAGAAGAAGGTTATGTAGTATACATAAAGCTCTTTTCTGGCGTCGTTGCCGGGGAGATGAGTGCTTGAAGGTATATCTTTAGATCTTGCAATCGAGTTTTTAAGTTTCTTGTTTTATCACTAGTTTAATTTATAAAAGAAAACTACAAAAAATGGAATTAAGGATGCCTCATATGCTTCATCTTTTTAATATCTATCATGAAAATAAGGATTCTGATAATTGTGCTCAAGTGCTAGAGGAAGAATGCATTAGAATGTTTGGCACTAAATCTTTGTATGATGAGCATGATTACAATGTTGTTAGTATGAATTACTTGAATATCCATGATGCTAATGATATGCAAAGCCACAAGCTTGGGGAAGCTATGTTTGATGAAGATGATATTTTTCCCCCAAGTTTTGATCGGCAAATTTATTATGATGATAGCATGCCTCCTATTTATGATGATTATAATTATGGAAGTGGATTTAAAGAGGTCATGACTTTATTTAGTGATGAATCCACTATTTCGGAAGAGGTTCCAATTGATTATGAGAACAAAGTTGCTATCTATGATGATTATTGTGATGACTTGTATGCTATAAAGAATAATGATATCCATGAAACTTGTCATCATGATTTTAGTTTCAATTGGATTATGCCTCACATGATAATTATTTTGTTGAGTTTTCTCCCACTATTATTCTTGAGAAGAATTTTGCTTGTGAGGAGAATAATAAAATTTCTATGCTTGCAGATCATGAAAAGAATGCTTTAGGTGCTGCTTATATTGTTGAATTCATTCATGATGCTTTAGGTGCTCCTGTTTAGCAATAAATAATTTATCTAGCCTCTGTTATGATTGAGTTTTTATGTTTTAATTAATGTTTGTTCCAAGTAGAACCGTTGGGAAGACTTGGGGAAAGTCTTGTTGATCTTGCTGTAAAAAACAGAAACTTTAGCGCTCACGAGAATTGCTGCCATTTTTTACTAGACAGTGCTATTTAGTTAATTATTTTTGAAGATGATTAATAGACAAATTACTCACGTCCATCAATTTATTTTATAATTTTTGGGGTTCCAGAAGTTTGCGTTAGCTACAGATTACTACAGACTGTTCTGTTTTTGACAGATTCTGTTTTTCGTGTATTGTTTGCTTATTTTGATGAATCTATGGCTAGTAAAATAGTTTATAAACCATAGAGAAGTTGGAATAAAGTAGGTTAACACCAACATAAATAAAGAATGAGTTCATTACAGTACCTTGAAGTGGTGTTTTTTTTTCTTTCGCTAACGGAGATTACGAGTTTTCTGTTAAGTTTTGTGTTGTGAAGTTTTCAAGTTTTGGGTAAAGATTCGATGGACTATGGAATAAGGAGTGGTAAGAGCCTAAGCTTGGGGATGCCCAAGGCACCCCAAGGAAATATTCAAGGAAAACCAAGAGCCTAAGCTTGGGGATGCCCTGGAAGGCATCCCCTCTTTCGTCTTCGTTCATCGGTAACTTTACTTGGAGCTATATTTTTATTCACCACATGATATGTGTTTTGCTTGGAGCGTCATTTTATTTTATTTAGTTTTGCTTGCTGTTTGAATAAAATATCAAGATCTGAAATTATTGAATGGGAGAGCCTTCACATAGTTGCATAATTATTCAACTACTCATTGATCTTCACTTATATCTTTGGGAGTAGTTTGTTGTTTGCTCTAGTACTTCAATTATATCTTTTAGAGCACGGTGGTGGTTTTATTTTGTATAAATAGATGAACTCTCATGCATCACTTATATTATTTTGAAAGTCTTTAGAACAGCATGGTAATTTGCTTTGGTTATGAAATTAGTCCTAATATGATGGGCATCCAAAAGGGATATAATAAAAACTTTCATATAAGTGCATTGAATACTAAGAGAAGTTCGATGCTTGATGGTTGTTTTTGAGATATGTCGGTAACAATATCAAAGTCGTGCTAGTGGAGTAGTTGTGAATTTGAGAAATGCTTGTGTTGAAGTTTGCAAGTCCCGTAGCATGCACGTATGGTAATCGTTGTGTAACAAATTTGAAACATGAGGTGTTATTTGATTGTCTTCCTTATGAGTGGCGGTCGGGGATGAGCGATGGTCTTTTCCTACCAATCTATCCCTCAAGGAGCATGCGCGTAGTGCCGAGGTTTTTTATGACTTGTAGATTTTTGCAATAAGTATGTGAGTTCTTTATGACTAATGTTGAGTCCATGGATTATACGCACTCTTACCCTTCCATCATTGCTAGCCTCTTCGGTACCGTGCATTGCCCTATCTCACATTGAGAGTTGGTGCAAACTTCGACGGTGCATACAAACCCCGTGATATGAGACACTCTTTCACACATAAACCTCCTTATATCTTCCTCAAAACAGCCACCATACCTACCTATTATGGCATTTCCATAGCCATTCCGAGATATATTGCCATGCAACTTTCCACCATTCTGTTTATTATGACACGCATCATCATTGTCATATTGCTTAGCATGATCATGTAGTTGACATAATATTTGTGGCAAAGCCACCGTTCATAATTTTTCATACATGTCACTCTTGATTCATCGCAATCCCGGTACACCGCCAGAGGCGTTCATATAGAGTCATACTTTGTTCTAGTATCGAGTTGTAATCATTGAGTTGTAAATAAATATAAGTGTGATGATCATCATTTTCTAGAGCATTGTCCCAAGTGAGGAATAAAAAAGGCCATAAAAAAAGAAGGCCCAAACAAAAAAGTGAGAGAAAAAGAGAGAAGGGACAATGCTACTATCCTTTGCCACACTTGTGCTTCAAAGTAGCACCATAATCCTCATGATAGAGAGTCTCTTGTTTTGTCACTTTCATATACTAGTGGGAATTTTTCATTATAGAACTTGGCTTGTATATTCCAACAATGGGCCTCCTCAAGTGCCGTAGGTCTTCGTGAGCAAGCAAGTTGGATGCACACCCACTTAGCTTCTTTTGTTGAGCTTTCATACATTTATAGCTCTAGTGCATCCGTTGCATGGCAATCCCTACTCCTTGCATTAACATCAATCGGTGAGCATCTCCATAGCCCATTGACTAGCCTCGTTGATGTGAGACTTTCTCCTTTTTTGTCCTCTCCACATAACCCCCTCATATTCTATTCCACCCATAGTGCTATGTCCATGGCTCGCGCTCATGTATTGCGTGAAGGTTTATAAGTTTGAGATTACTAAAGTATGAAACAATTGCTTGGCTTGTCATCGGGGTTGTGCATGATGAGAGCATTCTTGTGTGATGAAAATGGAGCATGACCAAACTATATGATTTTGTAGGGATGAACTTTCTTTGGCCATTTTATTTTGAGAAGACATGATTGCTTAGTTAGTATGCTTGAAATATTTATTGTTTCTATGTCAGTATTAAACTTTTGTCTTGAATCTTATGGATCTGAACATTTACGACAAAATAAAGAAGAATTACTTAGATAAATATGTTAGGTAGCATTCCACATCAATAATTTTGTTTTTATCATTTACCTACTCGAGGACGAGCAGGAATTAAGCTTGGGGATGCTGATACGTCCCCAACGTATCTATAATTTTTGATTGTTCCATGCTATTATATTATCAACCTTGGATGTTTTATATGCCTTTATATGCTATTTTATATGATTTTTGGGACTAACCTATTAACCCAGAGTCCAGTGCCAGTTTCTGATTTTTCCTTGTTTTAGAGTATCGCAGAAAAGGAAAATCAAACGGAGTCCAATCGACCTGAAACTTCACGGAACTTCTTTTTGGAACGAAAGCAACCCAGGAGACTTGGCGTCCACGTAAGGGAAGCAACGAGGAAGACATGAGGCAGGGGGCGCGCCCACCCCCCTAGGCGCGCCCTCCACCCTCGTGGGCCCCTCGTGGCTCCCCTGACGTACTTCTTCCACCTATATATCTCCATATACCCTAAAACGATCGGGGACCACAATAGATCGGGAGTTCCGCCGCCAGAAGCCTCCGTAGCCACCGAAAGCCAATCTAGACCCATTTCGGCACCCTACCGGAGGGGGATTCCCTCTCCGGTGGCCATCTTCATCGTCCCGGTGCTCTCCATGACGAGGAGGGAGTAGTTCTCCCTCGGGGCTGAGGGTATGTACCAGTAGCTATGTGTTTGATCTCTCTCTCTCTCTCTCTCGTGTTCTTGAGGTGATACGATCTTGATGTACCGCGAGCTTTGCTATTATAGTTGGATCTTATGATGTTTTCTCCCCCCTCTACTCTCTTGTAATGGATTGAGTTTCCCCTTTGAAGTTATGTTATCGGATTGAGTCTTTAAAGATTTGAGAACACTTGATGTATGTCTTGCCGTGCGTATCTGTGGTGACAATGGGATATCACGTGATTCACTTGATGTATGTTTTGGTGATCAACTTGCGGGTTCCGCCCATGAACCTATGAATAGGGGTTGGCACACGTTTTTGTCGTGATTCTCTGGTAGAAACTTTGGGGCACTCTTTGAGGTTCTATGTGTTGGTTGAATAGATGAATCTGAGATTGTGTGATGCATATTGTATAATCATACCCATGGATACTTGAGGTGACATTGGAGTATCTAGGTGACATTAGGGTTTTGGTTGATTTGTGTCTTAAGGTGTTATTCTAGTACGAACTCTAGGGTTGTTTGTGACACTTATAGGAATAGCCCAACGGATTGATTGGAAAGAATAACTTTGAGGTGGTTTCGTACCCTACCATAATCTCTTCATTTGTTCTCCGCTATTAGTGACTCTTTGCTGCATGTTGAGGGATAGTTATATGATCCAATTATGTTATTATTGTTGAGAGGACTTGCACTAGTGAAAGTATGAACCCTAGGCCTTGTTTCAATACATTGCAATACCATTTACGCTCACTTTTATCATTAGTTACCTTGCTGTTTTTATAATTTCAGATTACAAATACCTTTATCTACCATCCATATTGCACTTGTATCACCATCTCTTCGCCGAACTAGTGCACCTATACAATTTACCATTGTATTAGGTGTGTTGGGGACACAAGAGACTCTTTGTTATTTGGTTGCATGGTTGCTTCAGAGAGACCATTGATACGTCTACAACGTATCTATAATTTTGGATTGCTCCATTCTATATTATCTACTCTTTTGGACTATATTGGGCTTTATTTTCCACTTTTATATTATTTTTGGGACTAACCTATTAACTGGAGACCCAGCCCAGAATTGTTGTTTTTGTCTATTTCAGTGTTTCGGAGAAGCATAATATCAAACGGAGTCCAAACGGAACAAAACCTTCGAAAACGTGATTTTCTCATTAGATAAGATCTAGGAGACTTGGACCCTCCGTTAAGAAAGCCACGAGGCGGCCACGAGGGTGGAGGGCGCCCCCTGCCTTGTGGTCCCCTCGAAGCTCCACCGACGTACTTCTTCCTCCTATATATATCCACATACCCCCAAACGATCGGGGACGGAGCCAAAAACCTAATTCCACCGCCGCAACTTTCTGTATCCATGAGATTCCATCTTGGGGCCTGTTCCGGAGCTCCGCCGGAGGGGGCATCGATCACGGAGGGCTTCTACATCATCATCCAAGCCTCTCCGATGAAGTGTGAGTAGTTTACTTCAGACCTACGGGTCCATAGTTAGTAGCTAGATGGCTTCTTCTCTCTTTTTGGATCTCAATACAATGTTCTCCCCCTCTCTCGTGGAGATCTATTCGATGTAATCTTCTTTTTGCGCTGTGTTTGTTGAGACCGATGAATTGTGGGTTTATGATCAAGTCTATCTATGAATAATATTTGAATCTTCTCTAAATTCTTTTATGTATGATTGGTTATCTTTGCAAGTCTCTTCGAATTATCAGTTTGGTTTGGCCAACTAGATTGGTTGTTCTTGCCATGGGAGAAGTGCTTAGCTTTGGGTTCGATCTTGCGGTGTTCTTTCCCAGTAACAGAAGGGGCAGCAAGGCACGTATTGTATCGTTGCCATCGAGGATAACAAGATGGGGTTTTTATCATATTGCATGAAACTATCCCTCTACATCATGTCATCTTGCTTAAGGCGTTACTCTGTTTTTTAACTTAATACTCTAGATGCATGCTGGATAGCGGTCGATGAGTGGAGTAATAGTAGTAGATGCAGGCAGGAGTCGGTCTACTTGTCTTGGACATGATGCCTATATACATGATCATACCTAGATATTCTCATAACTATGCTCAATTCTGTCAATTGCTCAACAGTAATTTGTTCACCCACCGTAGAATACTTATGCTCTTGAGAGAAGCCACTAGTGAAACCTATGGCCCCCGGGTCTCCTTCTCATCATATTAATCTCCATTACTTCATTATTGCTTGGTTTTACTTTTCCTTTTACTTTTTACTTTGCATCTCTATACCAAAAATACCAAAGATATTATTTATCATCTCTATCAGATCTCACTTTCGTAAGTGATCATGAAGGGATTGACAACCCCTAAGCGCGTTGGTTGCGTTGAGCTATTGTTTTTGTGTAGGTACGAGGGACTCGTGTGTAGCCTCCTACTGGATTGGTACCTTGGTTCTCAAAAACTGAGGGAAATACTTACGCTACTTTGCTGCATCATCCTCTCCTCTTCGGGGAAATCCAACGCAGTGCTCAAGAGGTAGCAAGAAGAATTTCTGGCGCCGTTGCCAGGGAGTCTGCGCAATAGTCAACATACCAAGTACCCATCACTATCCCTATCTCCCGCATTACATTATTTGCCATTTGCCTCTCGTTTTCCTCCCCCCCCCCAAATTCACCCTTGCCATTTTATTCGCTCTCTCTCTCTCTATCCTCTCTCTCTCTCTCTATTTGCCTCTTTTTGCCCATTTGCTTTTTGTTTGCTCGTGTGTTGGATTGCTTGTTTGTCGCGATGGCTCGAGATAATACTAAATTGTGTGACTTCACCAATACCAACAACAATGATTTCCTTAGCACTCCGATTGCTCCTCTTACCGATGCTGAATCTTGTGAAATTAATACTGCTTTGCTGAATCTTGTCATGAAAAATCCGTTCTCCGGCCTTCCTAGTGAAGATGTCGCTACCCATCTTAATAGCTTCGTTGATTTGTGTGACATGCAAAAGAATAAATATGTCGATAATGATATTGTTAAATTAAAGATATTTCCTTTTTCGCTTAGAGATCATGCTAAAGCTTGGTTTTCATCTTTGCCTAAAAATAGTATTGATTCATGGAACAAGTGCAAAGATGCTTTTATCTCTAAGTGTTTTCCTCCCGCTGAGATCATCTCTCTTAGAAATGATATTGTGAATTTTAAGCAACTTGATCATGAACATGTTGCACAAGCTTGGGAGAGAATGAAATTAATGATACATAATTGCCCTACTCATGGTTTGAATTTGTGGATGATTATACAAAAATTTTGTGCCGGATTGAATTTTGCTTCTAGAAATCTTTTAGATTCGGCCGCAGGAGGCACTTTTATGGAAATCACTTTAGGAGAAGCTACTAAACTCCTAGATAATATTATGGTTAATTATTCTCAATGGCATACTGAAAGATCTACTAAAAAGGTGCATGCGATAGAAGAAATTAATGTTTTGAGTGGAAAGATGGATGAACTTATGAAATTATTTGCTAATAAGAGTGTTTCTTCTGATCCTAATGATGTGCCCTTGTCTCCTTTGATTGAGAATAATAATGAATCTATGGATGTGAATTTTGTTGGTAGGAACAATTTTGGTAACAATGCGTATAGAGAAAATTTCAATCCTAGGCCTTATCCTAGTAATCCCTCTAATAATTATGGTAATTCCTACAACAATTCTTATGGAAATTATAATAAGATGCCCTCTGATTTTGAATCTAATATTAAATAATTTATTACTTCGCAAAAGAATTTTAATGCTATGATAGAAGAAAATTTGCTTAAGATTGATGATTTGGCTAGGAACGTTAATAGAATTGCTCTTGATGTTGATTCTTTGAAACTTAGATCTATTCCACCTAAGCATGATATCAATAAGTCTCTCAAAGCTGTGAGAATTTCCATTGATGAGTGCAAAGAAAGAACCGCTAGAATGCGTGCTAAGAAAGATGCATTTATAAAAGCGTGTTCTTCTAGTTCCTATGAAAATAATGATGAAGATCTAAAAGTTATTGATGTGTCCCCTATTAAATCTTTGTTTTGCAATATGAATCTTGATAATGATGGGACTGAATATGATCCACCTCTACCTAGAAGGCATTCCAATAATTCTGAATCTTTTGATCATGATGCTAAATTTGATAAAAGTGGGATTGAAGAAATTAAAACCCTAGATGTTGCTAAACCCACTATTATGAATTTCAAGGAATTTAACTATGAAAATTGCTTTTTGATTGATTGTATTTCCTTGTTGCAATCCGTGCTAAAATCTCCTCACGCTTATAGTCAAAATAAAGTGTTTACTAAACATATCGTTGATGCCTTGATGCAATCTTATGAAGAAAAACTTGAATTGGAAGTTTCTATCCCTAGAAAACTTTATGCTGAGTGGGAACCAACTATTAAAATTAAAATTAGAGATCATGATTTTTATGCTTTGTGTGATCTGGGTACTAGTGTCTCTACTATTCCCAAAACTTTGTGTGATTTGCTAGATTTCCGTAAGTTTAATGATTGCTCTCTAAACTTGCATATTGCGGATTACACTATTAAGAAACCTATGGGAAGAATTAATGATGTTCTTATTGTTGCAAATAGGAATTATGTGCCCGTAGATTTTATCGTTCTTAATATAGATTGCAATCCTTCTTGCCCTATTATTCTCTGTAGACCTTTCCTTAGAACGGTTGGTGCAATTATTGATATGAAGGAAGGGGATATTAGATTTCAATTTCCATTAAAAAGGGCATGGAACACTTCCCTAGAAAGAAAATAAAATTACCATATGAATCTATCATGAGAGCCACTTATGGATTGCCTACCAAAGATGGCAATACCTAGATCTATTCTTGCTTGTTATGCCTAGCTAGGAGCGTTAAACGATAGTGCTTGTTGGGAGGCAACCCAATTTTATTTTTATTCCTTGCTTTTTGATCCTGTTTAGTAAGAAATAAAGTATTTAGCCTCTGTTTTGGTTATTTTTTTGTGTTTAATTAGTGTTTGTGCCAAGTAGGATCGTAGGGAAGACTTGGGGAAAGTCTTGTTGAACTTGCTGTAAAAAACAGAAACTTTAGCGCTCACGAGAACTGCTGTCATTTTTATTTGGAGAGTGATATTTAGTTAATTCTTTTTGCAGATGATTAATAGATAAATTCCTCACGTCCAGCAATTTATTTTAGAATTTTTTAGGTTCCAGATCTTGCGCTAGTTACAGATTACTATAGACTGTTCTGTTTTTGACAGATTCTATTTTTCGTGTGTTGTTTGCTTATTTTGATGAATCTATGGCTAGTAAAATAGTTTATAATCCATAAAGAAGTTAGAATACAGTAGGCTTAACACCAATATAAATAAAGAATGAGTTCATTACAGTACCTTTTAGTGGTCTTTTGTTTTCTTTCGCTAATGGAGCTCACGAGTTTTCTACTTTAAGTTTTGTGTTGTGAAGTTTTCAAGTTTTGGGTAAAGATTTGATGAATTATGGAACAAGAAATGGCAAGATCCTAAGCTTGGGGATGCCCATGGCACCCCAAGATAATCTAAGGACACCTAAAAGCCAAAGCTTGGGGATGCCCCGGAAGGCATCCCCTTTTTTGTCTACTTTTATCGGTAACTTTACTTAGAGCTATATTTTTATTCACCACATGATATGTGTTTTGCTTGGAGCGTCTTTTATGATTTGAGTCTTTGCTTGTTAGTTAACCCTAATCGTCCTTGCTGTACACACCTTTTGAGAGAGCCATACATGATTTGGAATTTGATAGAATACTCTATGTGCTTCACTTATATCTTTTGAGCTTTATAGTTTTGCTCTAGTGCTTCACTTATATCTTTTAGAGCACGGTGTTGAATTTGTTTTATAGAAACTATTGATCTCTAATGCTTCACTTAGATTATTTTGAGAGTCTTAATAGCATGATAATTTGCTTAAAATCCTAATGTGCTTGGTATGCAAGATTAATAATAAAATTTTCTTATGAGTGTGTTGAATACTAAGAAAATTTTGATGCTTGATGATTGTTTTGAGATATGGAGATAATAATATCAAAGTCATGCTAGTTGAGTAGTTGTGAAATTGAGAAATACTTGTGTTGAGGTTTGCAAGTCTCGTAGTATGCACGTATGGTACGTTATGCAACAAATTTGAAACATGAGGTGTTATTTGATTGTCTTCCTTATGAGTGGCGGTCGGGGACGAGCGATGGTCTTTTCCTACCAATCTATCCCCCTAGGAGCATGCGCGTAGTACCAAGGTTTTTGATGACTTGTAGATTTTTGCAATAAGTATGTGAGTTCTTTATGACTAATGTTGAGTCCATGGATTATACGCACTCTCACCCTTCCATCCTTGCTAGCCTCTTCGGTACCGTGCATTGCCCTTTCTCACATTGAGAGTTGGCGCAAACTTCGCCGGTGCATCCAAACCCCGTGATATGATACGCTCTTTCACACATAAACCTCCTTATATCTTCCTCAAAACAGCCACCATACCTACCTATTATGGCATTTTCATAGCCATTCCGAGATATATTGCCTTGCAACTTTTCACCATTCCGTTCATCATGACATTCATCATTGTCATATTGCTTAGCATGATCATGTAGTTGACATAGTATTTGTGGCAAAGCCACCATTCATAATTATTTCATACATGTCACTCTTGGTTCATTGCATATCCGGGTACATCGCCGGAGGCATTCATATAGAGTCATCTTTGTTCTAGTATCGAGTTGTAATCATTGAGTTGTAAATAAATAGAAGTATGATGATCATCATTATTAGAGCATTGTCCCAAGTGAGAAATATAAAAAAGAGAGAAAGACCATAAAAAAGAGAAGGCCCAAAAAAAGCCATAAAAAAGAAAAGGCCCAAAAAATGAGAGAAAAAGAGAGAAGGGACAATGTAACTAACCTTTTACCACACTTGTGCTTCAAAGTAGCACCATGATCTTCATACTAGAGAGTCTCTCATGTTATCACTTTCATATACTAGTGGGAATTTTTCATTATAGAACTTGGCTTGTATATTCCAACAATGGGTCTCCTCAAGTGCCGTAGGTCTTCGTGAGCAAGCAAGTTGGATGCACACTCACTAGTTTCTTTTGTTGAGCTTTCATACATTTATAGCTCTAGTGCATCCGTTGCATGGCAATCCCTACTCCTTGCATTAACATCAATCGGTGGGCATCTCCATAGCCCATTGACTAGCCTCGTTGATGTGAGACTTTTTCTTTTTTTGTCCTCTCCACATAACCCCCTCATATTCTATTCCACCCATAGTGCTATGTCCATGGCTCGCGCTCATATATTGCGTGAAAGTTTATAGGTTTGAGATTACTAAGGTATGAAACAATTGCTTGTCTTGTCATCGGGGTTGTGTATGATGAGAGCATTCTTGTGTGACGAAAATGAAACATGACTAAACTATATGATTTTGTAGGGATGAACTTTCTTTGGCCATGTTATTTTGAGAAGACATAATTGCTTAGTTAGTATGCTTGAAGTATTATCATTTTTATGTCAATATGAAATTGTGTCTTGAATCTTTCGAATCTGAATATTCATACCACAATTAAGAAGAATTGCATTAAAATTATATCAAGTAGCACTCCGCATCAAAAGTTCTCTTTTTATCATTTACCTACTCGAGGACGAGCAGGAATTAAGCTTGGGGATGTTTGATACGTCTCCAACGTATCTATAATTTTTTATTGCTCCATGCTATATTATCTACTGTTTTGGACTATATTGGGCTTTATTTTCCACTTTTATATTATTTTTGGGACTAACCTATTAACCGGAGGCCCATCCAAGAATTGTTGTTTTTGCCTATTTCAATGTTTCGGAGAAACAGAATATCAAACGGACTCCAAATGGAATGAAATTTTCGAAAACGTGATTTTCTCATCAGATAAGATCCAGGAGACTTGGACTCTCCATCAAGAAAGCCACGAGGGTGGAGGGCGCTCCCCCCCCCCCAGGGCACGCCCCCTGCCTCGTGGGCCCCTCGAAGCTCCACCGACGTACTTCTTCCTATATATATCCACGTACCCCCAAACGATCGGGGATGGAGCCAAAAACCTAATTCCACCACCGCAACTTTCTGTATCCATGAGATCCCATCTTGGGGCCTGTTCCAGAGCTTCGCCGGAGGGGGCATCGATCACGGAGGGCTTCTACATCATCATCCAAGCCTCTCCGATGAAGTGTGAGTAGTTTACTTCAGACCTACGGGTCCATAGTTAGTAGCTAGATGGCTTCTTCTCTCTTTTTGGATCTCAATACAATGTTCTCCCCCTCTCTCGTGGAGATCTATTCGATGTAATCTTCTTTTTGCGCTGTGTTTGTTGAGACCGATGAATTGTGGGTTTATGATCAAGTCTATCTATGAATAATATTTGAATCTTCTCTAAATTCTTTTATGTATGATTGGTTATCTTTGCAAGTCTCTTCGAATTATCAGTTTGGTTTGGCCAACTAGATTGGTTGTTCTTGCCATGGGAGAAGTGCTTAGCTTTGGGTTCGATCTTGCGGTGTTCTTTCCCAGTAACAGAAGGGGCAGCAAGGCACGTATTGTATCGTTGCCATCGAGGATAACAAGATGGGGTTTTTATCATATTGCATGAATATCCCTCTACATCATGTCATCTTGCTTAAGGCGTTACTCTATTTTTAACTTAATACTCTGGATGCATGCTGGATAGCGGTCGATGAGTGGAGTAATAGTAGTAGATCCAGGAGTCGGTCTACTTGGTCTCAGACGTGATGCCTATATTACATGATCATACCTAGATATTCTCATAACTATGCTCAATTCTGTCAATTGCTCAACAGTAATTTTCACCCACCGTAGAATACTTATGCTCTGAGAGAAGCCACTAGTGAAACCTATGGCCCCCGGGTCTCTTCTCTTCATATTAATCTCCATTACTTTATTATTGCTTTGCTTTTACTTTGCCTTTTACTTTTTACTTTGCATCTCTATACCAAAAATACCAAAAATATTATTTATCATCTCTATCAGATCTCACTTTCGTAAGTGACCGTGAAGGGATTGACAACCCCTAAGCGTGTTGGTTGCGTTGAGTTATTGTTTTTTGTAGGTACGAGGGACTCGTGCGTAGCCTCCTACTGGATTGATACCTTGGTTCTCAAAAACTGAGGGAAATACTTACGCTACTTTGCTGCATCATCCTCTCCTCTTCGGGGAAATCCAACGCAGTACTCAAGAGGTAGCAACCATCTTCATCCTACGCCTACTACGGATTGATAAACCTTCGGTCATCCATATGAGGGAAATTTGCTACTATCCTACAAACCTCTGCACTTGGAGCTCCAACAACGCCTACAAGAAGAAGGTTGTGTAGTAGACATCACCCACCAACGTTTTCATCCCTTCCACCATACCTCATGTGCAATTCACTCCCTGCTAGTCCGACCAGTATCCTTTGCCTGGCTACGGGTTGCTATGTGTGATGCCTCAATCCCACAACATCTCGTGTTTCCCTGCTGGGTGCCTCCATAGCCACATAGGCAGTCGACACCACAATGGCTAACCCACGAGATACAGCCCGAGAGCACGGTGTTACCTACCGCCACGGCCAAGGACACATGTCAGGAGAAGGTGTGATGCCGGATCAAGTCAATGGCACGGAACCCGCAAACATAGAAGCACACCAAGCCAAATTGGCGGGGAAGGAACAATGCACGGAGGTGTGCGAGAGGGTGAAAACCCTATCAGCCACATCGGGCTTTGCGCCAAGCCGTTGCAGCAATGTCGATCTTCAGGCGATCGAGTAAAGTTTCCACTGGATGACTATAGATCCAAAAATTAAAAGTTATCTATCCATCAGATTTGTTTTCAAGATTACAATCATCTAAGTAAATCCAAACTATTCCAAGGTTATTAAAAATGTATTTATCCACCAATATAATATCACGTCATAATTACTACCCTCCTCCTACTGCATCTAAAGGAGCACAAAAACATAGTAAAAGCAAGATCAGCTGCTCCAACAAGGCTCATACCACTGAAATGATCATCTATTCTAATTAATCCAAACCATCCTCCCATGATGATTTTGTACTCGTAACATTATAGGTGAGGGCTAGCTAAAATCATCAATGTCTACCAACTACAATCCGTTTGTATCATCTCCATGCTCATATCCATATGGGGCGCATACAAGCTACTAAGCTTAGGTCAAAATATCACAAATCCAGGTGCTCATGTTATCTCCAACCTAGAATCCAACTAGTAATATCTAAGATCATCCAATAGTCCACCAATACAGCATGCATGCTAATCATACTATACCTATGTAAATTCAATACATCACACGTTAATCAAGCTACACCCTAAAGTTCTCCTGTTTTGAAGCTCATGTCAAAATATCACAAATCCAAGTGCCCAATCTCAAGTTTAACTCCGACCTAGAACTAGAATCCAAGCAGATATATCATTGGACCTAACACAAACAACATTTTTGTTACTCGAATATCTTTGTGTTCTTACATCAATTTTCACAATCATGTTGATCATGTTATATTCATATTAAATCAAATATATCTTCGACTGATCATACTACACCCTAAAGTTCTCTAGTTTCAATCTCTAAAAGTGTGCATCTAGTACAAATCATAATTATGATCCAGCCGAGCCCACTATCATTGTTATCTAAGTCCAATATAAAGCAAGCTTCCACTGGATGACTATAGATCCAAAAAATAGAAGTTATTTATCCAGCAGATTAATTTCAAGATCACAATCATCTAAGTAAATCCAAATTGTTTCCAGGTTAGTAAAGATCTATTTATCCACCAATATAATATCACATCATAAGCCGTACCCTCCTCTTACTACTGCATCTAAAGGACCACAAACACATAATAAAAGCAACATCAGCTGCTCCAACAAGACTCATACCACTGAAATTGTCATTTATTCTAATTCATCCAAATCATCCTCCCATGATGATCTTGTACTGGTAACATTCTTGGGGAGGGCTAGCAAAATCATCGCGGTCTACCAACTACGATCGGATCATCTGCATGCTCATATCCATATGGGGCACCATAAAAGCTACTATGCTTAGGTCAAAATATCACAAATCCAAGTGCTCAAGTTATCTCTAACCTAGAATCCAACTAGTAATATCCAAGATGATCCAATAGTCCATAAATACCGCATTCATGCTAATCATACTATACCTATATAAATTCAATATATCTCAGGTTGATCATGTTACACCCTAAAGTTCTCCAGCTTCAAGCTCATGTCAAGATATCACAAATCCAAGTGCCCAATCTCAAGTTTAACTCCGTCCTAGAATCCAAGCAGATGTATCATTGAACCAAAAAATAATTTTATTATTCCAATATTCTTGACTTTGACTCTTGTTTTGATTTAGGATCGGCACACGGGTGATCTACCTGGTGTTGGCCCTCGACGTTGTGACTCGCACGGCCTCTGAAGCTTGCCAGGCTTCGCCTTCCTTCCGCTACCACATCCGCCAGTCTCTTCGACTCTCTTACCTTGTCTACCGACTCTTTGTGGCATCATTGTCTCAGTCACATGTGTGGGTCTCATCTCTCATCCTTAGAACGATGTGGTCTTCTAGGATCTGTCTCTCGCAATGTAACTTTAGACGGTCAAGTTTGTCGGCTAGGTAAACAGGTTCAGTTACCATATCCTCATAGCGAGATTGTGTCACAGTGTCCTTTCAATCTTGTTCACTCTAATGGTTGGGACCCATCTCCCTTTGCCTCTAAAGGAGGCCATCGCCACTATATTATCTTTACAATTATTTCTCTCGACACAGGTCGATATATTTTATGTCTTCTTCTAGTGAGGTCTTATCTATCTATAAGAAGTTTGCCGCCTTGGTTCATACCCAGTTTTCCACTATTATCCATGTCTTTTGTGCTGATTCTGCTTGTGTGTATCTCTCTCATTTGCCGCCCAGATTCCTTGTTGAGCAAAGCACACTAGCTCAGTTCTCTTGTCCCGGTTCTCATGCTTGGAATGGGGTTGTTGAGCGCAAGCATCGTCACATTCGTGAGGCGTCTAGCGCGTTGATCATGGCCACCTATCTCATCAACATTCATCCTTCCTCATCTCTACATGGCGACATTCCTCTCGAGCGTCTTTGTGGGCATTCTCTCCTAACTACTAAACACTTCATTTGTTTGGTTGCCTTTGCTACGTTCTTCACGAACCAAACTATTTGATCAATCTGTTGAATGTGTCTTCTTAGGTTATAGTGATGAGCACAAGGGATGTCAGTGTTGGGATCTTGTTAGTCATCGGATGGGCATTTCTTGATGTGACTTGATTGAGTCCCGTCCTTTCTATCCACGTACATCCTCTCCTTCGGCTTCCCCCATTGAGGATATTTCTTCCCTCGGTTCTCCTGATACACTTATCACTCATTTATTGCCCTCGCTCACCTATCCCAGCTTATCCTCACGTACTACTGTTATAGACCCCACACGTCGCCACGTGCGGCTTCCCCACCTCGTTTCCCCACCTCGTTCATTACCTGAGACGACCTCACCTCGCTCATCCATGAGGTTTCCCCGATGATTCCCCTTTATCATCTTCTTCACTACACTTGTGGTCCATGTGTTGTGGATCCTTCTAATGAGTCATCTCCCTCGACTACTATGGCCTTTCTTGTTGGCAATGCACCACCTAAAGCTCGGCCTACTTATGGCTTCCGAGCTTGCTCGCTTCTGCCTATTGGCCGCTATGGTTATTGATTGTCGCTTTTCTTGAGACGACTTCTTAGTCTGACGCATTTGTTCATCATGAATAGCAGCATGCGATTGTAGAGGAGATTGTTGTTGTTGCACGAATAGGCATGTGGGATATCATTTATCTTCCTCCCTGTTGCATGAGGTCTACATATAGCCACCACCTAGGTATTCTCTTCCTGATGGCATGGTTTGTCGTCTTCATCACTCTTTTATGGCCTTAAGCAAACCCTTCGTGCCTAGTTTGAGCATTTTGTCTCAGTGGTGATTGCGGCTAGTTTTCGGCGAGTGCTCATGATCCTACACTTGTCCACCTTTCAACTCGTGGTCAAACTCTTCTTCTATATGTCGATCATCTCTACGATGACTCTAAGTACATTGCCTTTGTGAAGGCTCATCATATTGGGTTTCTTATGTCTCATCTTGTTCCTCTTCGCTACTTCCTAGGGATTGAGGTTTCTTCTACCTCTAATCGCTTCTTCATCAAGCTCGTCATCACCTGCGGCTTTCCCGCCTTGTTCATTACATGAGACTACCTCACCTGGCTCGTCCCCTGAGGCTTCCCCGGTGATTCCCCGTCATCCTCTTCTCTACTACACTGGTCATCCGCGTGTTGTGTATTCTTTTGATGAGCCATCTCCCTCGGCCGTCTTGCTCTGCCCTCCACTATATGCTCTGTCGCATTGTCGTCGCGGCTAGGATGGTGGCAAACTCACTGGTGCAGATGTCTTTCGCGCGACATCGCAAGAGGCTTCATCCTCTCAAGTTGCATGAACGACCGAAGGGGACACTGCCACCATGGATGCTAACATTCCCTCTCTCTGATCATGAAGTGTATGGGAGTGAGACTAAGAGAAATACGGGAAAGGAGACAATTACTAGCGTATTAGGGGAATGATGCCCAAATAACTGTTGAGATGCCCACTACCAAAACGGTTGGTGTATTCTTCCCCAAACCCAAAGTGGGCCACACTTTTGATGCAAATAAGACCGTGTGGGATATAATCATACTCTATCAAGCTCAAATAATGCATCATCTACTACCAAACATGATGGGCACATCGATCCATGTAGTGATTTTCATGACGGTTATCATCTGGATACTCAATACAACAACAGTTGCCCCAGCTTGCCATCAAACATTCTCGCCAAATATGTGGCCAATGTACAGGGAAGGTCAGATTAGCGTTTAGCAAGCATGTGGTGGCAGTAGTGTGGATGCTCCACATAGTTGCAGCTTGTCGGGTTTGATCACACGCCAAAGATGCAGCTAGCCTTCAGCCTACATCGATTTACAATGGTACGCCTCCTCTTAGACTAGCCACAGTGGGGAGTAACTTAGACTAGTAACATGTATTTTACTACCTCTATAGTGGGGAGTAACATATATGTGGTGTCATGCAACACTTCATTTATTAGGTTGTAGACTCATCTTGCCTTAATATGTGTGATGTTACGCATACTACTAGTAACTAGCTATGTTACCACATGACTCTCTTTCTTCATTAATTACTTGCCACATCATCTATTTTGCCTAGATATATGTGATGTTACGACCTATGTTACTCCCACTGTGGGTAGTCTTACTACTTCATATGGAAAATTATTGTATTGAGTTGATTTCTCTTGCCCAATCAATTGCAATTTTTATTGAAAGTACGCTTCTTTGGCCCCACACAAATAGTTTAGTTTCTTTTCGGACTAATAAAGAAAATAGCCTCAGAGTTTACCACGTTCATAATAACCATGCAGCTTATTTGGTGAGCAGATATGTAGAAGTACGACTACTCGAAATTGGTGTGGTCCGTGTGCAAAATCCTAAAGGTCGTGCTACATCTACTTCAAATAAGTTTTACTTAATTAATACACTGTAATTTTTTTAGAAAATAATTAGCACACTGCAATGTAGTTTAAAAACAGTAATATGAGGGGATGCACTGAAGCCAAGAAAAACTAACAAATTGATACTTGAAGATAGAAGACCCAGTTGCCTTGATTTCATCTGGACCAGAGGAAGGTTAGCTTTAGTACCATGCATTTTCCTCCGCACAAACAATTGTGGACTCAAAGTGGTTCCCTCGATGTCCATTAGGTTGAACGTTGGATGGGATACACAATCTACTTCTGTGAGTTCGGTAAAAAAAATCCTGCATAACAGCCAACACCAGTTATATTGCAAAAATACTAAATTTGTATTTCCTTTTAACAAAGATCTCAAGTGTAAAAGAACTTTCATCAGGTTTGGAGGAATATTATCTTAAGTACTATGTAAATGACACCGTATTGGTAATTAACTTAATATGGATCATGTATTATTTCGAGATTCAAGCAAGAGTCCACCTTATTTTTGTATTCTCTTGCATAACTGTGATTATGAAACTAATATGATATTCTTCTGACATTTTTTGCATGTTTACGTACTGCTTTGTTTATATCACCTCTCGAATTTATATATAGTGCCAACTTTATAGAAATATAATGTGGATGCATAACAATGATTTTTTAGATCAATCAGGCCAGTAAAGTGTGTAAGTTTATCAAATATACTTATTCTAGAAACATTCATATCAGCTTGCCATCAAAATATTTACCTCTATGTTTGTGCTACAATATGATTTAACTTTTTGCAGGTTAAGTCAAACTTAGCGCCCTGCTGCAAAATTAGATTTTTCTAAAATATAGCTACCATGGCAACTTTAGTTTAATTCAAAAATAAAGATATAACTACTGTTGATCGTTGTGTTTCTTCTTCACAACTTTACCCTTCTTACTTTACTCACAACGGAACTATAGATGAAATTATTTTTTCTCAGTTACTCGGGCATCCTAAAAATGACATGCACCCATATTGCATTGCAGTCTTAAGTTTGAGATTTTTTTAAGTGAAAATCAATAGGGAAGGCCACTACTGAGCCAATTTCAGATTTTAATGGATATTGTACATATGGTATGGTGAAAGTTCCAAATAATTCAAGTTAGCCAATTTGATATTCACTCTTTGTTCTCTGATTAACTAGATGAGACAAAGTTAAGTCTATACGGCAGATGAAGTTACTAAAATTTTTCTTAATATCTAAGACAAATATGTTGATCACTTTGTACTTAATTGATGTATAAAAGAAAAATAATTGCTCACACTATACTTCATTGTCGAGACATAATCTTGATGGTAGCTTGTCTTCGAGCCTTAGTACTCAATCTTACACCAGTTTCCTTTGTTGTTGTTACCCTTGCAGATTTCGTATGGAGGTCAAAATCCTGCATGGAGCCACCATTTTTTCAGTTCACGAACCTGCACTTCTGGATTACATATATAACAAAGGAAATATGCAGCTAGTCTAATTATCTATACTTCCATTTCTTATAACAGGGTGCGCTTATGAAAAGTTTGCCATAACCCTTTTCTAAGACAAAGACGTGGTATTCTTCTTTTTCCTCACAACGTTGAGCAATAATAACCACCATAAGAGTGCGCTAATAAGGCATATTCCCTTACTGATAACCCAAGAGTTAATGTTTCTTTTCAGCACTGTGTGTGTCTTTCCACAAAATTAGAACTCAAACTTTTTAGAATCATATAAAAGAACAGTGGAGCTTCTTAAGCAGGGAGCTATGCAATCAAGCAGTAGTATATCTGGTAGGTAGGAAGATGAGTTGTTCCTTAGGTAGTGTATAAAAAATAACTGACAGAAACTATGACTTTGTTAACAAGGCAACCATGTAAAGTAAACAAAAACCCTCTTTCATCTAGTAGGAAGGAAAATAGGTTGTTGAATAGCACCGCAAGAGAACTGGGAAATAATGCAAAAAACAAACTGATAATGTTGTACTATGTAATTTACAGAACTGGTCAAGCATTTCCATACCTGATGATTTCGTGAAAGCATAGCTTTCAGATTAGATACCTTATAACCGCAGTTCCAAATGAGAAAAATTGTGTCGCAGTTCAGGTGCACTGATTTTTAATATTGGAGCTGGGACCTGTCACGAGGGCATACTCTATTCCATTAAACAAATAACATTTTCCTTGTTTTGCTCAGTACAATTTCATTATCACAGCTGAGAACTATCTTGAACAGAGTTAGGCATCATCTATTCCATTAATCAAATGACCTTTTCCCTATTCTGCCCAATACAATTTCATGATCACAGCTGAGGGGGGATGTGCGGTTGGTTTAGTACCTTTCTTGCGGACGCAGTGGTTGTGGTCGACGGAGCAGGCGTCAAGGTCGTCGAAGGGCTCCTCCCCACCGCTGCCACCATCCATGGACGCTCAAATCAGAAACAAATGATAAATACAATCCATGGATTCGAGGCAGAGGGTTGAAGGGCACGCACAGTCGTAGTTGAGGGTCGCGCACGAGCGGCTGCATGGAGGCGGCCGCGGAGACGCCGGCAAGGAGGGGGGTCTACGGCCCCGGGGCACTCCACCGGGGTGCCGTAGGAGAGGGGTCTCCGTGCCGTCGCGCGCCCATCCGTCCACGGCGCCGTCGTCCTGGGCCTGGGCGGCGCCGTCCTGCTCCATCCCCGCGAGCTGAGGCGAGCAAGAACTGGGGGCGAGGCGGCGGAGATGCTCCATCCCCGCGGCGTCTAGGGTTTCGCCTGGACGACTTGGACTCTCCCCTCGGTGGACCGGCCGGCGGCCTGGATGGATTGGAAGCCGAACCTTACATCAATCAGTCCCCTGCTCCGCTCTGAGCCGTACACGAACCAGGCGAAGGAGGAAGATAGGTGTATGCATGCGTGAGTGCAGAGAGGGACGGCGGACGAAGAATTCTGGAACACTCAATCGGCCCATGGCGGAAGCCACGGGGTGCGGGAGAGGGAAGAAAAGATTGGGAGAGACGGGGATGAGGGGGCGGCGTTGGCGGCGGATTGGTTTTCTCCCCACCCGTATTCTTGAGACGGAGATGTGGAGGAAGACGGACGACTGCGTGGGCTACTGGGCCGGGCTTCTTTTTTTCTCTTTCGTGTTGAAGAGCAAATTTGGAAAGGGAGGCCACGCACCAACGGTCAGAAAAGGAGGCGGGGACGCCCGGAAATCCCTATTTGACGCTCTGCCTCAAAATGTCCCTGGACCGCTTTTAGGCGTTTTCAGCCTTTCCAGTTTTGGGCTTCTAGAGGTCTTCAGCCGGTTTTTTACGGTTTTGGGAAGCTTCTACAAGGTTTCTGAACCGGAATTTTTTTTCTTTTCTATTTTGTTTTTTCATGTTTCTTCTTTTCCTTTTTCTGTTTATTTTCTTTCACATACGAATTTGATGGTATGCTTTATGTAACATGCATGTCATATATCATTATGCTAACCCGTGGTCAAAGTTAACCTTGAAAAAAGTATTAGACCCTATATAAGTGAAAGGAGGGAGTATAAGACTTTGCAGCCTTTTGCAAGATAGGGTTCAAGTGAACCAGAAGTACAAGGAGGCACAAGGGAGAAGAGATAAAGCAAAAACAACACACACCGACAACACACAAGGCGAAACAAAGAGGGAAAACACAACACAAAACAAACAAAGAGCACCGCCAGCGTAATCAAATGGCATTGGCCAGCCAAGACCAAACTAGGACACTACACCATCGACGCAATTGAAAGGCTTCGCGCATCCAAGACTTCACAACGCCGCGACACCACCTGTGTCGTGGGGCACATTCGAAGGGTCACACGAGTCCAAGACGGCACCACGACACCTGTGTGTCATTGGTATAGTCAAAGAGCATCGCCAAGCAGACCAAAACCATGACACTACACCGTCAATGCAATGGAAAGGCACCGCGCAACCTAGACTGCACAACGCCACAACACCACCTGTGTCGGGGGTACATTCGAAAGGTCACGTGAGACCGAGACGGCGCCACGAAACCTATGTGCCACCAGCGTAGATGCAGGGAATCGCCTAGCAGAGACACACCAAGAAGCACTCGAGCACGAACACCACCCAAGAAAAGCACAAAAATCACCGTCGGCCCCAAACCGGCCGCACCACCACCATCATCAGCCACACACCATCGCCAACCAACCACCTGAGCCGTCAGTTACCACCCACAATCAACGTCTCCAAGACGACGCCTCCAAGGAGGTGGCGACGTACACGACGCCGTCGTCGCCCGATCTAGCAAACCAGATCATGGACTTTTGCCCGGAGACCCCAGACTTGAGGGATTTGGGTGACCATGACTCCTCAACAACGCGCCTACAGGAAGGAGAATGACACCAAAAAGCATCGCGCATCACCAGCATCGACCGAGGTCTCTACAAGGTTTTCACCCGGAGCCAAACACGAACGCCTCGCCTCAAAATCTGAAGACTAGGTCACCTCTGGCCGCTGCTGCAGGCCCGGGGAGGGGAGAGGAGCACCCCCACTGTGCCATGAGAAGAGGGCCGCAAGAGTCGTCGCCATGAAGCCTGGGACCCCCTCCACCTCCACCTTCACATGAGCTGGACCAGCCGGAGCCGGTAGCAGGCACTCCGGGCGCAGAAGCGCGGGATGGCAGGAGGGAGGCCGTAGGACGCGGCAGCACACCCAGATCTGGAGCCACGCAAACCCGCCAAATCTGGGTCAGATGCACGCGCGCCTGCACCAACCTAGGCCGAGTCCGGCTCCACCGCACGTGCCGCACAGCAGCCAACACCGACAAACCCCGAGCCGCCGCAACTCGAGAGCCCGCCTAGCCAGATAGCTGCCGCGCACCACCGCGAGATCCAGCAGCCGCCAGCCGCCAGGAGCTCCCCGCGGGAAAAAAAGGTTGGTCCCACCGCCGCCAGCCGCTAGCGGGCTTTGCCCAGCGACGTGTGCCGACGGCGACGAGGGAGGAACGGGATGAGGGGGTGGGCTTCGGCGGCGGGGGTCGGGGGTCCGCCCAAGTCGCCTCTAGAGGAGACGATGCATGCTTTTTTTCATCCTATAAATTGTGTCGTTAAATCACTATGTTTCTTGTTTGGCTAGTGTCAACTTATTTCTGCAACGGTAGATCACTCTTTTTGTTATTTTGCTACTTATTCACAATTTTTGTAATATACGGCACTCTTGAGGGATTGTTTGATTAATGCCTTCTGCAATCCCCCCTTTCAAGTGAAAAACAACATTTATTACAAGGAACATTTACATTTATGCCCCTAATTTGCACTCACTCTCATATTTACCCTTAATTTCAAAGCCTACTCAAATTTGCCCCTTCGCCGTTAGGTGCACTTACAGAAATGCCATTCTGTGTCGTTACCGTCCGGTCAAAGCAGGTCAAAGCAGGTCAAAGTCGGTCAAAGGGCTTTGACCATCCTGAAAAAATAGCAAAAAAATCTAAAATATCTAAAAAATTGTGGGATCAAGATACTAAGGTTCGCAAGGTGTGTGCAATTTTTCGTGTTGTTTGGACATTCCAGGAGCTCGTGTCAAAGGAAAAACAATAAATATGTAAGTATGTGAACAGTAAATTCAAAAAAATAGCAAGAAAATTCAAAAAAATATGAAAAAAAATTGGCATCAAAGAGGCTCGTGTCTGCGTGTAAATTTTTGTTATGTTTGGACATTGGAGGGGCTTGTGGAGAAAAAAACAAAATTTGGCTCGGGGAAAAACTTGGAAAAAATTACTATTTTGTTTTTTCTTGCTAGAGCTCCTCGCATGCCATTTGATCACAAAAACTTGCAAGCACCTTGTGCACCCAAGCCTCTTTGATGCCAAAAAATTTCATATTTTTTTGAATTTTCTTACTATTTTACTTCAAATTTACTGTTCACAAGCATGCAGATTAATTGTTTTTCCTCGCCACGAGTTCCTAGAATGTCCAAATAGCACGAAAATTTGCACACACCTTGCACACATGAGTATTTTCGATCTCACAAAATTTTAGATTTTTTGGATTTTTTGCTAATTTTTTAGCTCGGTCAAAGTTGTTTGACCGGACGGTAACGACACAGAAGGGCATTTCTGTAAGGGCACCTAACGGCGGAGGGGTAAATTTGAACAGGCTTTCAAATTAGAGGTATATCTGATTAGGTGGTTCGAGTTAGGGATAGAAATGCAAATGGCCTTTATTACAAAGCATTATGGCCCAGCATATCAATAGATAACTTTCCTCTCTAGCCCAACGCAGCGATACACATCCCAGCCTTTCATGCTCATCTCTTCTTTCCCCAAATACATAGATAGAAATTGTGTCTAAGACAACTCACCTCCATGGAGATTTAATTTCTAGGTCTTGTCCCAATTCCTCAATCCAATTTCTTCCCCAACAGTGTTCTCCCCTTTCTAGACTGCTCCATTGAAGCTTGGACTGCGAACCAACCATCGTGCCGACTGCTTGTTGCCGCTCCTACATATGCAGGAAAGAGTTGCTTCCTTCCCGTGTTGATGTTGTGATGTACGGCTTGGCTGACGCGCCTACATATGCAGGCAAGAGTTTCTTCCTTCCTATGTTGATGTTGTGGTGTACGCCACGGCCGAAGCCCAAGGTGATGATGACCGATGAGCTTAAAAGTGAAATCCTGCCGAAGGACATGGGCAAGGTACATGTGAATTTTGATTGCCGTTGAAACTTGATTCACATGTTCTGACTGCTGACCCATGGGAGTTAACCTGTTGTATTTTATTATTATTTTTTGCAAAAAGGTTTACCTATTACTATAAACTAAAGAAACATGATTCATACCATCAGATGTTAGACCAACCACATTATGGTTATATCAATTAAAGAAACTTGAAACTGAGAAGCAACAATAATTATTGAATTATCATTTCATGTAACAATTATTATCTTTTGTAATTTTACGTTGCGAGGCATGCCTGTTTTTGACTTTTCATGCATATTTCTCTTTTAGTTTGAAAATTGCCACCTCCTAGTTGCTCATCACGCTCCGCCACTGCTCATACGAAACATCACTTGTAAATAGGAACCAAAAACATTAGCTAGACCATCTATACAGCTACAATGGTGACAGCTAGGGGGATGACTGTGTATTAGTATCAAAATACTCGTTTGAAATCAATAATGGAACAAAACAGCCATAATGCAACATTGATTCTGTATACAGTAGCTAGTATAATAAATCAAACTTAGTTGCCTCCTCAAATCTATACCAGCAACATAAATAAGCAGCAGCCCCTACTCGCACATGTGCGACAATGTCGCACGACCCAAGCAGCTTGTTGAGCAAATCCCAAGAAGCTACAAAGTCCACATCACTGAATCAGTAATGGCTATACTAACCTTGAGAAACTCTCAAAATCCAATAATCAAAATGTGCAAAAGACATCATGTACACATAATATAAATTTAAGAATAAGTTAATGCAAGTTAAGTTTGTGCAAACTACAAATGATAAATCATATGAAGGAAACACCATATCATACACCCCTTATGGAAATAGAGAACAAGGTAGATGGAATAAGCTCCAATATTGTATCAAAAAATGGTATGTGTAGGTAGAGCAATCAGTCCTACCATCACAAGAGAAACTTGTTGGCCACGAAGCTATCAATTTCACTGGAAGGGGCTTAGTGTTTACAACCTGCTCCACTGGTCCACCCTGCACCCCTAAGGCTGTTATTTTCTGGCACTAAGATCACTCCCAATCTTTCCAGGACCTGATGAGATACATTAAGAGAAAAACGAGAAGCAGTCAATGAAGGAAGAGGAGCATCCTACATGAAGGTGACAGCTCTATTACATTAACAGTGCATTGTCTTTCAGTTTGAAGACCAAGTATAGCAGGCTAAGCCTACAAAGAACAATCTAACATCATGAAGCTCAACTACTGAAGTGGGATGGGCACCACAAGATGTGTAATTTTAGAAGAAAAACTTGGAACGGTAAGTAGTAATACTTATAAATGGAAGACAAACGCCAGATGGTTTAGCTTTGAAAAGGTACCTGAATCCACTTGTAGACACACTCGAGGACTGGAATTCTGCAATCATCACCACCTGCTTCATAAACTTTAGACTGCATGTGAGAATGAGTTAAGAAAAGGTTAGCACCTCAACTTCTAGAACATGTGTCTCTTGATCAAATTGCTACTTTCTGAAAATTATTTCTTGACCATCAATGCCCATTTTAGAATCCCAAATGGAGACGATGCTATGAGATGTGGCTCTTTTTGTTTGATTTATGTAAAATGTAATTTCTTATGCACATCCCCAGTTTTGAAATATTTGTTGCAATTAAGATGGCAATGCAGAGGCTTCTATCTCAGCATCCACCACAAAATATGGCAATGTTTTCAAATATTTGTTGTATTCTCTCGGCTTCGGGGCAATGTTTTCAAATATTTGTTGTACACACATGTAATGAGGCTTGAGAGGGAAACCAAACTTGCTTTACCTTGAAACCGAGACAGCGCAAGAGCCAGCCGCTACACAAACTTCGTCATGTTCGATTGCTTCGTCCTCCACAGCTCGCACCTGCGACCACGAACCAATGAAAGACGGGCGTGTAAGAATCCATGAGTGGATCCAAACTGTCGATATAGGAGGATCTTATAGAAGGAAATGCCCACCCATGGCGCACTAATGCAGAACCGGGCAATAGCACCGGTTCGTAAGGCCCTTTAATGCCGGTTTGGTAACCGGCGCTAAAGTGTAGGCACTAAAGCCCCCCCCCCCTCCTTAGTACCGGTTCAGCACGAACCGGTGCTAAAGGGCAACCACGTGGCACGAGCCAGCTTCGGGGGCAGGGAGCCCTTTAGTATCGGTTGGTGTCACCAACCGGTATTAAAAGATTGGGGGGTTTTGGGTTTATGATTTCTTTTTCATTTAATTTTGTGTTTTCCATTTAATTCTTTTTCGTTTGCTGGTATTTTACGATACTACATATTGTACACGTTATGCATATATATAAATAGAATTTCTAGTAGAACCGATCATAATATATATATATAGGGTCACGCTATTCGTCATCCTGGGTGAGGAAGAGTTATTCTTCACCCCCCTCTATTTTACCATCAATGCCCCGTATTTTTACGTTCCGTAAGTTTTATCTTATTTCCGACGTAAAAAGAGACCGTAAGAAAATATATAATCATTGTAAAAAATATTTTATGTTATGTAAAATTACAAACGTAAAAACATAGTGTAAAATAAACATAAAGTGCAAATTTTCTTGTCTTATGACCTATATTTTTATTTTCTTATGCCAAATTTTACATAATAAATCTATAGGGATGTAACTATTTAAATTGCAAACGTAATTTAATTACGAAATAATCGTAAGATTACCTCGGGTGAAGAATAACTTATTCTGCATACTGGGTGATGAATAGTAACACTATATATATATACACTAGTAGAAAATAGGGCTTTGGTCCAGGCCGGGTCAGCTCATTAGTCCCGGTTCAGTCCAGAACCGGGACCAATGGGGGCATTGGTCCCGGTTCGTGAGCCCAGGGGGCCGGCCGGGCCACGTGGGCCATTGGTCCCGGTTCATCTGGACCTTTTGGTCCCGGTTGGTGGGATGAACCGGGACCAATGGGCCTCGCTCCTGGCCCACAACCATTGATCCCGGTTCGTGCCTCAAACCGGGACTAAAGATTAGACCTTTAGTCCCGGTTTGAGGCACGAACCGGGACTAACGGGGTTGAGCCTTTAGTCCCGGTACATGCCATGAACCGGTACTAAAGGTCCCATTTTCAAACTCTACCCCCCCTTGTGGATCGCCTTTTCAGTTTTAAAAAAAATAAAAGAAAATGATGGAAATGTCAAAAAAATAAAAGAAAATAAGTTTCCCATGTGTTATGTGGTCTAGTTGTTGGGAAATTTGCAAATGTGAATTTTGACTTTATTTGCAAAATCTCTCTGAAATTTATAAAAATGGGCATAACTTTTGCATACTAACTCGCATGAAAAAGTTTTTTATATGAAAAATCATCTACTCGAAAAGTTACATCCGAATTTAACGGGGGACATTTTCAAAATCCTCAAAAACCTAATAGAAAAAAAGTTACAGGGATTTTAAGATCTAGAGTGAAAAAAATCGAAAAAAATTCAAACAGTGGGCAAACTGTGGTCAAACAATGGTCAAACTAATTATTCTAGAATATTAGTGTTACTAAATAATTATTTCTGTTATTTCAATTTTGGTCAAATCTGGTCAAACTGTGGTCAAACAATGGTCAAACTAATTATTCAAGAAATATTAGTGTTACTAAATAATTATTGTTTTTTAAAACAATAGTTTCAAAATAAAACTATGAAATGTGTCACTTCATGCTCAAGCAAAATTCCTGAAGGTTAATAGGATTGACATCTTAGTATTGTCAGGAAAACAACAAGTGCAGACTTGGAGCGAGGGAGAATAGAACTCGGAAGTTAAGCGTGCTCAGGCTGGGGGAGTGGGAGGATGGGTGACCGTTCGGGAAGTTAGATGATTTGGAATGATGAGAGGTGATTAGAGGATAAATTGAGAAGTGATGAGGGGTGGTGATTACAGACTAGAGGTTAAAATAATTCAGAAATTTGAAAATCAAAAAAAAATCAAAAAAAAAATTTCAGAAAAAAATCATAAAATTTCCTTTACCAACCGGGACTAAAGGTGGAGCTCCACGTGGCCGCGCCCTTTAGTCCCGGTTCTGGATTGAACCGGGACTAAAGGGATAGGCATTAGTACCGACCCTTTAGTCCCGGTTCCAGAACTGGGACTAAAGGCCCTTATGAACCGGGACAACAGGCCCTTTTTCTACCAGTGATATATATAACTAATACAATTTCTCCTAATTGGTGCCTTCGGAGCCAGTGGCATTAGCCTAATTGGTGCCTTCGGAGCACGATAACAATTGGAAGTGGTTTATGGGGGCGGTAGCGGATAATAGTGTTCTCCTTTGGGATCTATGACCCGGTCGAGCAAAAATCCCGCTATTTCCTCTTGAATTGCTTGTATGCGCTCCGTTGGTAGGAGCTGCTCCCGCACCTCTTTGAACTGTTAAGGAGATCAATATGCATGTGTATTAGTTGTGTGACTAGATATCGATAATGGTGTAAAAATTATGAATAGTGTTCTGACAAACGTACCCACTTCTGTCTTTGAGATTTGCTCCTTTCGGACGCCATCATGCGAATGTTCTCGCAAACGTAGTATGCACACAGATTATTCCCCGGCGCCTGCTTCAGGGCCTTTACGAGAATGGAATTTGATCAGATAATAATTAATCAAGCATGATAATTAAAGAGATGGCAGCTAGCTAGTACTACTTAATTACTTACGTGGGGTCGATACCATTTCAGATCTTGTTTCCATGGGCCTGGAGTGGCCCTGATGAACTTTGCCCAAGCCCTGCCTGCCGACAAAGAAAATGAATAAATGGGTTATTAAATAGTTGTTATCAGGAAATGACGAACTAATTAAATAGGCCGAGATATAGTTAATAATGATTGAAATTACCTGTTGACTATCCCCTTCATGATGGTGTAGTCACTTGTTTTCTTAAGTAGTGAGTCTAGTACTTCAACTGTTCCTTCATCAACTTTAATGATTAACAAGATCCAGTGAAATCTGCATGCACACACGTTTGCATGTCTTAATTAAGCGGGCATATGCAAGCAAAAAAACATGTAGCTAGCTAGTAGGCAAAAACAGAATTTGTAGTACAAGACAGTGTCACTCACTCGAAGTTGTAAGGAAGTAGTATATCTTCATTGTATTTGAGGCGCTTGAAGAACTGTAGCATGCTTTCCTCTACACTTTTTCGTGATATGGATCTAATTTCCATGTGTATTCATTAATGGTATTTGGGTCAACGAACCCAATGCCATAGCGTCCACCTTTTTTCATTTCATAAATCTTCATCCTGCATAATACCACAGAAATGAATATAGTGAGGATAATTACAAGTAATGATTGATCAAAATGATCACTACAGCTAGCTTGAGACTTAAATTACAGAAAGAAATCACTTACAGACAATAGCAACTGATGATAGATTTGTCGAGTGCGCCTTGATTGTATAGCTGAAATAGTTCTGAATACTCAACGGCCAGAGCTTTCTCATGGTAGTAATGCTCCTCCTTGACATTCACCATGAGGGACTCTCGATTGGAAATCTTGGTAATGTCCATGTACCATCGATGCAATTCATACATTCTCGTTGGGAGGTTCTTGACCTCGTCTGGCTCGACCAAAGGTTGGCCCCGGACATATTTCCGTTTTATTTTCTCCTCTCTAGTCGGAGACATGGGCTCGATATCAAGGAGTTGTCCAACAGTGATCCCGATCGCTTCAGCCTGCGCAATATGCTCCTCGGTTATTACCACATCGCCCACCCCGAGAACGTTAACGGTTTGCCCATAATAATATTGGGCGCGCCTACTCTCATGTGTTGTTGGCACAACAAGCAGGGGGATTGATTGCGCCGCATGTTCCCCCAGCTGGGGAACGGTTTTACCGCTCCTTTTGCCAGCTGATTTGCTTGAGCTCGAGCTCGCCTCTTTCTGTAGACGTGCTCGATTTAACTTCTTGATGTGGCGCTCATAGTCTGTGTCAACAGGCTTGGGAGCTGGTGCTCTAGCCATACGAATGAAGTGGTCAATCTTTTCCACAGGCACTTTCTCCCTTAGTGGCGATGGCGGTTTCGGTGCAAAATGGGCTTCCACCTCGGCCTTCGATATGGCTACGTTTTCCTCCGAGGACTTGTCGTAAGGCCTCTGCGGAAGAGGCGCGAGGCTTGGACCATATTGAAATCGCTTGCCTCTGCCTGTACCTCTAGTACTACCTCGACTTGTACCGCTACGCACCATAGCTGAGGCGGCTCTCTTCCGTGATTGCTGAGGCGGCGAAGACGGCTGATGTGGCTGAGTTGGAGGAGGAGGAGTGGCCTGAAGCTGTGCCGGACTTGGAGGAGGAGTGGCCTGACGCTTTGCCGGACTTGGAGGAGGAGGAGTGGCCTGAAGTTGTGCCAGACTTGGAGGAGGAGTGGCCTGACGCGTTGGTGGACTTGGAGGAGCGGGAGTCTGCTGACTCGGTGGCGGACTTCGACGAGGAGTCGGATGACGCGGTGTCGGTGGCCTTCGAAAGATGATGCAATCCTTTCTCCATAGGATGATACGATGGTTGGCCTCTCCCAGTGTGTGTTCATTGTCACCTCTAGGAATGTCAAGCTCTAGCCCCGAATATTAGTCCACCACCTCATCAACCAAGATACGAGCATAGCCCGCTGGAATCGGGTTGCAATGGAAGGTTGCCTTGGGGGGATTTGTAAAAGCAAGGGCGTCCGCCACCTTCATGGATATGTTCTTCATTTTGAAGTGTAGCTCGCAGTTAGTGTTCTCCATGATGTCATCCACTGGGCAGCTATCCAGCAATGTGTCGCCCGGGGTGGAACCCACACTGCTTCTCGGCATGGATGGGACGGTGCTATCCAATGGTGGATCATCCGCTAGCTGTTGAGACCCCCTTTACTGGCTAAGTGAGTCGATCTGCTCCTGCTGCCGCTGGAATTTGACTGCCAAGTACGCGTGCGCTGATTCTAGGCCTTGAAGGCGTTCATAGTCTAGCTTCCTCTGCTCCTCCTCCATCTTCCTCTTCTTCTCCTCCGCAATCTTCTTTCTCGCACGGGTTATGTAGTCAGCGTTCCAGTCCGAAAACCCCTCATACCACGGCATAGCGCCCATGCCTCGTGTTCTTCCCAGGTGTTCAGGATTTCCCAGGGCACGCGTAATCTCATCATTCTCTCTGTTGGGCTCGAACACCCCCGATCGAGCCTCTTCTATTGCAACAAGTAGCTTATCTTCGGCTCCATCCAGACATGCCTTCTTCGAAACTTTGCCTGTCTACGGGTCCAACTCCCCCCCATGCGCATAGAACCAAGTCCTGCACCTGGGGGGCAGCTCAATGTTTCTGGAGTGACACCTGCATCCGGCATCTCTTTCTCAGACTTATCCCACTTAGGCATTCCCACCGCATAGCCACCTGGCCCCAGCTTATGGAACTTATCTTTTTTGCGGCATTGGCCTTGTTTATTCTCGACCGTTCCTTAGATAATTCCGAATCCTTGAATTTCACGAAATCGTCCCAATGAGCACTTTGCTTCTCTAGTGTTCCCTCGAATACTGGAGTCTTCCTTCCTCCCTTGACGTACTTGGCCCATTCATGAATCTTGTGGTTCTTGAATGCAACCGCCATCTTCCTAAGAGCAGCGTCCTTGACTTTCTTCACATCTGCATCTGTGAAATGATCTGGTAGGGTGAAATGTTCCATGAGTGTTTCCCAAAGCAGAAGTTTTTGTCTGTCGTCGACAAAACTAACTCCTGGACGTGGCTTTGCTGGCTCTCTCCATTCTTGAAGGGAGATCGGGAGTTGGTCCTTCACAAGAACTCCGCACTGACGAATGAACTTGTCCGCAATCTTCTTAGGCGCTAATGGTTCGCCATTAGGTTTGATGGCCTCGATATTGTACTTTACGCCCTCCTTCAACTTTTTGTTCGGGCCTTGTTTCCTGTTGCCTGAAGATTTGCTCGATCCGGATGGCTGAAAGAAGAAAGATTGATTCGTTAATATATCTTCAAGTCATTTAAAACATGTGATGATCACCAGATGCCTGCTATAAATATATATACCTCGCCGGTCTTTGTTGTTTCAAGATCAACATTTTCTTCGTCATGTTCATAGTTCATGACTTCATCAATTCGGTCGTCACGATCGAATATCATATCACCCTCCCCGGTGTTGTTTAGATATTCGGAGCCGTCATAATCTTCTTTATTCTGATCATCATCTGGCCCGCGAGGATTGCGTATGATATTGAACAGTGCCTCTTCTCCCTCTCTGCCGGTATTGTCCGCCATAGGTTTTGTTTAACTAATCCAAAAGAAATATATTCAAATTACAATGCATGGATGCAATCAATTAATAAGGAAAAACTGAATCAATCATAGTACATAATAAGCATCATCGAATATAATCTCGAATACGTCGTCTCGAATAATAGATATAATCTCGAATACATCGTCTCGAATAATAGATATAATCTCGAATACATTGTCTCGAATAATAGATATAATATCGAATACATCACTAGCTAGCTAGCTAGCAAGCTAATAAAGATCGAATACTACAGAGTAATCTAGGCCACTCGTGGTTCCTGAGGTGCGGGCGGTGGACACCCAAAGAGAAGGAACCATCACTGGATCATAGCTCGGGTGATCTCCCAAAAGAACCTGCCAGGTATTGGAGAACCTGACGTCCATAGCAGCCATGTAGTGATGGACGTGCTCGTCATCCTCCCTGACACGATGACGTACCACCTCCGGCGGGGCCGGCTCCCTCCGCACCGAAAGTGGCCCATGCGAACGCCACCAAAGGAGATGAGGGTCAACGACGGGACCCGGGGTCGGGTTCCTCACCAAGCATCGCGCCCCTGAAGGTAGCACCTCCCAGTGCCAGCCCGGCGGAGCCCAGTCCCGGACATGGGTCCTCTGAAGCAGGACGTCGTCGCGAACGGGTCAACGGCGAGGATACGGGCCGGGCATCGTCGACAACAAATACTATATGCCGCAAAAGTAAAGTAACATTTTTTAAATGATGGATTGTGATTTCATATATGCAAATTCTAAATTTTATAACTAAAATATAAGAAACTAAAAAAACATCGATCATCGTCTAACAATTTGAAATTAATCTAATTCATCTAGCTAAAACTAACATTTCCAAAATTTCTAACATTTCTATATAACTAACATTTGTATAAAAAATAGAAAAAACCTTTGACATTATGAATATTATAACTAACATTTCTATATACTATTTGACATTAATCTAATCTAATTGATTAATTCATCTAAAACTTTGTATGAAAAACAGAAAAACAGAAAAAAACTAAAAACTAAAAACAGAAAAAACCTTTGTGTGTGTGCGCGTGTAGTGTGTGTGTGTGTGCATGTAGTGTGTGTGTGTGCGCGCGCGTGTGTGTGCGCTACGGCCGGCGTCGGCGCGTGGTGGCTTTGATCGATTGGAGGGAGGAGAGGGGCCGGGGGAGGGGCTCACAGCGTGCGAATGCGAGGTCGAGGCGACGGCGACGGTGAGGCGAGGTCGCGATCCAAGGCGACGGCGGCGAGGCGAGGGGACGGCGGTGAGGCGAGGGGACGGCGGCGAGGGCGCCGCGGAGTCGACGGGGACGATGCGACGAGGACGCGGGCATCACGGAGTCGACGGGGACGGCGCGGGACAGGGCGGCGGCAGAGAGAAGTGAGATGAGAAACTGAAATTTTTCGAAGTGTTTCTTATATAGAACCCACCTTTAGTACCGGTTGGAGCCACCAACCGGTACTAAAGGTCTGTTTTGGCCAGGCGAAGCGGCGGGAACCGCACCCCCTTTAGTACCGGGTCGTGGCTCCAACCGGTACTAAAGACCCCCCCCTTTAGTACTGGTTGAAGCCACGACCCGGTACTAAAGGGTGTGCGCTGCCAGGCGAGGGGCGCAGAAGTTTAGTCCCACCTCGCTAGCCGAGGGGCACTCGCACCTGCTTATAAGCCCCGCCATCGCTGCTGTCTCGAGCTCCTCTCTTAAGCAGGCCTTCTGGGCCTACCCCTTCTGCGATGCCCTGTTGGGCCTACTGGGCTAGCGGGCCTGCATCCTGGCCCAACTAGAATTTGGGTTTCTAGTCGTATGCAGGCCACTGTGGCCCAGTAGGTCGGCTATTTTTTTCTTATTTTTTTTGCTTTATTTATTTTAGAGTTGTTTTTTGCTGTATTTAGAGTTTGTTTGTGAATATTTTTGCTTTAGGTAAAAAAATTACATACTTTCTGTTAGTACCGGTAGTTTACAAATTTTAATAGTTTAAATTTTGAATTATTTGAAATTTGTGTGAATCACTAGTTTGTGAATAACTTAACTTTGAAAATAGATTTTTTTAGTGATTCTTTTTTCTTATGTTTAATATTTGTGTGTTTTATCATTATATTCAATTTGGTAATGCTTAGATTATTTTAAAAAATTAAATGCCTTTGTAACGGATGAGTTTTCGTCCGAAACCCTGATACTTCGAAAGAGATTGTCCATTTTGTACACGAAGTGCATCCAGTTTTTGCGGTAACCCTCTCTACTTTTTTGCACATGCTATGTGGGTGAAATTATGATACCATGCCAACTTTCAACCTTTTCTGAGTTCATTTGAAATGCTTTTCAATTTCAGGGTCATTTAGCTAAAAAAATCAATAAATGCATGAAAGAATTTGCTTGCACATAAAATTTCTTTGCGTTTCAAATGCCAAAACACATAACTAGCTACCCTAACTATTACAGAGATTCCCTCCTGGGTGTGAAACACAGAAGAAAGTGATGATAGTGAAGCCGATCACATCCCAGATCTTTGGGTGTGAAACTTTTTTCTTCGCGTGTGTCCCTTTGCGCCGTAGCCATGGAAAATCTTCATCATTTAACTGGATGCTCGGGTCAATATTCACTGTGAATGGAGCAATTTCATCAAACTTTTCATAATCTCTTGACATGTCTGTCTTGTCATCCACTCCCACGATGTTTCTCTTCCCAGAAAGAACTATGTGCCGCTTTGGCTCATCGTACGATGCATTCACTTCCTTATCTTTTCTTTTTCTCGGCTTAGTAGACATGTCCTTCACATAGAAAACCTATGCCACATCATTGGCTAGGACGAATGGTTCGTCTGCATACGCAAGATTGTTGAGATCCACTATTGTCATTCCGTACTGCGGGTCTTCCGTTACCCCGCCTCGTGTCATATTTACCCATTTGCACCAAAACAAAGGGACCTTCAAACCACGTCGATAGTCAAGTTCCCATATGTCCTGTATATAACCATAATATGTTTCCTTTCCCGTCTTGGTTTCTGCATCAAAGCGGACACCACTGTTTTGGTTGGTGCTCTTCTTATCTTGGGCGATCGTGTAAAATGTATTACCATTTATCTCGTACCCTTTGAAAGTCATTATATTCGAAGATGGTAACTGGGACAGCAAGTATAGGTCATCTTCAATAGAGGCGTCATGCATGGTACGTGTCTGCAACCAGCTGGCGAAACTCCTGGTTTGTTCACGTGTAATCCAGTCATCAGACCGCTCCGGGTGTTTGGAGCGTAGCAAATTCTTGTGTTCATCCATATACGAAGCCACCAAGGCGGAATTCTGTAGAACTGTGTAGTGTGCTTCAATGAGAGAATGTCCATCCACACATATTATTTGTTCCCCTCCTAGCGTGCCTTTTCCATCCAGTCTGTCCTTATGCCGCGATTCAGGAACACCAATCGGCTTAAGGTCGGGAATAAAGTCAATACAAAACTCAATGACCTCCTCATTTTCATGGCCCTTGGAGATGCTTCCTTCTGGCCTAGCACGGTTATGAACATATTGAAGGAAATATGCCCTAGAGGCAATAATAAAGTTATTATTTACTTACTTCATGATAAATGTTTATTATTCATGCTAGAATTGTATTAACCGGAAACATAATACATGTGCAAATACATAGACAAACAGAGTGTCACTAGTATGCCTCTACTTGACTAGCTCGTTGAATCAAAGATGGTTAAGTTTCCTAACCATAGACATGAGTTGTCATTTGATTAACGGGGTCACATCATTAGAGAATGATGTGATTGACTTGACCCATTCCGTTAGCATAGCACTTGATCGTTTAGTTTGTTGCTATTGCTTTCTTCATGACTTATACATGTTCCTATGACTATGAGATTATGCAACTCCCGTTTATTGGAGGAACACTTTGTGTGCCACCAAACGTCACAACGTAACTGGGTGATTATAAAGGTGCTCTACAGGTGTCTCCGAAGGTACTTGTTGGGTTGGCGTATTTCGAGATTAGGATTTGTCACTCCGATTGTCGGAGAGGTATCTCTGGGCCCACTCGGTAATGCACATCACTATAAGCCTTGCAAGCATTGCAATTAATGAGTTAGTTGTGGGATGATGTGTTACAGAACGAGTAAAGAGACTTGCCGGTAACGAGATTGAACTAGGTATTGAGATACCGACGATCGAATCTCGGGCAAGTAACATACCGATGACAAAGGGAACAACGTATGTTGTTATGCGGTTTGACCGATAAAGATCTTCGTAGAATATGTAGGAGCCAATATGAGCATCCAGGTTCCGCTATTGGTTATTGACTGGAGACGTGTCTCGGTCATGTCTACATAGTTCTCGAACCCATAGGGTCCGCACGCTTAAAGTTCGATGACGGTTATATTATGAGTTTATGTGTTTTGATGTACCGAAGGAGTGAGGAGTCCCGGATGATATCGGGGACATGACGAGGAGTCTCGAAATGGTCGAGACATAAAGATCGATATATTGGACGACTATATTCGGACATCGGAAAGATTCCGAATGATTCGGGTATTTTCGAGAGTGTCGGAGAGTTACGGGAATTCGTATTGGGCCTTAATGGGCCATACGAGAAAGGAGAGAAAGGCCTGAAAGGTTGGCCGCACCTCTCCCCATGGGCTGGTCCGAATTGGACTAGGGAGGGGGGCGCTCCCTTCCTTCCTTCTCCTTTTCCCTTCCCTTTCCTTCCCTCCTACTCCTACTACTTGGAAGGGCTCCTAGTTCTACTAGGAAAGGGGGAATGCTACTCCCGGTGGGAGTAGGACTCCCCTAGGGCGCGCCATAGAGAGGGCCGGCCCTCCCCCTCCTCCACTCCTTTATATACGGGGGCAGGGGCACCCCAAAGACACAACAATTGATCTCTTATCTCTTAGCCGTGTGCGGTGCCCCCCTCCACCATAATCCACCTTGGTCATATCGTAGCGGTGCTTAGGCGAAACCCTGCGTCGGTAGAACATCATCATCGTCACCACGCCGTCGTGCTGACGAAACTCTCCCTCAACACTTGGCTGGATCAGAGTTCGAGGGACGTCATCGAGTTGAACGTGTGCAGAACTCGGAGGTGCCGTGCGTTCGGTACTTGATCGGTCGGATCGTGAAGACGTACGACTACATCAACCGCGTTGTGCTAACGCTTCCGCTTTCGGTCTACGAGGGTACGTGGACAACACTCTCCCCTCTCGTTGCTATGCATCACCATGATCTTGCGTGTGCGTAGAATTTTTTTTGAAATTACTACATTCCCCAACAGTGGTATCAGAGCCAGGTTTTATGCGTTGATGTAATATGCACGAGTAGAACACAAGTGAGTTGTGGGCGATATAAGTCATACTGCTTACCAGCATGTCACACTTTGGTTCGGCGGTATTGTTGGATGAAGCGGCCCAGACCGACATTACGCGTATGCTTACGCGAGACTGGTTCTACCGACATGCTTTGCACACAGGTGGCTGGCGGGTGTCAGTTTCTTCAACTTTAGTTGAACCGAGTGTGGCTACGCCCGGTCCTTGCGAAGGTTAAAACAGCACCAACTTGACAAACTATCGTTGTGGTTTTGATGCGTAGGTAAGAACGGTTCTTGCTCAGCCCGTAGCAGCCACGTAAAACTTGCAACAACAAAGTAGAGGATGTCTAACTTGGTTTTGCAGGGCATGTTGTGATGTGATATGGTCAAGATGTGATGAGATATAAGTTGTTGTATGAGATGATCATGTTTTGTTGAAGTTATCGGCAACTGGCAAAAGCCTTATGGTTATCTCTCTATTGCATAAGATGCAAGCGCCAAATAATTGCTTTACTTTATCGCTATGCGATAGCAATAGTTGCAAGAGCAATTGTTGGTGAGACAACCATGTGATGACACATTGATATAGATCAAGATGATGGAGATCATGGTGTCATGCCGGTGACGATGGAGATCATAACGATGCTTTGGAGATGGAGATCAAAGGCACAAGATGATGATGGCCATATCATGTCACATATTTTGATTGCATGTGATGTTTATCTTTTATACATCTTATTTTGCTTAGTTTGAAGGTAGCTTTATAAGATGATCTCTCACTAATTATCAAGGTACAAGTGTTCTCCCTGAGTATGCACCATTGCGAAAGTTCTTCGTGCTGAGACACCACATGATGATCGGGTGTGATAGGCTCTAGTTCAAATACAACGGGTGCAAAACAGTTGCACGCGCGGAATACTCAGGTTAAACTTGACGAGCCTAGCATATAACAGATATGGCCTCGGAACACGGAGACCGAAAGGTCGAGCGTGAATCGTATAGTAGATATGATCAACATAGTGATGTTCACCATTGAAACTACTCCATCTCACGTGATGATCGGACATGGTTTAGTTGATATGGATCATGTGATCACTTAGAAGATTAGAGGGATGTCTGTCTAAGTGGGAGTTCTTAAGTAATATGATTAATTGAACTTTAATTTATCATGAACTTAGTCCTGGTAGTATTAGCATATCTATGTTGTAGATCAATAGCTCGCGTTTCGCTCCCCTTTTTTATTTTTGATATGTTTCTAGAGAAAATTAAGTTGAAAGATGTTAGTAGGAATGATGCGGATTGGATCCGTTATCTGAGGATTATCCTCATTGCTGCACAGAAGAATTATGTCCTTAATGCACCGCTAGGTGACAGACCTATTGCAGGAGAAGATGCAGACGTTATGAACGTTTGGCTAGCTCAATATGATGACTACTTGATAGTTTAGTGCACCATGCTTAAACGGCTTAGAATCGGGACTTCAAAGACGTTTTGAACATCATGGACCATATGAGATGTTCCAGGAGTTGAAGTTAATATTTCAAGCAAATACCTGAGTTGAGAGATATGAGTCTCCAACAAGTTCTATAGCTAAAAGATGGAGGAGAATAGCTCAAGCAGTGAGCATGTGCTCAGATTGTCTGGGTACTACAATCGCTTGAATCAAGTGGGAGTTAATCTTCCAGATAAGATAGTGATTGACAGAATTCTCTAGTCACCATCACCAAGTTAGTAGAACTTCGTGATGAACTATAGTATGCAAGGGATGATTAAAACGATTCCCGAGCTTTTCATGATGATGAAATCAATGAAGGTAGAAATTAAGAAAGAGCATCAAGTGTTGATGATGAACAAGACCACTAGTTTCAAGAAAAGGGCAAAGGGAAAGAAAGGGAACTTCAAGAAGAACAGCAAGCAAATTGCTGCTCAAGTGAAGAAGCCCAAGTCTGGTCTTAAGCCTGAGACTAAGTGCTTCTACTGCAAAGGGACTGGTCACTGGAAGCGGAACTGCCCCAAGTATTCGGCGGATAAGAAGGATGGCAAAGTGAACAAAGGTATATTTGATATACAGATTATTGATGTGTATTTTACTAGTGTTCGTAGCAACCCCTCGGTATTTGATACTGGTTCAGTTGCTAAGAGTAGTAACTCGAAATGGGAGTTGCAGAATGAACAGAGACTAGTTAAGGGTGAAGTGACGATGTGTGTTGGAAGCGGTTCCAAGATTGATATGATCATCATCGCACACTCCCTATACTTTCGGGATTAGTGTTGAACCTAAATAAGTGTTATTTGGTATTTGCGTTGAGCATTAATATGATTTGATCATGTTTATTGCAATATGGTTATTCATTTAAGTAAGAGAATAAATTGTTGTTCTGTTTACATGAATAAAACCTTCTATGGTCATACACCCAATGAAAATGGTTTGTTGAATCTCGATCGTGGTGATACACATTTTTATAATATTGAAGCCAAAAGATGCAAAGTTAATAATGATAGTGCAACTTATTTGTGGCACTGCCGTTTAGGTCATATTGGTGTAAAGCGCATGAATAAAATCCATGCTGATGGGCTTTTGGAATCACTTGATTATGAATCAATTGATGCTTGCGAACCATGCCTCATGGGCAAGATGACTAAGACTCCGTTCTCCGGAACAATGGAGCGAGCAACTGACTTATTGGAAATAATACATACTGATGTATGCGGTCCGATGAGTGTTAAGGCTCACGGCAAGTATCGTTATTTTCTGACCTTCACAGATGATTTGAGCAGATATGGGTATATCTACTTAATGAAACACAAGTCTAAAACATTTGAAAAGTTCAAAGAATTTCAGAGTGAAGTGGAGAATCATCGTAACAAGAAAATAAAAGCTTCTATGATATGATCGCAGAAGTAAAATATTTGAGTTACGAGTTTGGCCTTTAGTTAAAACAATGTGAAATAGTTTCACTACTCACGCCACCTGGAACACCACAGTGTAATGGTGTGTCCGAACGTCGTAACCGTACTTTATTAGATATGGTGCGATCTATGATGTCTCTTACCGATTTACCACTATCGTTTTGGGGTTATGCATTAGAGACAGCTACATTCACATTAAATAGGGCACCATCTAAATCCGTTGAGACGACACCGTATGAACTATGGTTTGGCAAGAAACCTAAGCTGTCGTTTCTTAAAGTTTGAGGTTACAATGCTTATGTGAAAAAGTTTCAACCTGATAAGCTCAAACCCAAATCGGAGAAGTGCATCTTCATAGGATACCCAAAAGAAAATGTTGGGTACACCTTCTATCACAGATCCGAAGGCAAGTTATTCATTGCTGAGAATGGATCCTTTCTAGAGAAGGAGTTTCTCTCGAAAGAAGTGAGTGGGAGGAAAGTAGAACTTGATGAGGTAACTGTACCTGCTCCCTTATTGGAAAGTAGTTCATCACAGAAATCTGTTCCTGTGACTACTACACCAATTAGTGAGGAAGCTAATGATGATGATCATGTAACTTCAGATCAAGTTACTACCGAACCTCGTAGACCAGAGTGAGATCCGCACCAGAGTGGTACGGTAATCCTGTTCTGGAGGTCATGTTACTTGACCATGATGAACCTACGAACTATGAGGAAGCGATGATGAGCCCAGATTCTGCGAAATGGCTTGAGGCCATAAAATATGAGATGGGATCCATGTATGAGAACAAAGTGTGGAATTTAGTTGACTTGCCCGATGATCAGCAAGCCATAGAAAATAAATGGATCTTCAAGAGGAAGACGGACGCTGATAGTAGTGTTACTATCTACAAAGCAAGAATTGTCGCAAAAGGTTTTTGACAAGTTCAAGGTGTTGACTACGATGTGAGTTTCTCACTCGTATCTATGCTTAAGTCTGTCCGAATCATGTTAGCAATTGCTGCATTTTATGGAATTTGGCAAATGGATAAACAAAACTGCATTCCTTAATGGATTTATTAAAGAAGAGTTGTATATGATGCCACCAGAAGGTTTTGTCAATCCTAAAGGTGCTAACAAAATATGCACGCTCCAGCGATCCATCTATGGACTGGTGCAAGCATCTCGGAGTTGGAATATATGCTTTGATAAGTTGATCAAAGCATATAGTTTTATACAGACTTGCGGTGAAGCCTGTATTTACAAGAAAGTGAGTGGGAGCACTACATCATTTCTGATAAGTATATGTGAATGACATATTGCTGATCGGAGATAATGTAGAATTATTCTGCAAAGCATGAAGGAATGTTTGAAAGGAGTTTTTCAAAGAAAGACCTCGGTGAAGCTACTTACATATTGAGCATCAAGATCTATAGAGATAGATCAAGATGCTTGATAAGTTTTTCAATGAGTACATACCTTGACAAGATTTTGAAGTAGTTCAAAATGGAACAGTCAAAGAAGGAGTTCTTGCCTGTGTTACAAGGTGTGAAGTTGAGTAAGACTCAAAACCCGACCACGGCAGAAGATAGAGAGAGAATGAAAGTCATTCCCTATGCCTTAGCCATAGGTTCTATAAAGTATGCCATGCTATGTACCAGACCTATTGTATACCCTGCCCTGAGTTTGGCAAGGGAGTACAATAGTGATCTAGGAGTAGATCACTGGACATTGGTCAAAATTATCCTTAGTGGAATAAGGATATGTTTCTCGATTATGGAGGTGACAAAAGGTTCGTCGTAAAGGGTTACGTCGATGCAAGTTTTGACACTGATCCAGATGACGCAAAGTCTCAATCTGGATACATATTGAAAGTGGGAGCAATTAGCTAGAGTAGCTTAGTGCAGAGCATTGTTGACATAGAAATTTGCAAAATACTTACGGATCTGAATGTGGCAGACCCGTTGACTAAACTTCTCTCACAAGCAAAACATGATCACACCTTATTACTCTTTGGGTGTTAATCACATAGCGATGTGAACTAGATTATTGAATCTAGTAAACCCTTTGGGTGTTGGTCACATGACGATGTGAACTATGGGTGTTAATCACATGGTGATGTGAACTATTGATGTGAAATCACATGGCGATGTGAACTAGATTATTGACTCTAGTGCAAGTGGGAGACTGAAGGAAATATGCCCTAGAGGCAATAATAAAGTTATTATTTATTTCCTTACTTCATGATAAATGTTTATTATTCATGCTAGAATTGTATTAACCGGAAACATAATACATGTGTGAATACATAGACAAACAGAGTGTCACTAGTATGCCTCTACTTGACTAGCTCGTTGAATCAAAGATGGTTAAGTTTCCTAACCATAGACATGAGTTGTCATTTGATTAACGGGGTCACATCATTAGAGAATGATGTGATTGACTTGACCCATTCTCTTAGCATAGCACTTGATCGTTTAGTTTGTTGCTATTGCTTTCTTCATGACTTATACATGTTCCTATGACTATGAGATTATGCAACTCCCGTTTATCGGAGGAACACTTTGTGTGCCACCAAACGTCACAACGTAACTGGGTGATTATAAAGGTGCTCTACAGGTGTCTCCGAAGGTACTTGTTGGGTTGGCGTATTTTGAGATTAGGATTTGTCACTCCGATTGTCGGAGAGGTATCTCTAGGCCCACTCGGTAATGCACATCACTATAAGCCTTGCAAGCATTGCAATTAATGAGTTAGTTGTGGGATGATGTGTTACAGAACGAGTAAAGAGACTTGCCGGTAACGAGATTGAACTAGGTATTGAGATACCGACGATCGAATCTCGGGCAAGTAACATACTGATGACAAAGGGAACAACGTATGTTGTTATGCGGTTTGACCGATAAAGATCTTTGTAGAATATGTAGGAGCCAATATGAGCATCCAGGTTCCGCTATTGGTTATTGACCGGAGACGTGTCTCGGTCATGTCTACATATTTCTCGAACCCGTAGGGTCCGCACGCTTAAAGTTCGATGACGGTTATATTATGAGTTTATGTGTTTTGATGTACCGAAGGAGTGAGGAGTCCCGGATGAGATCGGGGACATGACGAGGAGTCTCTAAATGGGTGAGACGTAAAGATCGATATATTGGACGACTATATTCGGACATCATAAAGGTTTCGAGTGATTCGGGTATTTTCGGGAGTACCGGGGAGTTACGGGAATTCGTATTGGGCCTTAATGGGCCATACGAGAAAGGAGAGAAAGGCCTCAAAGGTTGGCCGCACCCCTCCCCATGGGCTGGTCCGAATTGGACTAGGGAGGGGGGCGCCCCCTTCCTTCCTTCTCCTTTTGCCTTCCCTTTCCTTCCCTCCTACTCCTACTACTTGGAAGGGCTCCTACTTCTACTAGGAAAGGGGGAATCCTAGTCCCGGTGGGAGTAGGACTCCCCTAGGGCGCTGTTGGAAATATGCCCTAGAGGCAATAATAAAAGGATTATTATTATATTTCCTTGTTCATGATAATTGTCTTTTATTCATGCTATAATTGTGTTATCCGGAAATTGTAATACATGTGTGAATACATAGACACCAACACGTCCCTAGTAAGCCTCTAGTTGACTAGCTCATTGATCAACAGATAGTCATGGTTTCCTGACTATGGACATTGGATGTCATTGATAACGAGATCACATCATTAGGAGAATGATGTGATGGACAAGACCCAATCCTAAACATAGCACAAGATCGTATAGTTCATTTGCTAGAGTTTTTCCAATGTCAAGTATCTTTTCCTTAGACCATGAGATCGTGTAACTCCCGGATACCGTAGGAGTGCTTTGGGTGTACCAAACGTCACAACGTAACTGGGTGACTATAAAGGTATACTACGGGTATCTCCGAAAGTGTCTTTTCGGTTGACACGGATCAAGACTGGGATTTGTCACTCCGTATGACGGAGAGGTATCTCTTGGGCCCACTCGGTAATGCATCATCACAATGAGCTCAAAGTGACCAAGTGTCTGGTCACGGGATCATGCATTATGGTACGAGTAAAGTGACTTGCCGGTAATGAGATTGAACGAGGTATTGGGATACCGACGATCGAATCTCGGGCAAGTAACGTACCGATTGACAAAGGGAATTGTATACGGGGTTGCTTGAATCCTCAACATCGTGGTTCATCCGATGAGATCATCGAGGAGCATGTGGGAGCCAACATGGGTATCCAGACCCCGTTGTTGGTTATTGACCGGAGAGCCATCTCGGTCATGTCTACATGTCTCCCGAACCCGTAGGGTCTACACACTTAAGGTTCGGTGACGCTAGGGTTGTAGGGATATGTATATGCAGTAACCCGAAAGTTGTTCGGAGTTCCGGATGAGATCCCGGACGTCACGAGGAGTTCCGGAATGGTCCGGAGGTAAAGAATTATATATAGGAAGTGCTATTTCGGCCATCGAGACAAGTTTCGGGGTCACTGGTATTATACCGGGACCACCGGAAGGGTCCCGGGGGTCCACCGGGTGGGGCCACCTATCCCGGAGGGCCCCATGGGCTGAAGTGGGAAGGGATCCAGCCCAAAGTGGGCTGGGGCGCCACTTTCCCCTAGGGCCCATGCGCCTAGGGTGGGGAAACCCTAAAGAGGGGGCGCCCCCTTGCTTGGGGGCAAGCCCCCCACCCCTTGGCCGCCGCCCCCTAGGAGATTGCATCTCCTAGGTCCGGCGCCCCCCCCCTAGGCCCCCTATATATAGTGGGGGGGGAGGGAGGGCCTCATACCTACGCCTTTGGTGCCTCCCTCTCCCTCTCCAACACCTCCTCCTCCTCCATAGAGCTTGGCGAAGCCCTGCCGGAGTACTGCAGCTCCACCATCACCACGCCGTCGTGCTGCTGCTGGAGCCATCTTCCTCAAACTCTCCTTCCCCTTGCTGGATCAAGTAGGAGGAGACGTCACACTGACCGTACGTGTGTTGAACGCGGAGGTGCCGTCCGTTCGGCGCTAGGATCTCCGGTGATTTGGATCAAGTCGAGTACGACTTCCTCATCCCCGTTCTTTGAACACTTCCGCGCGTGATCTACAAAGGTATGTAGATGCAATCCGATCACTCGTTGCTAGATGAACTCCTAGATGGATCTTGGTGAAACCGTAGGAAAAATTTTGTTTTCTGCAACGTTCCCCAACAGTGGCATCATGAGCTAGGTCTATGTGTAGTTCTCTATGCACGAGTAGAACACAATTTGTTGTGGGCGTTGATGTTGTCAACTTTCTTGCCGCTACTAGTCTTATCTTGCTTCAACGGTATTGTGGGATGAAGCGGCCCGGACCAACCTTACACGTACGCTTACGTGAGACCGGTTCCACCGACTGACATGCACTAGTTGCATAAGGTGGCTGGCGGGTGTCTGTCTCTCCCACTTTAGTTGGAGCGGATTCGATGAAAAGGGTCCTTATGAAGGGTAAATAGAAGTTGACAAATCACGTTGTGGCTTTCACGTAGGTAAGAAAACGTTCTTGCTAGAACCCTATTGCAGCCACGTAAAACTTGCAACAACAATTAGAGGACGTCTAACTTGTTTTTGCAGCAAGTGTTTTGTGATGTGATATGGCCAAAGTTGTGATGAATGATGAATGATATATATGTGATGTATGAGATGTTCATGATATTGTAATAGGAATCACGACTTGCATGTCGATGAGTATGACAACCGGCAGGAGTCATAGGAGTTGTCTTTATTTTTTTGCATGACCTGTGTGTCATTGAGAAACGCCATGTAAATTACTTTACTTTATTGCTAAACGTGTTAGCCATAGTAGTAGAAGTAATAGTTGGCGAGCAACTTCATGGAGACACGATGATGGAGATCATGATGATGGAGACCATGGTGTCAAGCCGGTGACAAGATGATCATGGAGCCCCAAGATGGAGATCAAAGGAGCTATGTGATATTGGCCATATCATGTCACTATTATTATTTGATTGCATGTGATGTTTATCATGTTTTTGCATCTTGTTTACTTAGAACGACGGTAGTAAATAAGATGATCCCTCATAATAATTTCAAGAAAGTGTTCCCCCTAACTGTGCGCCGTTGCGACAGTTCGTTGTTTCGAAGCACCACATGATGATCGGGTGTGATAGATTCCAACGTTCACATACAACGGGTGTAAGACAGATTTACACATGCAAACACTTAGGTTGACTTGACGAGCCTAGCATGTACAGACATGGCCTCGGAACACAGAAGACCGAAAGGTCGAGCATGAGTCATATAGAAGATACGATCAACATGAAGATGTTCACCGATGTTGACTAGTCCGTCTCACGTGATGATCGAACACGGCCTAGTTAACTCGGATCATGTTATACTTAGATGACTGGAGGGATGTCTATCTGAGTGGGAGTTCATTAAATAGATGAACTTAATTATTATGAACTTAGTCTAAAATCTTTACAATATGTCTTGTAGATCAAATGGCCCACGTTGTCCTCAACTTCAACGCGTTCCTAGAGAAAACCAAGCTGAAAGACGATGGCAGCAACTATACGGACTGGGTCCGGAACCTGAGGATCATCCTCATAGCTACCAAGAAAGATTATGTCCTAGAAGCACCGCTAGGTTACGCATCCGTCCCACAGAACCAAGACGTTATGAACGCTTGGCAGACACGTGCTGATGATTACTCCCTCGTTCAGTGCGGCATGCCTTACAGCTTAGAACCGGGGCTCCAAAAGCGTTTTGAGAGACACGAAGCATATGAGATGTTTGAAGAACTGAAAATGGTTTTTCAATCTCATGCCCGGGTCGAGAGATATGAAGTCTCCGACAAGTTCTTCAGCTGTAAGATGGAGGAAAATAGTTCTGTCAGCGAGCACATACTCAAAATGTCTGGGTTGCATAACCGCTTGACTCAGCTGGGAGTTAATCTCCCGGATGACGCGGTCATTGACAGAATCCTTCAGTCGCTTCCACCGAGCTACAAGAGCTTTGTGATGAACTTCAATATGCAGGGGACGGAAAAGACCATTCCTGAAGTATTTGCAATGCTGAAATCAGCAGAGGTAGAAGTCAAAAAGGAACATCAAGTGTTGATGGTAAATAAAACCACTAAGTTCAAGAAAGGCAAGGGTAAGAAGAACTTCAAGAAGGACGGAAAGGGAGTTGCCGCGCCCGGCAAGCAAGCTGCCGGGAAGAAGCCAAAGAATGGACCCAAGCCCGAGACTGAGTGCTTTTATTGCAAGGGAAGTGGTCACTGGAAGCGGAACTGCCCCAAATACTTAGCGGACAAGAAGGCCGGCAAAACGAAAGGTATATGTGATATACACATAATTGATGTGTACCTTACCAGTACTCATAGTAGCTCCTGGGTATTTGATACCGATGCAGTTGCTCACATTTGTAACTCAAAGCAGGAGCTGCGGAATAAGCGGAGACTGGCGAAGGACGAGGTGACGATGCGCGTCGGGAATGGTTCCAAGGTCGATGTGATTGCCGTCGGCACGCTACCTCTACATTTACCTACGGGATTAGTTTTGAACCTCAATAATTGTTATTTAGTGCCAAGTTTGAGCATGAACATTGTATCAGGATCTCGTTTAATACGAGATGGCTACTCATTTAAATCCGAGAATAATGGTTGTTCTATTTATATGAGAGATATGTTTTATGGTCATGCTCCGATGGTGAATGGTTTATTCTTAATGAATCTCGAGCGTAATGCTACACATATTCATAGTGTGAGTACCAAAAGATGTAAGGTTGATAATGATAGTCCCACATACTTGTGGCACTGCCGCCTTGGTCACATAGGTGTCAAACGCATGAAGAAGCTCCATGCAGATGGACTTTTAGAGTCTCTTGATTACGAATCATTTGACACGTGCGAACCATGCCTCATGGGTAAAATGACCAAGACTCCGTTCTCAGGAACAATGGAGCGAGCAACCAACTTATTGGAAATCATACATACTGATGTGTGCGGTCCAATGAGTGTTGAGGCTCGTGGTGGTTATCGTTATGTTCTCACCCTCACTGATGACTTGAGTAGATATGGGTATGTCTACTTAATGAAACACAAGTCTGAGACCTTTGAAAGGTTCAAGGAATTTCAGAGTGAGGATGAGAATCAACGTGACAGGAAAATCAAGTTCTTGCGATCAGATCATGGGGGAGAATACTTGAGTCACGAATTTGGCACACACTTAAGAAAATGTGGAATAGTTTCACAACTCACGCCGCCTGGAACACCTCAGCGTAATGGTGTGTCCGAACATCGTAATCGCACTCTATTAGATATGGTGCGATCTATGATGTCTCTTACCGATTTACCGCTATCATTTTGGGGCTATGCTTTAGAGACTGCCGCATTCACTTTAAATAGGGCTCCGTCGAAATCCGTTGAGACGACACCGTATGAATTATGGTTTGGGAAGAAGCCTAAGCTGTCGTTTCTAAAAGATTGGGGATGCGATGCTTATGTCAAGAAACTTCAACCTGAAAAGCTCGAACCCAAGTCGGAAAAATGCGTCTTCATAGGATACCCTAAAGAAACTATTGGGTATACCTTCTACCTCAGATCCGAAGGCAAGATCTTTGTTGCCAAGAATGGATCCTTTCTAGAGAAGGAGTTTCTCTCGAAAGAAGTAAGTGGGAGGAAAGTAGAACTTGATGAAGTATTAACTCTTGAACCGGAAAATGGCGCAACTCAAGAAAATGTTCCTGAGGTGCCTGTACCGAATAGAGGAGAAGTTAATGATGATGATCATGAAACTTCAGATCAAGTTTCTACTTAACTTCGTAGGTCCACAAGGACACGTTCCGCACCAGAGTGGTACGGCAACCCTGTCTTGGAAATCATGTTGTTAGACAACGGTGAACCTTCAAACTATGAAGAAGCGATGGCGGGACCAGATTCCAACAAATGGCTTGAAGCCATGCAATCCGAGATAGGATCCATGTATGAAAACAAAGTATGGACTTTGACAGACTTGCCCGATGATCGGCGAGCGATAGAAAACAAATGGATCTTTAAGAAGAAGACGGACGCGGATGGTAATGTTACCATCTATAAAGCTCGACTTGTCGCTAAGGGTTATCGGCAAGTTCAAGGGGTTGACTACGATGAGACTTTCTCTCCCGTAGCGAAGCTGAAGTCCGTCCGAATTATGTTAGCAATTGCCACATACTATGATTATGAGATATGGAAAATGGACGTCAAAACGGCATTCCTTAATGGTTTCCTTAAGGAAGAATTGTATATGATGCAGCCGGAAGGTTTTGTCGATCCTAAGAATGCTGACAAGGTGTGCAAGCTCCAACGCTCGATTTATGGGCTGGTGCAAGCATCTCGGAGTTGGAACATTCGCTTTGATGAGATGATCAAAGCGTTTGGGTTTATGCAGACTTATGGAGAAGCCTGCGTTTACAAGAAAGTGAGTGGGAGCTCTGTAGCATTTCTCATATTATATGTAGATGACATACTTTTGATGGGAAATGATATAGAGCTTTTCGACAGCATTAAGGCCTACTTGAATAAGAGTTTTTCAATGAAGGACCTTGGAGAAGCTGCTTATATTTTAGGCATCAAGATCTATAGAGATAGATCAAGACGCCTCATAGGTCTTTCACAAAGCACATACCTTGATAAGATATTGAAGAAGTTCAATATGGATCAGTCTAAGAAGGGGTTCTTGCCTGTGTTGCAAGGTGTGAAATTGAGCTCGGCTCAATGTCCGACCACGGCAGAAGATATAGAAGAGATGAGTGTCATCCCCTATGCCTCAGCCATAGGGTCTATTATGTATGCCATGCTGTGTACCAGACCTGATGTAAACCTTGCCGTAAGTTTGGTAGGAAGGTACCAAAGTAATCCCGGCAAGGAACACTGGACAGCGGTCAAGAATATCCTGAAGTACCTGAAAAGGACTAAGGAAATGTTTCTCGTTTATGGAGGTGACGAAGAGCTCGTCGTAAAGGGTTACGTCGACGCTAGCTTCGACACAGATCTGGATGACTCTAAGTCACAAACCAGATACGTGTATATTTTGAATGGTGGGGCAGTAAGCTGGTGCAGTTGAAAGCAGAGCGTCGTGGCGGGATCTAAATGTGAAGCGGAGTACACGGCAGCCTCGGAGGCAGCGCATGAAGCAATTTGGGTGAAGGAGTTCATCACCGACCTAGGAGTCATACCCAATGCGTCGGGGCTGATCAAACTCTTCTGTGACAACACTGGGGCTATTGCACTTGCCAAGGAGCCCAGGTTTCACAAGAAGACCAGGCACATCAAGCGTCGCTCCAACTCCATTCGTGAAAACGTTCAAGATGGAGACATAGATATTTGTAAAGTACATACCGACCTGAATGTAGCAGATCCGTTGACTAAACCTCTCCCTAGAGCAAAACATGATCAACACCAGAATTCCATGGGTGTTCGATTCATCACAATGTAACTAGATTATTAACTCTAGTGCAAGTGGGAGACTGTTGGAAATATGCCCTAGAGGCAATAATAAAAGGATTATTATTATATTTCCTTGTTCATGATAATTGTCTTTTATTCATGCTATAATTGTGTTATCCGGAAATCGCAATACATGTGTGAATACATAGACACCAAGACGTCCCTAGTAAGCCTCTAGTTGACTAGCTCGTTGATCAACAGATAGTCATGGTTTCCTGACTATGGACATTGGATGTCATTGATAACGAGATCACATCATTAGGAGAATGATGTGATGGACAAGACCCAATCCTAAACATAGCACAAGATCGTATAGTTCATTTGCTAGAGTTTTTCCAATGTCAAGTATCTTTTCCTTAGACCATGAGATCGTGTAACTCCAGGATACCGTAGGAGTGCTTTGGGTGTACCAAACGTCAAAACGTAACTGGGTGACTATAAAGGTATACTACGGGTATCTCCGAAAGTGTCTGTTGGGTTGACACGGATCAAGACTGGGATTTGTCACTCCGTATGATGGAGAGGTATCTCTTGGACCCACTCGGTAATGCATCATCACAATGAGCTCAAAGTGACCAAGTGTCTGGTCACGGGATCATGCATTATGGTACGAGTAAAGTGACTTGCCGGTAATGAGATTGAACGAGGTATTGGGATACCGACGATCGAATCTCGGGCAAGTAACGTACCGATTGACAAAGGGAATTGTATACGGGGTTGCTTGAATCCTCGACATCGTGGTTCATCCGATGAGATCATCGAGGAGCATGTGGGAGCCAACATGGGTATCCAGACCCCGTTGTTGGTTATTGACCGGAGAGCCATCTCGGTCATGTCTACATGTCTCCCGAACCCGTAGGGTCTACACACTTAAGGTTCGGTGACGCTAGGGTTGTAGGGATATGTATATGCAGTAACCCGAAAGTTGTTCGGAGTTCCGGATGAGATCCTGGACGTCACGAGGAGTTCCGGAATGGTCCGGAGGTAAAGAATTATATATAGGAAGTGCTATTTCGGCCATCGAGACAAGTTTCGGGGTCACCGGTATTATACCGGGACCACCGGAAGGGTCCCGGGGGTCCACCGGATGGGGCCACCTATCCCGGAGGGCCCCATGGGATGAAGTGGGAAGGGATCCAGCCCAAAGTGGGCTGGGGCGCCACTTTCCCCTAGGGCCCATGCGCCTAGGGTGGGGAAACCCTAAAGGGGGGGCGCCCCCTTGCTTGGGGGGCAAGCCCCCCACCCCTTGGCCGCCGCCCCCTAGGAGATTGCATCTCCTAGGGCCGGCGCCCCCCTAGGCCCCCTATATATAGTGGGGGGAGGAAGGGCCTCATACCTACGCCTTTGGTGCCTCCCTCTCCCTCTCCAACACCTCCTCCTCCTCCATAGAGCTTGGCGAAGCCCTGCCGGAGTACTGCAGCTCCACCATCACCACGCCGTCGTGCTGCTGCTGGAGCCATCTTCCTCAACCTCTCCTTCCCCTTTGCTGGATCAAGTAGGAGGAGACGTCACGCTGACCGTACGTGTGTTGAACGCGGAGGTGCCGTCCGTTCGGCGCTAGGATCTCCAGTGATTTGGATCAAGTCGAGTACGACTTCCTCATCCCCGTTCTTTGAACGCTTCCGCGCGTGATCTACAAAGGTATGTAGATGCAATCCGATCACTCGTTGCTAGATGAACTCCTAGATGGATCTTGGTGAAACCGTAGGAAAATTTTTGTTTTCTGCAACGTTCCCAACAGGCGCGCCATAGAGAGGGCCGGCCCTCCCCTCCTCCACTCCTTTATATACGGAGGCAGGGGGCACCCCATAGACACAACAATTGATCTCTTAATCTCTTAGCCATGTGCGGTGCCCCCCTCCACCATAATCCACCTCGGTCATATCGTAGCGGTGCTTAGGCGAAACCCTGCGTCGGTAGAACATCATCATCGTCACCACGCTGTCGTGCTGACGAAACTCTCCCTCAACACTCGGCTGGATCGGAGTTCGAGGGACGTCATCGAGTTGAACGTGTGCAGAACTCGGAGGTGCCGTGCATTTGGTACTTGATCGGTAGGATCGTGAAGACGTACGACTACATCAACCGTGTTGTGCTAACGCTTCCGCTTTCGGTCTACGAGGGTACGTGGACAACACTCTCCCCTCTCATTGCTATGCATCACCATGATCTTGCATGTGCGTAGGAATTTTTTTGAAATTACTATGTTCCCCAACACATATTTCTTTAAGACTCCCATGAACCTCTCAAAGGGGAACATATTGTGTATAAATACAGGACCCAAAACGTTAATCTCTTCACATAGGTGAACTAGGACGTGCATCATGATGTTGAAGAAGAATGGTGGGAACACCAACTCGAAACTGACAAGACATTGCACCAAATCATTCTCTAACCTTGGTATGATTTATGGATCGATTACCTTCTGAGAGATTGCATTGAGGAATGCACATAGCTTCACAATGGCTAATCGAATGTTTTCTGGTAGAAGCCCCCTCAATGCAACCGGAAGCAGTTGCGTCATAATCACGTGGCAGTCATGAGACTTTAGGTTCTGGAACTTTTTCTCTGCCATGTTTATTATTCCCTTTATATTCGACGAGAAGCCAGACGGTACCTTAATGCTGAGCAGGCATTCAAAGAAGATTTCCTTCTCTTCTTTGGTAAGAGCGTAGCTTGCATGACCCTGATGTATGCCGTCTTTTCCGTGCATACGTTGCTGGTCCTCCCATGCCTCAGGTGTATCTTTTGTCCTCCCATACACGCCCAAGAAGCCAAGCAGGGTCACACAAAGATTCTTCGTCACGTGCATCACGTCGATTGCAGAGCGGACCTCTAGGTCTTTCCAATAGGGCAGGTCCCAAAATATAGATATCTTCTTCCACATGGGTGCGCGTCCGTCAGCGTCATTCGGAACAGGTTGTCCACCAGGACCCTTTCCAAAGACCACCTTCAAATCCTTGACCATATCATGTACATCAGCACCAGTACGGTGGCGAGGCTTCGTCCGGTGATCCGCCTCACCTTTGAAATGCTTGCCTTTCTTTCTTACGGGATGCCTGCTCGGAAGAAATCGACAATGTCCCAAGTACACATTCTTTTTACAATTAGCCAAATATATATTGTCGGTATCGTCCAAACAGTGCGTGCATGCGCGGTATCCTTGTTTGTCTGTCCTGAAAGGTTACTGGGAGCAGGCCAATCATTGAGGTCACGAACAGCAACGCCTTTAGGTCGAATTCTTCCCCCATGTGCTCATCCCACGCATGTACACCTGTTCCATTCCACAGTTGTAAGAGTTCTTCAACTAATGGCCTTAGGTACACATCAATGTCGTTGTCGGGTTGCTTAGGACCTTGGATGAGCACTGGCATCATAATGAACCTCCGCTTCATGCACAACCAAGGAGGAAGGTTATACAAACATAGAGTCACAGGCCAGGTGCTATGGTTGCTGCTCTCCTCCCCAAAAGGATTAATGCCATCTGCGCTTAGACCAAACCATACGTTCCTTGCGTCATCTGCAAACTCCTTCACGTACTTTCTTTCGATTTTTCTCCACTGCGACCCGTCAGCAGGTACTCTCAACTTTCCGTCTTTCTTACGGTCTTCTCTGTGCCATCGCATCGCCTTGGCATGCTCTTTGTTTTGGAACAAACGTTTCAACCGTGGTATTATAGGAGCATACCACATCACCTTGGCAGGAATCTTCTTCCTGGGGTGCTCGCCCTCGACATCACCAGGGTCATCGCGGCTGATCTTATAGCGCAATGCACCGCATACTGGGCAAGCGTTCAAATCCTCGTACTCACCGCGGTAGAGGATGCAATCATTAGGGCATGCATGTATCTTCTGCACCTCTAACCCTAGAGGGCAGACAGCCTTCTTTGCTTCATACGTACTCTCGGGCAATTCGTTGTCCTTTGGAAGCATATTCTTTATCATTACCAGCAACTTTCCAAATCCCTTATCAGATACACCATTCTCTGCCTTCCATTGTAGCAATTCCAGTGTGGTTCCCAGCTTTTTCTTGTCACCTACGCAATTCGGGTACAACAATTTTTTGTGATCCTCTAACATGCGCTGCAACTTCTTCTTCTCCAAATCACTTGCGCAGTTTCTCTTTGCATCGGCAATGGCCCGACCTAGATCATCAACGGGCTCATCCGATGCCTCTTCTTCAGCTTCTTCCCGCATTGCCGGCTCAGCTTCTTCCCGCATTACCGGCTCAGCTTCTTCCCTCATTGTTGTATCATCGTATTCAGGGAACCCATGGCCAGGATAGCTGTCGTCGTCCTCTTCTTCTTCATTGTCTTCCATCATAACCCCTCTTTCTCCATGCTTGGTCCAAACATTATAGTGGGGCATGAAACCGGACTCAAACAGGTGGACGTGAATGGTTCTTGACGTAGAGTAATTGTGACCATTCTTACAGCCAGCACATGGACAAGGCATAAAACCATCCGCCCGCTTGTTTGCCTCAGCCGCAAGCAGAAAAGTACGCACGCCATTAATGAACTCGGGAGATCATCGGTCATCGTACATCCATTGCCGTCTCATCTTCAATACACAGCATCGAAAACACCAAATTAATACAATACATAAAGTTCATACATAAAGATCATACAACACTTAAATGCAACAAACAAATAACTCTCTAGCTAAAGAATTTAAATGCAACAACAAATGCGATCAAGATCGCAACTAAGGTAACAATTGATCCAACAGCATAATGATACCAAGCCTCACTATGAATGGCATATTTTCTAATCTTTCTAATCTTCAAGCGCATTTTCTCCATCTTAATCTTGTGATCATCGACGACATCGGCAACATGCAACTCCAATTCCATCTTCTCCCCCTCAATTCTTTTCAATTTTTCCTTTAAATCCTCGTTTTCTCTTTCAACTAAATTTAACCTCTCGACAATAGGGTCGGTTGGAATTTCCGGTTCAACTACCTCCTACATACAAATATCTATGTCAACTTGATGGGCATAATTTGTCATAAACACAAAATGCAATGAATAGTTTTAAAAGAGAATATACCACATCTGAATCATAACCCGGACGAGGGCCGACGGTGACGGATATCAAAACCATGGCACTATGTATAACAAACAACGTATGGGTAAGATAATTATACGAGTAACTATATATCCAAATCACACAAACATCAATTTTTTATATAAAACTTCATGAACAAGAGGCTCACCATAAGGTGGTGCCGGCGACGGGACGTTGCGAGTGATCGACGGTGGTTACGACGGAGATTTAGAAGGTACTAACTAAACCACACCTACATATGCAAACTAAGTGTTATTTTTGACCTCAAATTGCATATAAATCAAATACTAGAACATATATATAATTCCTCCCAAATTACTAAACTCAAAAATCAATCACTATATAAAGCATTGCACGAGCTAATCTAGCAATGAGAGATGAAAGGACAAATTTGCTAACCTTTGTGATCATTTGAATGGATGGGGCCCTTCAAATCTTGACAAATTTTGGGCAAAATGTGTAATGAGCTTGAGAGGAAGAGGGAAAAGAACAGAGAGGAGAGGGGAAAGGGGAAGAACAGAGCGAGCTCGGGTGGACGAAGGGTCTATGTAGGACGACCTTTAGTACCGGTTCGTGATATGACTCAGTACTAAAGGTGTTGGAGGGGCTCCGGACTGACAACATCCTGCCACCACTCACTTTAGTACCGGTTCGTAGCACGAACCGGTGCTAAAGGTTCGCCACGAACCGGTACTAATGAGAGCGGCCGGCTAGCCGTTGGAACCGGCGCTAATGCACACATTAATGCCGGCTCAAATTCAAACCGGCACTAATGTGCTTCACGTTTGACCCTTTTTCTACTAGTGGCGGCAGCTTCGTCTGGAGCCGACGGCGGGGGAACTTTGGATCATGGCATGCCACATGTGATTGACGAGGAGGGGCGTGGTGGGAGACGCCTGAGCCGCAGCGTTGGCAGTTGGCGGTCGCCGTTGGGGAGGCGGCATATCGACGGAAGGTCGGCAGGGGTCGGCCCTGCAGGCAATGGCGGATCTAGGATTTTTATACAGGGTGATCCAACGTAAAAATAGTTATAACAAATATAACATGTCAATGACTCAACCTTACTCTTGACTACACTTTTTTTTGAAAAGGGGGTGATCCCTGGCCTCGAGGTTTTTTTTTAACATTTGCCATCGTCACCAGTAATACCAATTTTAGGAACAAGTACACAAAACTATGAATTATATGCCTCTTTGTTTAAACAATCTTAACTGAATAAAAAAATCGACAAAGAATGCTAACTGATTAATGAATCATGTCCCAGCTCCTATATTCATTCTTCAACAATTAATAATTTCACATTCTATCAATCATCATTGAACCTTCGATACAGCCAACAAAGTAGCAAACCTTAATGAGTAATGAATCAATCAGAGATTGGGGAATGGGGAATGGTGAGTGCTGAGTGAAGATTAGGCTGTGCGGCGAGGGGTCAGCAGGCGCAGAGATCAGCGAGCAATCTGGGGCGGGAGCAGTGCGGTGCCTTTTTTCGAGAAACAGAAGCAGTGCGGCTGTGCGTGCGGAAGCGGAACGAGTGGACAAGTAGCATGTGCTTGTTGGGCTCTTTTCCTTTCCTTTTGCAAGGTCAGCCCATCTTCTAATCTTCTATATACAGCCCGATCCAAAAATCCAGGGTGGCCCGCGGCCCACCCTGTCCACCCTACAGCTCCGCCCCTGCCTGCAGGGGAAGGCAACCGGCATGGGGAGGCGTCATGGCGGAGGAGAGACGAGTCAGATGAGTTGAGAGGCTGGGTGGGTGACTGGATGGTGTACGGGGATGGGGCACAAATAACGGAGGTGATTATGGAGAGAAATTAAAGCCTAATTAATGGTTTCAGAGCAAAACGGTGGAAAGCTAGAAAATCAAGTCGGGAGCAGGGAGAGTCGGACGAAGCGGAGAAGGTTAGACGAAGGGATTAACATAAGACCGGAAACGGAATGAGATTTTCGTTTTTAGTTTCATTTTTCTTTATTTTTTATTTTCTTTTCGTTTTCACTTTTTTTCTCATATTTATTTTTCTTTTTCAAAAACTATTCAGAAATTTTTTCAATGTTCCAAATTTACAAATTATGTTCATTTTATTCGTAAAATGTTCAATTTCCAATTTTTCTGAAAATTTCCACAAAAAATATAATTTCAAAATTTGCTCGCTTGGTTTCAGAAAATTTTCGGAAAATCAAAAAAATATTCACCTTTCAAAGTTTTGTTCACAAAGCAAAAAATATTTTGTTTTAAAAAGTTCCCATTTTCACAAAAAAAAACACAAATTCAACAGATGTTCACACGTTTAAATTTTGCTCACAAATTAAAAAATGTTTGGGAATTTCAAAAAAAAATCTTGTTTCCAAATTTTGTTCACAAATTTGAAGATATTCAGGAATTTCAAAGATTCTTCCTATTTTTAAAATTTGTTCACAAATTGGTAAACTATTTTCGTGTTCAAAATTTTCTCACATATGCAAAAAAATTGCTCCTATTTCCAAATTTTGTTCACAAATTTGAAGATATTCAGGAATCTCAAAGATTCTTCCTATTTTTACATTTGTACACAAATTGAAGAACTATCTTTGGTTTCAAAAAAAATCACATACGCAAAAAATGTTCGCATGTTAACTTTTTGTTCACAATTCAAAAATATTTGCGAATTAAAAAAATGTTCCTTTTTCCAAATTCAAAACGTGCTCGACTTTTGTGTAACTAGTTTGTAATTTTGAAAAATATTCACTGTTTAAATTTCGATATTTTTTTTCAAAAAATGTTTTGCATTTACAATAAGTATTTCATTATTTTGAAAAATGTTCTCATATTTAATTTTTGTATTTTTTTTAACTTTTTTTGAGTTTCCCAAATAAAGTTTGCGTTTCAAAAAGTATTTCCTTTTTTAAAATCATGTTTGGCAAAAAAATAAGTTTTAATATGCCATGTATTATAGTTAATATATACCGGGCTGCCATTTTACACACTAACCCTCAGGTACTACAGTGCTATGGACGCGCTTTCCTTCAGGAGGACTTGTGTTCGATCCCTCGTCCACAAGTTTTATGGAATTTTGTGAACTTGTTTTATTTTGTGCCGGTTATTTAATATTCGCGCTGCCAATCTTTCACACATAGCTCGCCAGGTGGAGTGCTCGTCCACAAGTTTTATGGCATTTTGTGAACTTGTTTTATTTTGCTTGGTTCTTTAATATTCGCGCTGCCAATCTTTCACACATAGCTCGCCAGGTGGAGTGGCTAGCACATCGCATGTACCTATAGAGGTCGCGGATTTCAATCCATCGCTAGCACGCTCTTATTTTTGCATCTTTCATTCCGCGAAGGACAACGAATGGGTCGGCGCAGGTGAACTGCCTCCTGTGCGAAACCGCGGCTCCCTGCCACAATAAGCGGCATATAGGAGGTCCTGGGACGCCTTGTATGACGCACTGTGTGTCATATAGCTCAGGACACACAGCCGGGCAGCAAACTGGGCCGGCCCATTGGCAGTCAAGGCAACTAATACCGTGCTGCATCGGTTGCGTGAACCTTATTTATCGCATTAAGCAATCGCGCAGGGACGTCTAGCTGAAGGTTGTAGAGTAGTTGGACCGACTCATTTTCGTGCAGCGATCGAATGAAAAGGGGAATGGAAAACCGGGACAGAGTTCGTAATGCTAGCCACTGCACCCGTGTCTTTGCACAAGATAAATTGTTGGCGCGTTTTGTACTTGAGGCGAATGAAGCCGGATTTTTCCATTGTTTTTCATGGGGGGTTTTACCCATTTTTTCCTTTTTTCGGTAGGGCTTTTTTTCAATTTTATATGGTTTCTTTTTTATTATCCATTTTTTTGTTTGGTTTTCTTTGTTTCTTCTCCATTTTTTTTGTTTTTCTTATGTTTGTTTTCGTTTTCACTCAGTATTTTATGTCAAAACATTTTCTAATAACTGATCAAAATTTTTTGTACACACATTCAATATTGTCTGAACGCTTTTTCAGCATTTTTCAAATACTTGTTCAACATATTTAATACTCATTCATCATTTTCATATACTTGTTCAACATATTCTCTATACTCGTTCAGCATTTTTACTAATAATTCAATATTTTAAAATTACTTGCTCAACATTTTAATACTTATTCAACATTTTTTTAATCCTTGTTCAACATTTTTAATACTTATTTCAACATTTTTCAAATACTCATTCAATATTTTCAATATGTATTCAACGTTTTCGAATAATTCTTCAACATTTTTCATATACTCGTTCAACATTTCTTAATAATTATTCAACACTTTTAAAATACTTGTTCAACGTTTTAATACTTATTTCACATTTTTCAAATACTTGTTCCACATTTTTTAATAATTATTTCAACATTTTTCAAATACTTTTTTAACATTTTTCCGATACTTGTTCAACATTTTCAAATACATGTTCAACATTTTTTAATAATTATTCAACATTTTTAAAATACTTATTCAACATTTTCAAATATCTGTTCAACATTTTTCAAATTCTTGTTCAAATTTTTTAATACTTACTCAAAACAATTCAGATACTTGTTCAATAGTTTTTCAAATGTGTTTTAAAGAGTGTTCTTTTATAATATATATCTCTACTCCCAAAGGGGGAGTTGGTAGTCTTGCCTCACTCCAGTTTTTTTATCCCACCAACATATTTATATCAGATTTTACCCATGATCTATTTAAAGCAATTTTATTTACCGATAAGAGCATTTTGATGTATATTTGACAACTTTTATATGGAAAGAATGAATCATGATCAATCTTTAATCAATTTATGAAGACCAAATTTACCTAAATCATTACTATTTCATGGGAATTGGTCGTTCGATTCCTCTATCGATAAAAAAATAGTACGCCGCCAACTCCTCTCTCGAACATATATCCTCCCTCAATCTTTTTCCTAGGTTGTGGCTATGGGATGGCGCCGCCGCCGCCATCACGGAACCAGGGTTCCCTACCTCCGCCGTCAAACATCTTGCCCCTTCCCGTTCGAGGGCTTCCACACGCCGCGGTCGCACCTCCTCCCCACCCGAGAACAAGCAGCAGTAGGAGCAGAGAGGAATCAGAGGCAGAGGTCGATGGAAGCACCTCGTTGGGACAATCCCCATGGTGAATAGGTGCATAACCAACACGTAGTTGTCGCTCCACGGCCGACCAGCAGAGGTGAGCTGCCCGACCACCCTGTTGGGTAACGTAGCAGAAAACAAAAATTTTCCTACGGTTTCACCAAGATCCATCTAGGAGTTCATCTAGCAACGAGTGATTAGATGCATCTACGTACCTTGTAGATGGCGAGCGGAAGCGTTCAAAGAACGGGGATGATGTAGTCGAACACGACGTGATTCAAATCACCGATGATCAAGCACCGAACGGACGGTGCCTCCGCGTTCAACACACATACGGAACGGATGACGTCTCCTCCTTTCTTGATCCAGCAAGGGGGAAGGAGAGGTTGATGAAGATCCAGCAGCACGACGGTGTGGTGGTGGATGCAGGGCGTCATAGTAGCAGGGCTTCGCCTATATTACGAGAGAGAGACGTAACGGGGAGAGAGGGAAGCACCAAAGGCTGAGGTATGAAGTCCTCCCTCTCCTCAACTATATATAGGAGGGCCAAGGGGGGGTGGTGCGCAGCCTAGGAGATCCAATCTCCTAGGTGCGGCTGCCAAGGGGAGGTTTCCCTCCCCCCCCCAAGGCACCTAGGGGTGCCTTCCACCACTTGGACTCTTCCTTGGTGGAAACCCTAGGCGCATGGGCCTATAGGGGTGGCGCCCCAGCCCACTATGGGCTGGGTTCCCTCCTATTTCAGCCCATGAGGCCCTCCGGGATAGGTGGCCCCACCCGATGGACCCCCGGGACCCCTCTGGTGGTCCCGGTACAATACCGATAACCCCGAAACTTGTCCCGATGGACGAAACAGCACTTCCTATATATAATTCTTTACCTCCGGACCATTCCGGAACTCCTCGTGACGTCCGGGATCTCATCCGGGACTCTGAACAACATTCGGGTTACTGCATATACATATCTTCATAACCCTAGCGTCACCGAACCTTAAGTGTGTAGACCCTACGGGTTCGGGAGACAAGCAGACATGACCGAGACGACTCTCCGGTCAATAACCAACAGCGGGATTTGGATACCCATGATGGCTCCCACATGCTCCACGATGATCTCATCGGATGAACCACGATGTCGAGGATTAATCAACCCTGTATACAATTCCCTTTGTCAATCGGTATGTTACTTGCCCGAGACTCGATCGTCGGTATCCCAATACCTTGTTCAATCTCGTTACCGGCAAGTCACTTTACTCGTACCGTAATGCATGATCCCGTGATCAACCACTTGGTCACCTTGAGCTCATAATGATGATGCATTACCGAGTGGGCCTAGTGATACCTCTCCGTTATATGGAGTGACAAATCCCAGTCTCGATCCATGTCAACCCAACAGACACTTTCGGAGATACCCGTAGTGAACCTTTATAGTCACCCAGTTACGTTGTGACGTTTGATACACCCAAAGCACTCTTACGGTATCCGGGAGTTACACGATCTCATGGTCAAAGGAAAAGATACTTGACATTGGAAAAGCTCTAGCAAACGAACTACACGATCTTGTGCTATGCTTAGGATTAGGTCTTGTCCATCACATCATTCTCCTAATGATGTGATCCCGTTATCAATGACATCCAATGTCCATAGCCAGGAAACCATGACTATCTGTTGATCAACGAGCTAGTAAACTAGAGGCTTACTAGGGACATATTATGGTCTATGTATTCACACGTGTATTTACGATTTCCGGATAATACAGTTATAGCATGAATAAAGACAATTATCATGAACAAAGAAATATAATAATAATCCTTTATTATTGCCTCTAGGGCATATTTCCAACAGTCTCCCACTTGCACTAGAGTCAATAATCTAGTTACATTGTGATGAATTGAACACCCATGGAATTCTGGTGTTGATCATGTTTTTCCCTAGGGAGAGGTTTAGTCAACGGATCTGCTATATTCAGGTCCGTATGTACTTTACAAATCTCTATGTCTCCATCTTGAACATTTTCACGAATGGAGTTGAAGCGACGCTTGATGTGCCTTGTCTTCTTGTGAAACCTGGGCTCCTTGGCAAGTGCAATAGCTCTAGTGTTGTCACAAAAGAGTTTGATTGGCCCCGACGCATTGGGTATGACTCCTAGGTCGGTGATGAACTCCTTCACCCATATAGCTTCATGTGCTGCCTCCGAGGCTGCCATGTACTCCGCTTCACAGGTAGATCCCGCCACGACGCTCTGTTTGCAGCTGCACCAGCTCACTGCTCCACCATTCAACATATACACGTATCCGGTTTGTGACTTAGAGTCATCCAGATCTGTGTCGAAGCTAGCGTCGACGTAACCCTTTACGACGAGCTCTTCGTCACCTCCATAAACGAGAAACATTTCCTTAGTCCTTTTCAGGTACTTCAGGATATTCTTGACCGCTGTCCAGTGTTCCTTGCCGGGATTACTTTGGTACCTTCATACCAAACTTACGGCAAGTTTTACATCAGGTCTGGTACACAGCATGGCATACATAATAGAACCTATGGCTGAGGCATAGGGGATGACACTCATCTCTTCTATATCTTCTGCCGTGGTCGGACATTGAGCTGAGCTCAATTTCACACCTTGTAACACAGGTAAGAACCCCTTCTTGGAATGATCCATATTGAACTTCTTCAATATCTTATCAAGGTATGTGCTTTGTGAAAGACCTATGAGGCGTCTCGATCTATCTCTATAGATCTTGATGCCTAATATATAAGCAGCTTCTCCAAGGTCCTTCATTGAAAAACTCTTATTCAAGTAGGCCTTGATGCTGTCCAAGAGTTCTATATCATTTCCCATCAAAGGTATGTCATCTACATATAATATGAGAAATGCTACAGAGCTCCCACTCACTTTCTTGTAAACGCAGGCTTCTCCATAAGTCTGCGTAAACCCAAACGCTTTGATCATCTCATCAAAGCGAATGTTCCAACTCCGAGATGCTTGCACCAGCCCATAAATCGAGCGTTGGAGCTTGCACACCTTGTTAGCATTCTTAGGATCGATAAAACCTTCCGGCTGCATCATATACAATTCTTCCTTAAGGAAACCATTAAGGAATGCCGTTTTGACGTCCATTTGCCATATTTCATAATCATAGAATGCGGCAATTGCTAACATGATTCGGACGGACTTTAGCTTCGCTACCGGTGAGGAAGTCTCATCGTAGTCAACCCCTTGAACTTGTCGATAACCCTTAGCAACAAGCCGAGCTTTATAGATGGTCACATTACCATCCGCGTCTGTCTTCTTCTTAAAGATCCATTTATTTTCTATGGCTCGCCGTTCAACGGGCAAGTCAGTCAAAGTCCATACTTCGTTTTCATACATGGATCCTATCTCGGATTTCATGGCTTCTAGCCATTTGTTGGAATCCGGTCCCGCCATCGCTTCTTCATAGTTCGAAGGTTCACCGTTGTCTAACAACATGATTTCCAAGACAGGGTTGCCGTACCACTCTGGTGCGGAACGTGTCCTTGTGGACCTTCGAATTTCAGTAGGAGCTTGATCAGAAGTATCTTGATCATCATGAATAACTTCCTCTCTAGTCGGTGCAGGCACCTCAGGAACATTTTCTTGAGTTGCGCCATTTACCGGTTCAAGAGGCAATACTTCATCAAGTTCTACTTTCCTCCCACTTACTTCTTTCGAGAGAAACTCTTTTTCTAGAAAGGATCCATTCCTGGCAACAAAGATCTTGCCTTCAGATCTGAGGTAGAAGGTATACCCATAAGTTTCTTTAGGGTATCCTATGAAGACGCATTTTTCCGACTTGGGTTCGAGCTTTTCAGGTTGAAGTTTCTTGACATAAGCATCGCATCCCCAAACTTTTAGAAACGACAGCTTAGGTTTCTTCCCAAACCATAATTCATACGGTGTCGTCTCAACGGATTTCTACGGAGCCCTATTTAAAGTGAATGCGGCAGTCTCTAAAGCATAGCCCCAAAAAGATAGCGGTAAATCGGCAAGAGACATCATAGATCGCACCATATCTAATAGAGTGCGATTACGACGTTCGGACACACCGTTACGCTGAGGTGTTCCAGGCGGCGTGAGTTGTGAAACTATTCCACATTTTCTTAAGTGTGTGCCAAATTCGTGACTCAAGTATTCTCCTCCACGATCCGATCGTAGAAACTTGATTTTCCTGTCACGTTGATTTTCAACCTCACTCTGAAATTCCTTGAACTTTTCAAAGGTTTCAGACTTGTGTTTCATTAAGTAGACATACCCATATCTACTTAAGTCATTAGTGAGGGTGAGAACATAACGATAGCCACCGCGAGCCTCAAAACTCATTGGACCGCACACATCAGTATGTATGATTTCCAATAAGTTGGTTGCTCGCTCCATTGTTCCTGAGAACGGAGTCTTGGTCATTTTTCCCATGAGGCATGGTTCGCACGTGTCAAATGATTCATAATCAAGAGACTCTAAAAGTCCATCTGCATGGAGCTTCTTCATGCGTTTGACACCTATGTGACCAAGGCGGCAGTGCCACAAGTATGTGGGACTATCATTATCAACCTTACATCTTTTGGTACTCACACTATGAACATGTGTAGTAATACGCTCGAGATTCATTAAGAATAAACCATTGACTATCGGAGCATGACCATAAAACATATCTCTCATATAAATAGAACAACCATTATTCTCGGATTTAAATGAGTAGCCATCTCGTATTAAACGAGATCCTGATACAATGTTCATGCTCAAACATGGTACTAAATAACAATTATTGAGGTTTATAACTAATCCCGTAGGTAAATGTAGAGGTAGCGTGCCGACGGCGATCACATCGACCTTGGAACCATTCCCGACGCGCATCGTCACCTCGTCCTTCTCCAGTTTCCGTTTATTCCGCAGCTCCTGTGGTGAGTTACAAATATGAGCAACGGCACCGGTATCAAATACCCAGGAGTTACTACGAGTACTGGTAAGGTACACATCAATTACATGTATATCAAATATACCTTTGGTGTTGCCGGCCTTCTTGTCCGCTAAGTATTTGGGGCAGTTCCGCTTCCAGTGACCCTTCCCTTTGCAATAAAAGCACTCTGTCTCAGGCTTGGGTCCATTCTTTGACTTCTTCCCGACAGCTTGCTTGCCGGGCGCAGCAACTTCCTTGCCGTCCTTCTTGAAGTTCTTTTTACCCTTGCCCTTCTTGAACTTAGTGGTTTTATTCATCATCAACACTTGATGTTCCTTCTTGACTTCTACCTCTACTGATTTCAGCATAGCAAATACTTCAGGAATGGTCTTTACCATCCCCTGCATATTGAAGTTCATCACAAAGCTCTTGTAGCTTGGTGGAAGCGACTGGAGGATTCTGTCAATGACCGCGTCACCCGGGAGATTAACTCCCAGCTGAGTCAAGCGGTTATGTAACCCAGACATAGTGAGTATGTGCTCACTGACAGAACTATTTTCCTCCATCTTACAGCTGAAGAACTTATCGGAGACTTCATATCTCTCGATCCGGGCATGAGCTTGAAAAACCATCTTTAGCTCTTCGAACATCTCATATGCTCCATGTCTCTCAAAACGCTTTTGGAGCCCCGGTTCTAAGCTGTAAAGTATGCCGCACTGAACGAGGGAGTAGTCATCAGTACGTGTCTGCCAAGCGTTCATAGCGTCTTGGTTCTGTGGGACGGGTGGATCACCTAGCGGTGCTTGTAGGACATAATCTTTCTTGGCAGCTATGAGGATGATCCTCAGGTTCCGGACCCAGTCCGTATAGTTGCTGCCATCGTCTTTCAGCTTGGTTTTCTCTAGGAACGCGTTGAAATTGAATACAACGTTGGCCATTTGATCTACAGGACATATTGTAAAGATTTTAGACTAAGTTCATGATAATTAAGTTCATCTAATCAAATTATTAATGAACTCCCACTCAGATTAGACATCCCTCTAGTCATCTAAGTGTTACACGATCCAAGTCGACTAAGCCGTGTCCGATTAACACGTGAGACGGACTAGTCATCGTCGGTGAACATCTCCATGTTGATCGTATCTTCCATACGACTCGTGTTCGACCTTTCGGTCTCTGTGTTCCGAGGCCATGTCTTCACATGCTAGGCTCGTCAAGTTAACCCTAAGTGTTTTTGCATGTGTAAATCTTGCTTACACCCGTTGTATGTGAACGAAAGGATCTATCACACCCGATTAACACGTGATGCTTCGAAGCGACAAACTGTAGCAACGGTGCACAGTTAGGGGAGAACACTTCTTGAAATTGTTGTAAGGGATCATCTTATTCACTACCGTCGTTCTAAGTAAACAAGATGCAAAACATGATAAACATCACATGCAATCAAATAATAATAGTGACATGATATGGCCAATATCACATAGCTCCTTTGATCTCCATCTTGGGGCTCCATGATCATCCTTGTAGATCGTCATACTCATCGACATGTAAGTCATGATTCCTATTACAAGAACATGATCAATATCATACATCACATATATCATTCATCACATCCTTTTGGCCATATCACATCACATAGCATACCCTGCAAAAACAAGTTAGACGTCCTCTAATTGTTGTTTGCATGTTTTACGTGGCTGCTATGGGTTTCTAGCAAGAACATTTCTTACCTACGCAAAGACCACAACGTGATATGCCAATTGCTATTTACCCTTCATAAGGACCCTTTTCATCGAATCCGATCCGACTAAAGTAGGAGAGACAGACACCCGCTAGCCACCTTATGCAACTAGTGCATGTCAGTCGGTGGAACCTGTCTCACGTAAGAGTATGTGTAAGGTCGGTCCGGGCCGCTTCATCCCATGATGCCGCTAAATCAAGATAAGACTAGTAACGACAAGCATATTGAACAAAATCAACGCCCACAACTAGTTTGTGTTCTACTCGTGCAAGAGAACTACGCATAGACCTAGCTCATGATGCCACTGTTGGGTAACGTAGCAGAAAACAAAAAATTTCCTACGGTTTCACCAAGATCCATCTAGGAGTTCATCTAGAAACGAGTGATTAGATGCATCTACGTACCTTGTAGATGGCGAGCGGAAGCGTTCAAAGAACGGGGATGATGTAGTCGAACACGACGTGATTCAAATCACCGATGATCAAGCACCGAACGGACGGTGCCTCCGCGTTCAACACACGTATGGAACGGATGACGTCTCCTCCTTTCTTGATCCAGCAAGGGGGAAGGAGAGGTTGATGAAGATCCAGCAGCACGACGGTGTGGTGGTGGATGCAGGGCGTCACAGTAGCAGGGCTTCGCCTATACTACGAGAGAGAGACGTAACGGGGAGAGAGGGAAGCACCAAAGGCTGAGGTATGAAGTCCTCCCTCTCCTCAACTATATATAGGAGGGCCAAGGGGGGGTGGTGCGCAGCCTAGGAGATCCAATCTCCTAGGTGCGGCTGCCAAGGGGAGGTTTCCCTCCCCCCCAAGGCACCTAGGGGTGCCTTCCACCACTTGGACTCTTCCTTGGTGGAAACCCTAGGCGCATGGGCCTATAGGGGTGGCGCCCCAGCCCACTATGGGCTGGGTTCCCTCCTATTTCAGCCCATGAGGCCCTCCGGGATAGGTGGCCCCACCCGGTGGACCCCCGGGACCCCTCCGGTGGTCCCGGTACAATACCGATAACCCCGAAACTTGTCCCGATGGCCGAAACAGCACTTCCTATATATAATTCTTTACCTCCGGACCATTCCGGAACTCCTCGTGACGTCCGGGATCTCATCCGGGACTCCGAACAACATTCGGGTTACTGCATACACATATCTTCATAACCCTAGCGTCACCGAACCTTAAGTGTGTAGACCCTACGGGTTCGGGAGACAAGCAGACATGACCGAGACGACTCTCCGGTCAATAACCAACAGCGGGATCTGGATACCCATGATGGCTCCCACATGCTCCACGATGATCTCATCGGATGAACCACGATGTCGAGGATTAATCAACCCCGTATACGATTCCCTTTGTCAATCGGTATGTTACTTGCCCGAGACTCGATCGTCGGTATCCCAATACCTTGTTCAATCTCGTTACCGGCAAGTCACTTTACTCATACCGTAATGCATGATCCCGTGATCAACCACTTGGTCACCTTGAGCTCATAATGATGATGCATTACCGAGTGGGCCCAGTGATACCTCTCCGTTATATGGAGTGACAAATCCCAGTCTCGATCCATGTCAACCCAACAGACACTTTCGGAGATACCCGTAGTGCACCTTTATAGTCACCCAGTTACGTTGTGACGTTTGATACACCCAAAGCACTCTTACGGTATCCGGGAGTTACACGATCTCATGGTCAAAGGAAAAGATACTTGACATTGGAAAAGCTCTAGCAAACGAACTACACGATCTTGTGCTATGCTTAGGATTAGGTCTTGTCCATCACATCATTCTCCTAATGATGTGATCCCGTTATCAATGACATCCAATGTCCATAGCCAGGAAACCATGACTATCTATTGATCAACGAGCTAGTCAACTAGAGGCTTACTAGGGACATATTATGGTCTATGTATTCACACGTGTATTTACGATTTCCGGATAATACAGTTATAGCATGAATAAAGACAATTATCATGAACAAAGAAATATAATAATAATCCTTTATTATTGCCTCTAGGGCATATTTCCAACACACCCATCAACGGAATCTCTCTTTCTCGCTGCGCTACATGGTAAACGACTGCTCTAGGGATTCTCGATTTGGTCCCGACTACGCCGTTCGGTTTCTCGCGGCTTTGTTTCGTTTGAGTTCTGCTGTTCATACGAGTCTAATTCGTCATGATCGGATTTTCATTAATAATATTTCCAACCAGGGCAGTTTGATGTGAGCGAGTTTCTTGTTGGATTCATGTGTCAACGAGCAATACCTTGATATTTACTCATGTTTCTCGTTCGTGATGTCCAGGTGTCGTAGGCCCGACAGGGAAGCAGAAGGACGCCCCCCCCCCCACGCGCGGTGTGGGAGGAAACGGGCGGGTGCTCGAGGATATCAGCAGCGTTATCCATGTGAACGTCCTTGACGGGTAAGAAAATCAGCGCAAGGATCGAATAACGTTCTGTTTTTTATGTTCTTTCGTTCTTTGGATTGAACTGAACCTGGTCTTGTTCACTGCAACAGCAAGATCCAGTTGGTGGCGGGGATCAATCGCCCAATCACCGGGAGCTTCGACGCCCAGCTCTTGAAGAAGGCTCAGGCCAATCCATCTAAAGTATGAACAGAACCCCCTTTTCCTACAAAAGCATTTTTCTACAAAAGACTTATTGAAACATGGGGTTTCAGGGACTTTACAGATGGCATCATCATTTTGATCTTACACTTGGAGGAGTTCTTAGGCTCTTCTTAATTTACCATTGCTGGAGGAACTAGACCAACACTCCGCGAAGTATCTCTAACAGAGTGGTGCGTCAAGGGGATGAGCATGATAGATAGATACCTTACTTTGCAAGAAAAATTCTAGGTGTGAATGCATTGTTTTGTTGGGGTTTTCACATTCAATGTTTTCATATTACCATACACTATGTACTTAGATACATATCTCAATACGATTCATTCCTTGACTATAATGGCGGGGTTAGTATGTTTCCTCTGACACCAATGCAAGGACTGTGCTGACCATACATTATGTACTTTATAATACATCAAAGGTAAGTATTTTCCTCAGTTATGAAACCAAGGTCATCAATCCAGTAGGAGAATCAAGAAACACTATGTAAACATCACCTCCACACAAACAACAAATACTTGCAACCCAACGCGTAAAGGGGGTTGTCAATCCCTCAACGGTATTGAGATAGATTAAATTGTATGAGATTTGATAAATTGATCTATCTAAAACACAAAATAAAATACATAAAATAAAAATTACAGCAAGGTATTTTTGGTTTTAATATGATAGAAAATAGATTGGGGGGGGGCATATATAGTTTTCACTAAAGGCTTCTCTCGAGAAAATAGCATATAGTGGGTAAACAAATTACTGTTAAGCAATTGATAGAAAAACAAATAATTATGATGATATCCAAGGCAATGATCATGTATATAGGCATCACGTCCAAGATTAGTAGACCGAAACGATTCTGCATCTACTACTATTACTCCACACATCAACCGCTATCCAGCATGCATCTAGTGTATTAAGTTCATAAAAAATGGAGCAATGTATTGAGAACAATGACATAATGTAGACAAGATGAACTCACGTATGAATAAACTCCATCTTGTTAGCCTTAATAGCAGCGACACATGCGTGTCATGTATCTTTCTGTCATTGAGATCGAGCACCGCACGATCGAGCTCATCACAAAGCACCCCTTCCCATGGCAAGATAAATCAATCTAGTTGGCCAAACTAAACCAATAATCGGAGAATAAATACGAAGCTATGATAATCATGCATAAAAGAGTTCAAAGAAGGCTCAAATAATATTCATGGATAAACTGATCATAAACTCACAATTCATCGGATCCCAACAAACATACCGCAAAAGAATTACATTAAATAGATCTCCAAGAACATCGAGGAGAACATTGTATTGAAGATCAAAAAGAAAGAAGAAGTCATCTAGATAATTACTAAGGACCCGTAGGTCTGTGGTAAACTACTCACACATCATCGAAGGGGCAACACGGATGATGAAGAACCCCTCCGTGATCGTTGCCCCCTCCGGCAGAGTGCCGGAAAAGACCTCTAGATTAGATCTCATGGTTCTGGAACTTGCGGCGGCGGAAAAAGTATTTCGTCCATTCCTCTAGGGTTTCAGTGATTTTAGAGTATTTATAGAGGCGGAGGTAGGTCAAGGGGGTTCCCGTGGGCTCTACTACCCACTAGGGCGCGCCAGAGGCCCCCGGCGCACCCTGGTGCCTAGTGGGCCCCATGGGCCTCCTCTCGTTTGCTCCAGAAGCTTCCAGGGTCTTTTATCAGCAGAAAAAATCTTCAAAAAGTTTCGAGGCAATTGGATTTTGTTTGGTATTGATATTCTGCGAAGTAAAAAAATAAGCAAAAAACAACAACTCGCACTGGGCACTAGGTTAATAGGTTAATTCCAAAAATTGATATAAAGTTACTATTAAATGTATATAAAACATCCAAAATTGATACTTTAATAGCATGAAACAGTAAAAAAATATAGTTACGTTGGAGACATATCAACCCGCGCATGAGAAAGATTTCCTGCACAACCAACCACTTGGCGGGAAGAACCCCCGTGCTATACCATAAAGGTTAATTAATCCGATTCTAACAAACCAGACCAGCACTATCAGATGGTCGTACTCAGATGGAGTTGATCGATTTCCCCCAAGACGAAGAGTGATGTAGTACATCAGCAGAAAGTATTTCAGTCAGTTAAGAATCAAGGTCTATCGAGACATGAAAAGAATAGTGAATAGAAAAAAGTCATGGATATGAAAAAAGTTCATAGGTTTGCAATAAAGTTCACAAATATGTAATTTTTCAGAATTTTGATAAAGTTCATCAATTTGAATTTTTTGTGGATTTTAAAAAAATATTTTGTGCATTTTAATATATTCATTCGCTTGAAAAGAATACACTGATTCGAAAGTTCATGGATATGAAAAAATGTAACGGGTTTAGAAAAAGGTTCATTCATCAGAAAAAACATTTATGAATTTGAAAAATCTTGTCGAATTTTAAAAAGTTTCCATATTTGAAAATAATCAGAAATTTTAAAATGTTCAAGTTTGAAAACCAATTCACAAATTGATTTTTTTTCAGATTTTAGAAAAGTTCACAATAAACTTCACTCTTTCGACAAACCTTCGTGCATTTAAAAAGTGAAAGAAAAAGAAAATTTAAAAGAAAACAAAAATACGAAAAATAAAAACCCAAGCAACAACTAGAAAACCGAAACACGTAAAATATGTTGGAAAGCTTCTAGAAGCTTGCCAAAACCAGAGGGCCTTCCGAACAACCAAACACGAGGGACTGTCGTATGTGCCGGCCTGATATGATCGATTTGGTAGAGAAGGTCGTGCGCCAGTTGTAAATAACACATTTGTTGTTCTTAAAAATGAACCTTTATGCGCCGTTTAAGGCTCCAAATAGGGTTTGGGGCACGATGTTAGACTAGGCGAATGATGCCGTCATTGTGTTGGACTACTACTATGTCGGGCCTACTACTGTGTTTTGGGCTAGGCAGAATCAGGAGAAGCATGTTAGCCCATCTCTCCTTTATTTCAGCGAGGGCTATATCTCACTTCAAGCGAGACGAAAGGAGCTGGCCCATTCGCGCACACTAAAAAAAGTATAGAAAAAAGAGAAGAACCCAGGGATCGAATCAGGTCTCCTGGATCTTGTGTTGCGCTACAAGACACCGAGTCACTGTCGGGTTTGTGGTAAAACAGTAGAGCATGACCAACTTAAGATAAAGAGACGGTTTTTCCACTGTTTTTCTTTCAGTTTTCTTTGTTTTTCTCTTTCTTTTTACTTCTTCTGTTCAGTCGTGTTCATTTGTTTTCTTTTCTTTCTTTTTTCTTTGGTCTTTTTCTTGTTTTTTTTGTTTTCTCTCGTTTTTCGTTGTTTTTATGCACTTTTTTGTATACATATAACACATTTTGAATACAAGTTTACGTTTCTCAAATAAAAGATTAACTTTTTCCTTATACATGGTCAACATGTTTTCTATATACATTTTCATTTTACGAATGATTGATTAAATTTTTTTCAAATACAAGATTTTTTAAAATGCTTGGATTGAAAAAATTAAATACATTTTTAAAAATTCCACACACATTGTATATTTTTTTATACATGAGATACACTTTCTTTACATATATTTAATATTTTTTCAAATGCTTGGTTAAATTTTATAAAATATTTCTATGCAAAATGATTAGAATCATCCGGCCGATTCTACACTCCGCGTCCGCCGCGTCGAGAGCCAACCACATGTCAGTCTAGTCCCAAACACCGCAACTCAAGAACTTGCAACATCGTCTATGTTTACGAAATATGGCGAATGTTGCAGTGGCAACTTGACGGTGCAGATAATTTTTTTGTAGCATAACCTCTCTTATAAAAATAATCTGCAACAACCTCTGTTGTAAAAAAAATTACAACACAACTTCTGTTATAAATATTTTCTGCAACATGATCTCTGTTGAAAAATAAATTCTAACACAATGTATGTTGCAAAAGTGAAGAACGACTCGGGCACTCGGCGCTAGACGACTCGCGAGGCGCTGTATCTTATAAAGAGATCCGCCGGCCGACGCGTGGCACTCCCATGTTTAATTAGATTATTTGGGAGCATAAACCAAAGTAAAAAGACAAAAATGTGAAAAAAAAACATGGCTGTGGCCTCCCGCGCGCCTGAGTGGCTCATCTAGGGCTTGGCTTGACGCGAGGCTTCCTAGGTCTCGTTATAAGACTACCCACAGTGTGAGTAACATAGGTAGTAACATCACACATATCTAGGTTAAATAGATAATGTGGCATGCAATAAACGAAGAAAGAGATGAAAGTGGTAACATATCTAGTTACTAAGGCTAGTCATAGTGGAGAGTAACTTAGAGTAGTGTCATGCATATGACACTAGTCTTTGTTACTACCTTCATAGTGCAAAGTAATATACAAATAGTATCATAGATGATAGCATTTATTACATTATAGACTCATTTTGCTTTGGGTTGCGTTATGTTACAGTAACGTTACTCCGAATACCCCTCTCCTCATTAACTATATGTCACATAACCAAACTTTTCTTAAAATGCGCTATGTTACTTTCTAAGTTACTCCCACTATGACCAGCCTAATAGTATGAGTAACATAACACATATCAAGACAAGATGTGTCTATAGCCTAATAAATGAAGTGTTCCATGTTACCACACATATGTTACTCCCCGCTATAGAGGTAGTAACATAGACTATTAACACGGGCATGTTACTAGTCTATGTTACTACCCATTGTGGCTAGTCTAAACGAGGCACAGGGGAGATCCCTTGCTCTTTCGCCTCACCGGCAATCAGCACGCTCCTCTCCAAATCCCTGCCTCCCTCCCCTGAGCGGCGTGCGCATGCAACAGCTCGACTGATCATACCGGCCATCCTCCCTCGCCACCAAACACAAACACCACACCACGCACGCCGCAGACTGCACGGATCAAGGGGTTGTTTGGTTCCCAGGCACAGTTTGCCAAGTCAAAATTTGACAGCCACAGTTTAGTTGGTATGTGTTTGGTTTTTGCCACATTTTGACCTGCCACACTTTATTGCCCCTATGACCCACTTGTCATAGAGATAATTTTTTTGCCAACTTTTGCCAAAGTTTGGCGTCCAATTTCTCAGCCACACTTGTGTGGCTAGCCACACTTTGGCTTGGCCACACTAGTCTCCAACCAAATAGACCCCAAGTCTCCTCCTCCTCGACCTCGCCTCGCTCGCCCACATGCCAGCACGCTGCACGCCGCATCCATGCCACTTGCGGCTCTGGAAACAGGATTCCAATCCGTGATCTCCAACCACCAGTTCCCGTGCCGGACGAAGAGAACACAAGCAGGGGCGGATTCAGAGGGGGCGAGGGGGGGCGAGACCCCCCCCCCTAACGATCGCGTGTTACCTTAATAGCGATAAGTTTGTTGCTAATTTTTCTAGCTTTTTTTTTGAGCGAAACTAATTTTTCTAGCTAGGCAACTTTTTTGAGACAATTCTAGCTAGGCAACTGCCGTGACGTGCTTCGCCCCCCCTATGCCAAAGCCCATGTATTATTGTCACATGTGGTTGCAGGCCAAAGGCCCAAATTCCAGAAAGAGAAAAAGGAAAAGTAGCACACAATGCAAGAGACGCGCTAGGAAGCAGTACGCATGGATCAGCCGTTCATCTCTCCTCTAATCTAAACCTAATTGCTTGGTTCCAACCTGCTAAAAAAAACTGCTCCTGTGATGAGCCTGCCGTCGGCCATCTCCTAGATCTTCTATCAAATCTCCCTGTCGATAACGGAAGAGGACAGTAAAGCGCTATTGTCGATCCAACAGCGTAATCTTGCCGGCCGAGCGCACTGATGAGCAACCAAACGGGCAAAAAGGTTAGTCTTTATTTTTCAGAATTAGGTTAAGTTGTCTTTCAAACCATAGAAGGTGTCAATTAACTCACACGATCTGGTCTCAAATTCCTAATATCGCCACCGCCGCCCCCTTTCAAACTATTACTTGTAATCATTCTATCTCCTATGCATCCAGACTCGAGCAAACGATGACGCTGTGATGGCCATTGTTGATCTATGTTGCCGGCTTGCCATAAGCGCACCATCTTCCATGGCAGCAATGGATCTTTTCTTGAGGTATAAACATAGTATTTTTTTTACATTAACATATTATTAATATGGTCTGATACGGCAATCCCTAATGCTTTAGTTAGCAGCATACGTAGTTACATGTTTTACTTGGTGATAGATAGAAAGAATATAACACATTGCACTTTTCAAACCATTTCCTCGAAGTTTGAACACTTTGCACTGAAAATCAGAATTCAACTTGCTAATCGTATGATTATATAGGTAATTCTAGAGCTGAATTTACACCGACAGTTGCAAGAGATGTGTTATTTTCAAATACATCGATTATTATACTTATACTTGTGCTATTACAAAATATACAATGTGATTCTATATGAGACGATATTATATACCAAGTGTGTGATGATTATCTCTTTCGCCCCCCCTCCCCTATGTTCAAATCCTGGCTCCGTCCTTGAACACGAGATTCCCTTCTTCGATCGGGGTTGCTGCTGCCTGCGGTGACGTTGCTTCTCTTGCACCATTCATTCCATCCGCCCCGCGCCCTATGAAAACCGGCATCGAGATCTGCCTGCCCCCGCGATCTCCACAAAATTCTGCTGTCGACTGTCGTTGGAACACCCGATCGGGGCGGATCATGCCGATCGATGATAGATCTGTGCGCGCACACAGCGACTCATCAATTCCAACGGATGTTCTCCACGCATGCATGCACCCACCGCCACCGAACAAGATCGCAACGAGACCATTTGTTTTCCTAGTTTCGAGGAGAGGCCCGTATCCACTTGCTCAGTTAACTAATGCTCTGACCACGATTACGCTTCTGTCATTGGATCTTTGCTCTTGCCAGGGATAAACAAGCAAACTAAATCTGCGCGACGAGCGAGCGAGCGAGCGAGATCGATCATTGTGCAACGACCGGCAGCAGGATATAATCTTAACGTGCCTACCTGAACTCAAAAAACAATGCAAGCTGGTGGAGCGCAGGGCTGCAGGGTGCAGGCGCAATGTGCATTGTCAAATCAGAAGCGGGACCGTTGGGGGAAAACAAATCACAAACAGGACAGATTTTTGTGCATGGCACGATTTACTCATCTGTACTATTATTGTTATTATCTTTAGAAGATTGCTAGTTGCTAGTTTTATGGCTACTGGACTATGGGGAGGAATAATGAACACATGCTCTGCGAGCTAGTGGCAAAAACAGTTAAATCATCGCCGCAAGTAGGCGGCGTGCTAGCGAGGTAGCCCCAACGATCTCTCCCAACTGTATGTGTCTCACCTGCCCTGATTGCCTTGAGTTTAGTGGCAATAATTGGAATCATCAACTCCACTAGGACAAGCTTCTTCTGTGCCCTTGTGAGTGGCGAGAATGCATGTTATTTTATTCTGCCTTAGTTAGGCCCATAAACTAGATCACATATAATCATGTATAGCTAGTATAGTACTAGTAGCTACTTGAATGCATCGATCCCACGGCAAGTTGATGGCATCTCAATCATGTATACGTACACACATCTTTGCACAAAGCAGCCAGAGAAATCGAAGCAAGAGGGGCCAATGGGTTGTGATAATATTACAGAGGGTTATAATACTGGTGTATGTAAACCAAGCATGAGACATGAGCACAGCATTGTTTATGAGATGGTTGCTCTGACCGGTACTGATTCTGTTGGCCACTACTCTTGGCTTGCTACTCGCTGAATGCGGCTGTTTGCCGCAGCTTTAGTAAGTTTGGCTAGCTCCGATGATGCATACCCGGGGAATTTATCTATTCTAAAAGTCTTTCAGTTCACGCCAATGTATCGTGGCGCTCGGCTGCTCCTATTATATATGCATGCAAGATGCAACGCCGATAGTGCTCCCAAAGCAAGCGACATAAACCAAAAATTAAAGATTCAAAAAGATACCAGAAAAATCTAGAGGTTGTATTCATACTTCTGTTTCGTGGAAAGACAAAATAACAGTAGATACAGAAATTATAAACGACGAAAGGAATAGCAAAGGGAAAAAAAGACTAGCCCTTAGAGCATGGGCTGCAATTTCCTACTCGGCGCAACGAGGATTGAGGGGCGAACAGGAAAGGCCTTGTATTGTGTAAACAACATGTCGAACCCCACCCAAATAAGTGTGCGCCTATATCTCGCTTGTAGCGACGTATGACTGCCTCGGCTGAAGAGAACTTGAGAGTCCGCCGGCTCAGCGCGCGGGAGACCATAGGCTTAAAAAAACTATCATTTTTTCCACATTTTTTTTACATTTTTATTATTTTTTATTTTCTTATACTTCAAAATATTCTACTTATGTATATTACAGAAAACATTTTACATATTTTTCTAAAAAATGTTAATCATGAATTTGAAAAATATTAAATGTGTATAAAAAAAATTCCAGTGTATGTGAAAATGTATAAGTATATGAAAAAATTAGACATCAAAGAGTATAAGTTTTCAAAAATATTAATCATGTATTTGGAAAATATTAAATCCCACACGCTAGGAGGGACCCCGTCAGGGCACGCGGCGGCTATGGGCTGCCCTAGGTCGACCTGATCGCCCCTAGGCCTCGTGGATCGCCGCCCTGCAATGAAGAAGAATGAACGAACAAGGGAGAAGGTAAAGGTGAAGATTACGTGGGTGACGGCTGATTGAACAACACACAATCGATATATCAATCTATCATCTTTTATCGACGGCCGATTGAACAACCCACAATCGACATATCAATCTATCATCTTTTATCTCACCTTTACATATATATATATATACACACACACACACACACATATATATATACATACATATATATATATAGTGTTACTATTCATCACCCAGGGCGCAGAATAAGTTATTCTTCACCCGAGGTAATCTTATGATCATTTTACAATTAAATTACGTTTCGAATTCAAATAGTTACATTCCTATTGATTCACTACGTAAAATTTGACATAAGAAAATAAAAATATAGGTGATAAGACAAAAAATTTTGCAGATTATGTGTATTTTAGACTATATTTTTACATTTGTAATTTTACATAACATAAAATATTTTTTACGGTGATTATATATCTTCTTACGGTCTCTTTTTGCGTCGGAAATAAGACAAAACTTACGAAACGTAAATTTACGGTGCATTGATGATAAAATAGAGGAGGGTGAAGAATTACTAATCCTCACCCAGGATGACGAATAGCGCGACGGTCTATTCTGCTAATATATATAGACGGTCTATTCTGCTAATATTAGCAGAATAACTATTCTGCACACCACTTCCGCACTGCACGCTGAACGCAAGTGCACGTCATACTTTGAATCAAGTGAGCAGTACTCACACGACTGAACTTCTCGTTGAAAAAAACTGCACGCGTTATTTTTTTTGGTACTGTTTTCGCTCTAATTTTTTAACCGTTTATCAGAATGAGGCATGTAATATACCGTTGAAAAGCTATGAATTAGACGCAACTTCAACATGATGAACACTTTTCAAGATTCCACACGGTTTAAGAGCAGTTTTGAAATTGGCGCATCCTATGACGAGTGGCAGCGAGCGTTTTTTGGCGATTTCTTCTAAACCGCTCGTCAAAATGAAGCAAACGATACGCCGTTGGATAGATATCGTCGAGGCACATCTTTTTCATATATAAATTTTTCTCTAATTCGTTACGGTTTAAGAGCAGTTTCAAATTTACTTAATCGCGGAACTCTGTTTTTCAAATTTTTTGAAATTTTTGGTACTGTTTTTGCTCCAATTTTCTAACCGTTTGTCAGAACGAGACGTATGATACGCCGTTGGAAAGCTACGGACAAGGCACAACTTTCATATGTTGAAATGGTTTTGAGATTCCTTACGGTTTTTAGTTAATTTTGAAAATCGTGCGGCTGACTTCGAGAGGCAGCGGCTGTTTTTTAGGAAAAAAATTATGAACGGCTGGTCGGGATAATTCAAATCATGCGCCACTGGAAAGATATCGACGAGACGCAACTTTTTCATGTAGAACACTCTCTATAATTCCTTACGGTTTAAGAGCAGTTTCGATTTTACCGAAAAGCGAAACACTCTGTTATTCGCGAGACCAAAATCATCGTATTTACTGCATCGGACAGAAGAACGCATTGCTTCAGACAAAATATCGCACTGCATCAGATGGGCAAGTGCACTGCATGGTTTCTTTTTGTTTAGACGTATTTTTTCTCGGACGAGAAAAAAAGAATGCACTGCTTCAGACGAAATACCGCACTTCATTAGATGGGCAAGTGCACTGCATGGTTTCCTTTTGTTTAGATGTATTTTTTCTTGGACGGAGAAAGAAGAATGCACTGCTTCAGACGAAATACCGCACTTCATTAGATGGGCAAGTGCATTGCATGGTTTTTTTGTGGGACGTAAATTTTCCCAAACGAGGTGGAGTGCACTGCTTCAGACGAAAAACCACACTGCATCGGACGAGCAAGCGCACTTCATGATTTCTTTTGTCAGGCGTAAAAAATTTCAAGAGTGTGCTACAAAGTCCTTCGGAGCGGACTTTTTTAAAGACCAGAGTGCACTGCATTTTTCTTTTTCTTTTTCTCTAACAGAGTTTTGATTTTCCCGTAGTGCACTGCATATATATTTTTGGTTTTAAAATGAAATATGCAAAGAAATGGTCACTGGGAAATAAATTATCGTTTTTCACTGTGAACTTCAAATGAATATCCTGGGAAATAAATTAACGTTTTTTGTCGACTGCAGCAGTGCACTGCATGCTGCTAGCTCAGGAACTGCAACCTGAACCTCAAGAACAGCGAACCGCATGGTCGAGTAAAATGAGCCGCAACACAACTCGAGATGAACTGCTTTTGTAAACAAAATCTCGTCCACGTGCCTGAAAAACAACACAACCATATTTCTTTCACACACACTCATTTTTTCTTTACACAGCCATCGCATCTTCACACCTGAACCCATCGCGTGCCAAGCAGAACCGTGCCGGGATGAGCCGTCGTCCCCATCATAGCCAACTCCTTTGTTTTTGCTGGTCGTCTTCTCTCTGCAAAAATAACTACACTGAACAACAAGAACAAACAACATAGCGGACTGCATTATTTTTATGTCAAAACACATAGCGAAATGCATTGCACTTTTTGAGTCTTTGACTGTTCACGGGCGACAGAGGAAAACAAGAAAACTGAACAGTGAACTATAGTGGCAGCAAAGAATCAGTTCGCCGGCATCATAGAGCGGCCGCGTCGAAGACAGCCGCTGAAGATGGAGCGCCAAGGGCCGGCTTACCGACGGGTGTCGCCGGTGGGACGTCGGGGAAGGGGAGAGGGGGAGGATAAAGGAGCTGTGTGCACTGCAAAAGGGAGATAGAGCTGTCATGCGCGTCTCGGGGAAGGGGAGAGGCGCACTGCACGGGAGCCATGTCCGTGGTATGAACCTCCGTGACGCCCGCGCATGTAGTCGCGACCGGTGGGAGGAGTTTGGCAGCGGCGGGGGAGAGAGCACGGATCCGTCCCCTGGCGCAGCGGTGGCCGAGGGATCCGGCGCCTGGCGTAGCAGCGCCCCAGGCATCCGGGAGGAGGGAAGAGCAATTTTCCGGCGAGGTCAATGGCTTCTTGACCCCCGAAACCACCCTGATCCGGCACCCCATCACGTCGCGGTGGTTGAAGACGTGGCCTATCACAAATCCGGCGACGGGCGGACCGCATCCATCCAGAGGTGGCTCGGGGGGGGGGGGGGGGCGCGCTGTTCGGGGACGTCGCGGCGCCGGCCATCCAGCGGGCCGGCTGGGGAGGAGGCCAGACGGAGGCGCCGGTCCCCGGCCGTCCAGGGGAATCACGGGGTCGGTGCTTCTGTAGCCGTCCGGCGCGGCGGGGCAGATCGGAGGCCTGTGTGGTGGGAGGCGGTGGCCGGCTCGGTGGGGGGGCGCCATGGTGGTCGCCGGATGCGGGGGCGGTGGTGGCTGGGGGAGGAAGAAGGGCGACGCTGGTGGCGGGGTGGCGGGTGGAGGTGGGGAAATGGGAGGGGAAGGTGAAGGCAGCGGGGGAGGAAGAAGGGCGGCGCCTGTAGTTTGTGTCGATGGATGGGGTGTTAGCAGAATAAGAAAGTGGTGTGCTCAGAATAAGACTCTTAAGGGTGTTATCATAATAGACCCATCCTCTCTCTATATATATATATAAAAGGCGGCTGGACTTTCCGTACAAGAAAATAACTTAAATTCTTTTCAAAATATCAAAAGTTAACCTAACTCGGATTACGAGGGCCGAAACTTTCGGTCAGCCCGGAACTTCCGGGCTAAAATTACATCAAGTAGCCCTCTTGCACAGCTCCTGCAGGTCGCATATGACTTCGTATCGCGATGATCCTAAAAGCAAAGTTATAGATCTTGCAATGGAGAAAAGCTCGTCAGTTAATCATCTTTTCATCCGAGGTCATCCTAAGGTTGGATTCGGGCCCGCAAATCTGCAAATAATATTGAAATTCCAGTATTCGGGGCGCACCGCGTGCAAAGTTTCTGTTTACTCCGGAACCTCACCGTATGTTTTGCCTGAAACTTCCGGAGTAAACTTATACAGCACACCGTTTTGGCTCTAACTTTTGCATACAAACTCAGATCTAGATGTTTTTTATATCAAAATTGATCGTTTCGACGAGACGAAGACAATCCGTGTAGAAATGTTTCTCATATGAGACCATCTTGTGGGCGTAATCAGCCAAATAGTGTTCTGAATACAAAATCTGAGTACTTCAAACACAACTTAGGTCTTAAAGATGAGACCAGATGGCTATGGCCCAAATATCAAAATTTCTTCTTTTGACGATACGAAACTTTCTCATTTTGTGCACTTTTTCATTTAAAGTCTTCTTAATTATGCTTTTGACCATGCCAAAATCTGATGTCAACACCAGAGTGCAGTGGGCAGAGATGTCAGCGGTCGATGAGGTCCCTCGGCTTTGCTCCACTAGTTCGACCACCACCCGGCCCATAAAAACATACATCGCCTCGATCGACACCGGGGAACGATCTCCACAAAATTCTGCTGTCCCTGCCGATCCCTGCTGATCGAGGATCTAAATTCCAATATAGCAACCATAGTTGGTTTATTTTAGCGTCATTGTCAGCATACCCAACTCTCCTCGAGACGAGGAGAAGAAGAAATGGGCTCCTTGTCTCGTTGAGATCTCGGCATGGTGCATGCATGCTTCCAGAAAATTCGTTGGCAACGGTCGTGGATGGGCAAATTTGACTATTTTGATCTGTGGACGAAATCAATTCACAAAATGAACTGCCCGTAAAACTATTTCACAGCACTGACCCTTTTATGTAGCGCCCGCCACGCAGGCGCCACACCCTACGGTGCAGCGCCCAGCTCGGGGGCGTTGCACGCCAGTCCACCGTGGCAGTCCTTGGGCCCGCACCCAGCAGTGCAGCGCCTCCTAGCTAGGCGCCACACATGTAATGTGCAGCGCCTAGCGATCGGGCGCCGCACTGTGACTTATCCAGCGGCTGGGCCCCCCTCCCCCACTCCCCCCACCCCACACACCCCAACCCGAGCTTTGCCCCCTCTCCCACTCTCTCCCCCTCTCAAATCCTCTCCCAAAACTTGCAAATTTGAAGAATTTGTCCGTGGATTTCGAAGTCATACCCTCCCTCAAGGTAATCTTCTCCGATCCCTTGTTTTGATCCAAGTAATGCTAGTTTGGGAAACCCTAGTTTTGTTTGGATCTAGAGATTTGCATGGAGATGTGAGATCTTTGTTTGCCAATTTCCTATGATTAGGCTTTGTTAGTATGTTAGGGTTATTCTTATGGGTGTTCTTATGTTGGTGTTAGGGTTATGGTTAGGGTTATGGTTAGGGTTAGGGTTATGGTTAGGGTTAGGGTTAGGGTTGTTGTTTGATATATATATATATATTTAATATATATATATATATATTAGGGTTTGTATTCCGTGTTAATCCTTAAATTAGTACTCATGGAAGCAATGTTACGATGTGTTGTTTGAATGCTTATAGGGATGGGAAGAACATGTGTGTTTGTTCATCATGGGGACAAAGACGCCTTCTTGAAAGGCAATATTGAACCGGATCCGGATGAGCTAGATATTTTATTTGATAGTAGTCCTAGCTATGCGGAGCTCTTGCAACAAGTGAGAAAAGATTTGAATTGGATGGACCCTAGTGATATCGTTGAGTTGGAGGGAAGGCATAATGTAGGTTTTGGAATGCACATCCGTTGGAAGACAATGCGTATCAACTCGGAGCAACGTTGGGTTGCATACAAGGAAACGGTGGCCGATTCACTTGACAAGGCTCTTGAGTTATTTGCAACGAAGAAGGTTGATTCAAATTTGCATTTGGACTTGAACCGGAAACCCTCCCCTTTGGTTGCTAGTAGCCCCCCACCCTTGAAGCGAGATGAAATTGTTGAACCTCTTTTGACCCAAGAAGTGAGGCCAACATTGAGCCCGTTTACAAACAACCAAGATGAAGCTTTGCAAGAGGACAATGATGAGTATGCAGACGATGACAATGAAGTTGATCTCCATGACAACAATGTGGGTGATCTTGACAAATATCATTTGCAAGAGACAATGGACCATTCCATCCCTTTTTCCCGTGCATATGCATCGGATTTGGATGACGAAGGTCCCGATGAACAAGTTGATGAGGAGGGGTTCACGGTGAAGGAGGCCGAAGCTTTCGAGAAGGTATTCGGTCGGGATCACAAGACACCATTGTTCAAGGATGTTAGTCTCGAGGATGAAGCCGTTGTGGATGGTGGCAAATCTATATCTCTTGGGGTTAGGCCAAGCTCTCACCGTGATTTGGGAGACGACAAGAACCGGATTGGTAAAGGGTGTAAGTTCGAAACCTTCTTGGAATTGAAGATGTGGCTCGACAACTACTCGGTTACACATTATCGTCCACACAAGGTGGTGCATTCGGACGTCAATGTGCGCTACACGGTTGCATGTGCATGTGAAGATGAAATATGTCCGTGGATTGTGCGTGCAAGACCATGGAAAGGAGGTCCCGCTTGGCACGTAGTGAGTTGTGTGCCAACTCACATGTGCCGAGGCAAAAGGGTGGATGGCAAGATTGTGTCCCAAGACCACAGACAACTCACGTCTGAGTTCATCGCTTACAGGCTCTCCAACTCAATATCCACACTTCCAACAATGAGCGTCCAACATGTCATTGACCTTGTGAAAGCCATCTTTCATTACAAGGTGAAGTACGGCAAGGCATGGAAGGCGAAGCAAGCCGCATTTAAGATGTTGTATGGTACTTGGGAGGAAGCATACAACCGAATCCCTAGGTTGTTGTTAGCCATGGCCGCCACAAACCCGGGCATGGTTCATGTTGTCGAGCCTCATGGGCACCAAACAACGGTTTATGAAGGAAAGAAAGTCCGAGTATTTGGCCGTGCATTTTGGGCGTTCGAGCAATGCGTGAGGGCTTTCGAACACTGTAGGCCGGTCATCTCCATTGATGGCACGTTCTTGACCGGACAATACAAGGGCACCTTGTTGGTTGCGATAGCAAGTGATGCCAATAACCGGGTGTTGCCATTGGCATTTGCTTTGGTTGAGGCGGAGAACAATGACAACTGGGAGTGGTTTATGCGTCTTTTGAGGACGAAGGTGTTACCCGCTCAAAGGAAAATTTGTGTCATATCGGATCGGCATGCAGGAATTCTTAACGCAGTGGAGATTGACATTCCCGAGCATGCTCCGTTGCACCATCGATGGTGCATGAGGCACTTTTGTTCGAACTTCTATAGGGCATGTGGCCTTAAGGAGTTGGCCGATGATCTTCAAGATTGTTGTCTTGCTTTCTCCGAGAAGCGGTTCGCCACTTTGTTGAACAAATTGCTCGCACACAAAAAACTTGATCACGGGGGTCAAGACTTTATGAATAGGCACATTCCCCACCGGAACAAGTGGGCACGTGCTTTTGATGAAGATGGCCGAAGATACGGTCAAATGACAAGCAATATGGCTGAATGCTTCAATAGGGTGCTCAAAGGTGCACGTGGATTACCTGTGACGGCAATAGTTCAATACACATTTGACAAGATGAATGCGTACTTTCTAAAGTACTCAATGGAAACTGATGCACAGATAGCGGGTGAGAACCCGCGCAAGTACAAGTACAAGTTCCCACCCAAGGTTGATGAATGGTTAGAATTTCAATCACGAAAGGCGGACTCAGAAGAAGCTATATTATATGACAACGAAGAGTGGAAGTATGAAGTGAAAGAGCCAGGAGGAACCACAAACGATGGCCGGCAACATGGAGGTCGGGCTTTCAAGGTGTCGTTAACACAATGTGATTGCTCTTGCAGGAGGCCATTGTTGCTTCATCTCCCATGCTCACATTTGTATACCGCCGGTCGCGTTAGAAATGTGGACATCAATCACCCACGCACCGTGAGGGAGTTGGAGTTCTCAATCATGACGGTCAAGAAAACATGGGCTCCCCGCTTTCACCCATACTTTGACCAATCACAATGGCCGGAGTACCATGGAGTTCAACTATGGCCGGATCCAGAGTTGAAGGTTGTTAAACGTGGTAGACGTAAAACAAAGCGTTTTAGAGGCGACATGGACGGATGGGGCCATGGTGGCCGCCGCGAAGCGGGAAACGATCAATTCCAAGAGCCTCGTGAGAGCTCCCGTTGTGGGGAATGCAAAGGTCATGGCCACAACAAAAGAAAATGTACGAAACCAAGGAAAAGGTCCAAGAAAAATGATGCAAGCACTAGCCAACAAGGAGCTACACAAGGGAGCCAACCAAGTGATAGCCAACAAGTGCCAAGCCAACCAAGAGGTAGCCAACAAGTGCGAAGGCAACAACGTGGTAGCCAACAAGTGCCAAGGCAACCAAGTGGGAGCCAACCTAGTGGTAGCCAACAAGTGACAAGGCAACCAAGTGGGAGCCAACCTAGTGGTAGCCAACAAGTGCCAAGGAAACCAAATGGGAGCCAACCTAGTGGTAGCCAACAAGTGCCTATCCAACCAAGTGGTAGCCAACAAGTGCCAAGCCAACCAAGTGTTAGTCAAAGAGGATCTAGGCAACAAAGAGGTCGGCAACTAGGACTTACAAGAGGCCGTGGTGGTGGTAGTCTAGGCCGTGGTGGTGGTAGAGCTCGTGGTGGTGGTGTTGGCCGTGGTGATGGTCTTGGCCTTGGTGATGGACTTGGCCGTGGTGATGGACAAGGGCAAGGTCGTTATAGAGGAATGTTTGGATACCTCGATGGACCATTTTCGTATGTTGCTCACTAACTATAATGTTTCAAATGTTCTTGTTTTCCATATGTTATTTTTTTTTCATATGTTCCATTTGTTTGTATTGTCTTTACTAACCATTATGTTTCACTCATTGTAGGTATGGCGGCTTCCCAACCCAACAAACCAACAATGAAGGAGGATGGCGAAGATGAGATGGCGGGATGGTGGGAGAAGGCTGCGAAGAAGCTTAGAGAGGAGGATGCAGCCAAGCTAAAGAAGAAAAAGGAAGAGGAGCTTGAGGAGAAGAGGAAGGAAGAAGAGAGAGCGTCAAATGCGATGCGCGCTAGGGAGCAAGCATTGGTGAGGAAATGTGAGGAGGCACAGAAGAAGCGTCAAAAGGATTTTGAAGAAGGAACCATGAAGCTTTGGGAAATTGCAGCTGAAAAAAAAGAGAGGGAGGAAAAGATATTCATGGAGAGGGTGGTTAAGGAGGCCCACCTCATAAGGAAAAGGGAGGAGGAAGAGGAAGAAGACAAGAAGAAGAAGAAGGGAAAGGGGCCTTGCTCTACGCAATAGAGCTATGTCATCTTCAATTTGCTTGTGGACGATAATCGTGTTATCCTCTAAACTATGCTCTTCGATTTGGTTGTGAACTACTATGTGTCATGAACTACTATCTCTCCTCTTCGATTTGGTTGTGATCTACTATGTGTCATGAAGTACTATATATTATGAATTAGTATGTGTCGTGAAGTACTATATGTCGTGAACTACTATGTGTCACAGTTCTTTGCTTGCTATGTGTCGTGAGCTACTATCTCTCCTCATCGGAATATGTGTGCGTGTGCCAAAAATTTTCTAAGTACAGGTGCAACGCCTAGCTACTGGGCGTTGCACTGCACAGTGTGGCGCCTCAGTGCTAGGCGCTGCATGGGCTGTAGCTTGCAAACAGAGTGTTTGCTCTCTGTTTAGCTCAGACCATGTGTGCAACGCCTCGGCTCTAGGCACCACACTGTACAGTGCAACGCCCAGTAGCTAGGCGTTGCACTGTAGAGTGTGGCGCCTCGGTGCTAGGCGCTGCATGGGCTGTAGCTTGCAAACAGAATCATTATCACATAGAGATGAGGAAGGGAGAGGGGGACTTGGTGCACCCAGAGGGTGATTGTCATGGTTCAGAGTTCAATGTGGTTGAGCAGGGAGTTGAGGTCACCCTCGAGGATCCAGACCAGTTCAAACATGTCGAGACTGCCAATGTGAATGATCAAGATGAGGGCTTTAATGGTGAAGCTAATGAAGATCAAGTTCAACATTATTAAGACAACAAGTGCAACATAGATGACCAAGTTCAACATTGCTAAGACGTGAACTCCAAGTTCAACATAACTAAGACATACAAAGAGGATCAAGTTCAACATAGAGCTACCACAAATAAAGGACTATGGCTGGTTCCTAAGAAGAGCTAGTTCCTTGAGCGCTTTTTGGCTGCTCCCCCCTCTTGCTGGCTAACTTCTTGACCTTCCTAGGAAGAGGAACACGCTCCGGCTCCGGCTCCGGTTCCTCCACGTCATCAACATCGTCATCCAAATAGTCATCCAAAGCCGCCATCCGCGAGGTGCCGACCGTCCTTTTGCCTCTTTCGGTGAAGTCTTCAGGTGTGTACTTGTTGATTCCCTTTCTAGGCTTTAGCATGTATGCAGACCTAACCTGGTACGCCCCCAAGGTCATATCATCATCAGCAACCTATGCATCAACAAAAGATATGGAAAGACCGTGTGTGAGGATATAGTTAGCAATGCATCAACAATTGGATATATATGCTCATGCCATACCTCTTGGGTCACCACACCCACATCCTCATCATCCAAATGATCACCATGGCTCTGGCCCGAAGCGGGATCTGATGGTGTCGCCGACCTAGACTGTTCTGGTGATACATACTCGGGGTCACGACAACCAAAAAGGTTTGATAGCCGCCTTAACTTTTGGCCCTGGCGCTGCAACATGTACAAGTGAATGAGACATCGAACGTAGCAACACATGTTAAGTGCTAGTTTGAAGGAGATGTAAACCTTGATGAATGCTCGAAGTGCACCTTCTCCATCGCTTTTGCCAGCCGGGGTTGTTTCAAGAATAGTCTCGGTCTCATCAGCTGCTTTCTTGATCTGGGCACGCTATGAACAGAAATGGTATTAATGTGTTAGGCAAGCGAAGATGTGAATAGTGTGAATGAAAAGCAAAGAGGGAAAATACCACAAAGTTCATCATTGGAGCTGAAGGGATCACTGAGTTGCCTTTCCTGACTAATGTGTTGTACTGGTGTTGGGCTACCTCATCAAAAACAGTGGGTTCTTCCAAAATCTCCTCAGCATACGCCGGCTTGCATACCTCCACACGGGTACTTGTAAGAAACCATGTGAGATAGTTGTTGAACGCTACAGGGCAGTGCTCACGAAGCTGGACTCCTTTTCCAGCCCTAGCTTGCTCCACACTAAGCGCAAACTGTACGACATACTTTCTGTGATGCTTGGCCCAATCCTTAATCTTCCGCTGCCTTTTCCTATCCAACCTGCAAGTTAGAAACATAATATTAGTAGCATCGAAACCGTCGAGAAGCTGCTAAGTACTCAAGGTTAATTATATCTTACGCGTGTAGCAACTTGTCCGTGTCCTCCCACTCCGACGGATGTGCCTGGAACAAACCAAACTGACGGTGCACTCGATGTGGGAGGTGAAGCTCAACCGCCCAGTTGCATATGAGTGGGCACCGCATACGCCAGAGATCCCTATCCCTAGTGCACATCGGATTCAGCCTGAACTCTAAAGGGTTATCAAAACTATGTCCTGTTCCATACGGCTCCCATATCACCTGCAAAATGGGATAGAATGCAAAATTGATATCGAGTTGCAATAGAAGCATCATAATCACTTATGCCATGTCAATTCACCTGCTCAGGCGTGATCGCGTCAAGCTCACTCTGGTACAACTTGTACATGACCGAGGGATCATCTGTCGTCTCATTTATCACATCCCACTTGTAAGCCCAAGTGGGTAGCCGTAGTAGGTCGCCTTTGTCGTCCCAATCATCGTACTTCACCTTCTTCGGACGTCCAACCGACAAACGCTCCCAGCTCCATATGGAAAGTGCGAGCAAACAACCACCAATACCTCCAGATGACCTACAACAGGCTTCGTCCAACTGCACATAAAAGAGAACATGGTTCAATTAAGAGCAAGATCGCATTCATAATGTAGCAATGAAGTGAAAAAGAAACAACTTCATACCTGTCTATACAAGTCAGCCAGTGTTGCCGAACCCCAACTCCATTTGCTATCGAAGACGGTCAACGCCTTCAGCCACATCCATGGAGCATTCTTGCCTGTGCCATCAGCAAACATAGTCCTGGATATCACATACCGCATGTAGACATGAGCATATATCTTGACCGTGTCCTCATCAGCTTGGTAATCCACGTGAAAGTAGCACCGGCTGCGACTCTTTCCTTCTTCTTGTTTTCTGCTGCTGGTTCCTGAGGCTCCGGAGGAACCATACCGATAAGGGCATGCATCTGCGCGCGCCACCCATCGGAGTCGGTGCTCATACATAGAGGATTCCCATTGATAGGAAGACCGGTGATCATAGCAATATCCTGGAGCGTCACTGTCATCTCCCCGGTCCGTAGATGGAAACTATGTGTCTCCGGCCGCCAATGATCAATAAGCGCGGTGAGTGCTGGAGCATTGTTGGGTGGCGTCGACCGTCTGACCATATGAATGAAAGGGAGAAGTCCTGTCTCCCTTACATACGGTGTGTATCGCTCATCATAGCGCATCCACCCAAGGGTGACCCCGTGAGAACGAAGCTTCAAAGGTGCAAGCGCCTACAAACAAACAATTCATAACATTACATATGGGGCATTTGTGTTTGAAATAAATACGAAATTCATAAAACAGGCCACTTTCATTATTACCCGCTGCTCCACCGCCATAGCGTACGACCGGTGTTGTTTGTCCCAGTGATCATCGAGAAGCCAAACCATCCTAACAATTTTGAAAGAAAGCTTTCTTGTCAACACGATTATCTTTTCAATACAAATAAACTAAAGTACGCCTACTAGATGCAAAATACAAAGCATATGTATCCAAACCATTCTTGCCAATACAAATGTAATTTCAATAAACTAAACTAAGCCTACCTCATGCAAGATTCAATACAAATATCTTTTCCATATAAATAAAATGTCAACCTATGTATCCAAACTATATAAATAACATGTCAACCTATGTATCCAAACCACATTCTAGTCTAACAAGGGTTCCCCAAATCTAATACATGCAAGATTCAAACAAAAATTCCCTAAATCTAATACACACAAGATTCAAACAAGGGTTCCTCAAATCTCCGAAATAGCATACATTCTATGGATAGAAAGAAGGGGATCGGAGAAAAGTACCTTCTAGGATGGATTGGTGAACGAATCCACGGGCCAAATCGTCAGATTTGAAGATTTTTTAAGAGGGGATTGAGAGGGGGAGAGGAGGAAGCCGCCGGCCGCCTGTTCTGTAACTCCTCTGGAACGAGGGGGGGGGGGGGGGGGGGGGCAGCGGGCGGCTGGCATCTAAGTCACAGTGCAGCGCCTGCGGGCCGGGCGCTGCACATTACGGTGCAGCGCCTAGCTCTGAGGCACTGCACTGCTGGGTGCGGGCCCAGGGGCTGCCACGGTGGACTGAGGTGCAACGCCTCCGAGCTAGGCGCTGCACCGTAGGGTGTGGCGCCTGCATGGCGGGCGCTACACAAAAGGATCAGTGCTGTGAAATAGTTTCACGGGCAGTTCATTTTGTGAATTGATTTCGTCCACAGGTCAAAATAGTCAAAATTGCCTCGTGGATGCAAGCCACGAGGCGAGGATAGGGTAGATTTGCCCGGCGAGAGAGATCATCGAGTATCGATTGATCGGATCGGAAGAAAGATAAAATCCTGAGAGACGTGCCTGTCTGAACTGACGAAACAATGCGAGATGGCGCACAACCGCAGACGCAGACGCATTGATGCATGGTCAAATCATGAAAGGTTCTTGAATGCACGATTAACTCATCTTCTAAGCACATACTCCCTTCGTCCGCGAGTAAGTGTACATCTACCTTTTATCTTAAGTCAAAGATATAAAATTTTGATCAATTTGATAGAAAAGAGTAGTAGTATATATGACATGAAATTGATATATTATGAAAGTACATTCAAAACGAATCTAACAATATTAATTTAGTGCCATAAATGCTGCTACATTTGCCTATAAAGTTAAAGTTTTAAAACTTTGACTTAGGACAAAATATAGATGCACACTTATTCGGGACGGAGGGAGTATGACGAACTAATAGCAGTTATGATGAGATGCTTTGTAAGATTGTTAAAAAAGAGTGTGTCGCTGCTGAACTACGGGAGGGAATAATCAACACATGCCAGTATCCTAGCTAGTTTAGCTAGTGGCAAATCAGTTAAAGCAGCACGACTGCACAAGGTTCCTCTGCCCGCGCACCCCAAAGGAAGGATCGCAAGTAGGCGGCGTGCTAGTGATTGTAGCCCCAGCAAGCGAGCTGTCCCAACTGTGTGTCACTTGTGATCGCCGTGAGTTTAGTGGCAATAATTGGAATCAGGCTACTCGCTTTTGGGCGCTCCGATGATGCGCAGCCAACTGTTATTTTTTTTCTTAAAGTGCTCAGGCGTCTAGATTTTGTTAGGTATGAGGAGTGCCGGTCAACCCAGGTGTTTGAAACCCGTTTGAGAAGCCCGTCTGAATCGTTTTTTTATGACTGGTCAATGACCGGACCATCCGCCTCGGCGTCCGAGACAAGTTTGGGGCACCCGATTGTAAATGTTCTTAGCTTCCTACCCATGATAGTTTCGCACCAATCCGTCTGCACAACTAAATTTAATATCCAACGTCTGAAAATGAGCTGTATAAGAAAAGGAGCTCTCTTTTCTTTCTTTCAAAACACAACCTCGTCGAAAGTTCTAGGATGCGTGCAAATAATTCTTTTCTAGAGGCCTGGTCGCGTGCCAGAAATCCTATGAAATTACACGGTCCGAAAGCAGTTCATAGAAATCTTGAGGGTACATTCACTTGAACCAAATGGACTTCAAAAACAGCAACTCTATGGATGAAATCCTATAAAGACAATGCTTTGAACAAGAGAGAGGCTCAAGTTGATTGGTGAAGATCTTTCTCCCGAGACAAGACGTAAACCAGTCACCGTCGTCATTAGCCACTTATTCCTAGCCTCACAACTGGCCAGCAGACAGCAGGACGATCATCCATCTACCTCCAATCAGCCTCACCACCCACGCATCGTGCACATCCATCTGCTGAAAAAACAGGCAAAGGGTCCAGCCTAAACGGGGACAGGAAATGACATGTGGATGGAAGTGGCAAATGCATGCGCACCGCAACGTACTACATGGTACATGTAGGGGTGTAGGGAATATACCTCGGATTTGATCACGCGACGGAGATAGTGGCACGATCTTTTCGCCGGTGCGGTCGAGCTGTCGAATTCCGGGAGCGGAGGCGGTGCTCCATGGTGCCATTGCACCAAGATTTCAAAGGGTGCACCTACGGTGGTGGTAGTGTCGTGGGTGAGATGATCGGGATCTCTGGTGGCATCCGTATCTTTGCTTGCCCCCCTGCGTCCACTCAGAATCACGTCCCGTACGTCAGTTCAAGGGCGCGATTTTGTCAAGCAATTCATCTCTGCGTGCGTTCATCTGTTGCCGTGCCTGAACCAAATGTGAAAGTGTTTGCAGAGTCAAAAACATGGTGGCCGCTACTTCTCCTTGACATGACTAGAGTGAAGTTTGTGGTTCCTTTGGCGCCACGACGCGGCTGACTCCCCGGAGCAATCGGAGACGGCCGGCCGGGTCAGGAGGAATCAGCAAAGCCGGGCGGGGGGGGTGGGTAGAATGTGATCCGATACCGAAGCCATCACCGTCGTAGCTTTGTTCCACATCAGTCAGGGTCGGATTTTCCATCCGGCACGTCGCTTCGAGTGAATCTCGGCGCACTAGGCAAAGTCGCACCGATTGGACGCGCGGTCGCGTCGACCAGCGCCATTCGAGATGAGTTGATCGGTTGCTTGTAGGCGTTTTCACCCTGATGTATCCGGCATATTCGGCCGTCAGGCCGGGACGGGAGGCGACGCGACCGGAGAGCGGCACACGAGACGATGTTGGAGCGCAAGCAGCTCACGTACAAGTGTCCCTGCCGGTGCCGTGGGGAAGACGGAAGAAGGCGATGCATGGGCGTGGTCTGGTACACGGGTCGCCTTCGCGGGGCGTGCGAGATGCAAGGCCTGCCGATGCCGATGGAGGGCAACAGCTGGAGCGCCGATCTGACCACCGCGCCGACGGCCGAGGTGCGGAGAGCCGTGCACGCAACGGAGGGATGGTGCATGCGCGGCCGGCCGGGACCAGCTAGGCCAGCCACTGGACACAGCGACCGGCCGCCGGTACGGCCGTGATGGGGATGAGGATGGAAGAGTGCTGTTCGAGGTGTACGTCCTGCCGTGCTTTGTGCAAATGCCCATCAAGTTGTGCGCCCGGGTGCATCGCGCGCTTCGGCGAGGTGGCATTTCGGAAGGGACTTTTTACGGTACATTATACTACTCAACATATCAGGTAGTATTAAGTTAATCCAATGGTCAGTATGAGGCGGTCAGATTTTGGCTTAAAAACATATTAATAAAATCATATTTCCTTTAATTAATTATTAGACAAATCGCAAACGATAGACGCCGCTGCAGCCCTCCGTCCCCAATGACGGCCAGGTCCCGCCCTATGTTCTTGGCCATCCCAAAGCTTGCCTGCAGGCTGGAGCTCTCAAGAGCTCTGCCATCCCGACACCGCCTGCACTTCTCCCAGCGCACCGTCAATTCAAGTACTCAACGCTGCCAAAAATTGCAGCCTACCCTGCCTGCATGCTGCTGACGGTGGCACGAACTAGCTAGCAATTGTAGCATGTAGCCACGTAATTAGCTAGCTGGTGGAGTGTTCAACAGAGTGAAGTACTTGCCATGATATGGCCTCGTATTCTAGTATCTGCAAGTTCATTCATAGGACCGACTGGACAAGGCCGGGGTCATGCGGCCGGAGCGACGGCGTCGTCTCCATGTCAGCGACTCTGCTCCAGATTCCAGAGGTTCGATGGGAACACCATAGACCCGGTAATCTAGCCATGGACCAGGACGGGGGCATGCGGCCGGGGCGACGCCCTCGCCTTCGTCGTCTCCGTCGGCGACCCACTCCAAATTCTGTAGGCTCGAGGGTAACAAGAAAGGCATGGCGATCTCGGCGCCGCCGATAGCTAGCTAGGCCAGTACGGGGACGCTGGCATGTGCCGGACTCGACGGGGGCAACGAGCGATGATGGTGCCGGCTGGCAATGGCGACGGCAAATGAACAACTGCGGGATGGAGAATTACTACATGATATTTCAGGTCTGCCCTCCACTTGTTTTTGAGGGGAAGGTGCCTGCGAGATGGATAAATGTAAACTACCCAAAACATCCTTGTTTAGTTAATATACTACCGGAAATCTAAAATAATATTGTAACATCTGGACCGTCGAACGATAAAAATGAACGATCTACATTGAGCTGATATACCGTAAAAGGTCTCTTTCGGAAGCCGACTCCATCGTCTGCATGCATCTACTCTTTTCTCTTAGCAGTGCGTCACTGCACTTCACATGATAAAGACATCGCTGTTTCTGGTCTTGGTCTTCCTGCTCGTGTCAGCACGCAATAATACACACGTCCCTGTCTGTAAGACGCCGATGCAAGACCTAGCATATATAGTGCCAATGGTGTTCGTCCTCCTTCAGGCAATGGCACGCGGGTGCAATTGTTAACGGATTTATATGCAGCCCCTTTATTGGAAATACCCAAAAAATATATTGTTTTAGTTATTGCACATCCAAATGACTCAAGCAAACATAAACAAAGAAGGAAAAACAGAAAAGAAAATACCCGCATGAATCTCTGCGTGAAATCAATAGCATACAACTTAGATGTGCAGTACCTAAGGCATATATCTAGACGTGTGTTAGCAAAACCGTAAAAAAAAATATTGCTTGCACGAAATGCACAACTCACTCTCATGAACCACCAGAAATGATGCTAGGAGAAAACATATGCGTACAAGAATCTTCTGAACAAGAAAACAACACATGCTCAGGGTGACGAGTACAACAGTGTGCTCGTTAACTCTTTGACTTACATTTTTTTAGGGTTACATATACTACATTATTAGCCCGTTGATTTGTTGCAATGTTCAGACGCGTGACTTGAATAATCGAGCTAGAAAACATACGCTTTTTTTTCTCGTTCGCGTCTTTTTTTTTCAAAGGACGTCGCTTTTCGACTCGCGCTAGCTGGTGCTGAAAGAGACGAGCATATGGCATGCACAACTTTGGGTGAGCCATCATGCGGCATGGTTCTGGCTCGCAACTCGCACTCTCGTGCCGCCCATTTATGAGATGCGCCAGGCTAGGTCGTACTGCTCGTGTCCAGCGCGAACGAGGCAGCGATCATTGTCGCCGAACCGACGCACACATGGCGTGTGTTACGAGCAGATTCTTTCTTTTGTGCCGTCGGCAGAGACGAACGCATTCTTCTATGCATCTTCCTCAAAAGGTGAGAGGAGTTGGATCTGGCCCTCCCTCCCTCGCGTCGCCCCTCTCGGGCGGCTCGAGGGCGAAAACTCTAGATCTCGCCGCCTCCCCCCTTCCTCCCCTCCCTCCTCGCCGCCACCAGAGGCATCCACCGGGCAAGCCCGGGACGTCGCCAAGGAAGGTGGCGGCGGGGCTTCTGCTGCTCCGTTTCTCCAGCGGGGGCGTCGGAATTCGGGGCGGCGGCCTCGTTCGGTGAGGCGCCACCGTCTCCTTGACTGGTGGTGGCGCGGGTGTGGTTCGGTGGGCTTGGCTGCGCGGGCAGCAAGCTCCCCGACGGACGAGATCCGCGGCGCCGGCGGTGGGGCTTCTGGCCTCTTCGGCTCCGGATCTGGCCGCCCCTTCCCCCTTATGCTACCCTGCGTGCTCCACCCCTTCAGATCTGGTCCGGGTCGACTTGGTTCTCCGGTGCCTGGAGCTGGATGTGGTGTTGGTGGTGTGGAGCCTTGACCGGGAGAAATCCATGGCGGCGACGTCCATGGACACCGCTCCCCTTCTTGGAGGCGCCATTCAGGTCTTTTGCTCCACCCTCTCCTTCCCCTAGCCTCCCGAGTGAAAACTCGAACTTTGCTGGGCGGCGACGGTGCTCTTGGCTCCGTTTGCTTCTTGAAGTCGTCGCCTTGGATGCTTTTTTGGATTGTGGGCACTGCGGTGTGGTGGTTGTCGGGCGGCGGCGACTGTGTGCCCCTAGTGGCGGCGGCGGCAGCTTGGCAGGTCCGGTAGTGTTCGGGTTTCTTCTGGTGCTCTCTGTGCAACTGGTGACAGCTTGGTCCAACGGCCTCTGGCCAGGAGGGGATTGGGTTCCCCTCCTCCGGTGGCTACAACAGTGCGAGTGTTGAGTGCCCGAGCGTCATTCCTCGGCCTTGGTCCTGCCTCCGCGTTGCTCCGTCCTCCCTGGACACCCTCTTATTGTATGACCGGCATCCTTTTCCTCTCCAGAGGATCGTCAGTGGGCAGCGGTGATGCGGTGTTTCTGGTGAAGTTTTCTTAGTCATGTAGGGTGTGCTCTGTTCCTACTCCTTCTGGTTGCATCCTTCCGTCCATGTTCTACGGTGAGCAACCCCATATGTCGACGGTTCGGCGCCTTTCGAGCCAGGTGAGGAGGCAGGGGCCTCTTTCGATAGTGGGAATGGATGGTGATGTCGTTCCAGGGCTTTGGTGTTTGGTGCCGGCATAGCCTATCCTCGACAGCGGGCGCTTCCCGGAGCCTCATTTCTTCTTCCCTGGTGAGCCTTGGGTGGACGAGGGCCTCTGCGTGCTTCAGCTTATGCGTATCATGTGCTATCTTTTAGCTGTAGTGTGTGAGGTTTTGAGAGTTGCCTTCCAGGACCCTTCTATCTTGCCGTGTTTTTTTTTGTTTGTTCAAGTTTGTAATGCAGTGGTTGTAATCCTGGCCGGTTGATGGCTTTGTTAATTCAAAGCCGGGCTCTTCTTGAGCCTTCGTTCTAAAAAAAGGTGAGAGGAGTTGAAAACTTGAAACGACAAAACCAGTGCGTACTACGTGTACATCTTCCTCTTGTTTCACGTACGTCGGCGGTCGGCGCACGGTGTGAAGTTTGCTCGCTTCGCCTGCAAACTTATATTTTGGAACATGGGGAATATTCATTTTTGCTGCCGTTTTAAATTTAATTCAATGATGAAAATAAAGGAGTCTATAGGACCATAGAGAAATAGTAGATGAACCGAGTGCAAGGGTAATGCACTTCTAGTTCTCTCAGGAGCTAAAATGAGGAGCACAATGAGGAGTTAGAGCATTACTAGTAGAGCCTTCAAACCTTCAAACCCTTAAAAATAACCGCTTTTTTACAGTTTTCGCCGAAAAAACGCCGTAGACTAGAACCTCTAAACCCTCAAATCCGTAAAAAAAATTTAGAGGTCCAACCCTCAAACCACTTTGCAATCTGTAGAAGTAGGGGTTGAGGGGAAAATCTCCCCCCAACCCGCACTCCTCCTCGTCGCTCGCTCCTCGCTCGCGCGGGAGCCAACCGCTCCTCCTCCCGGCCTCCTCCTCCTGCCGCCTCCTGCCGCGCCGGCCATGGAAGGCCCCGCCGCCGCCGCGCCCCCGCCCGCCGCTCCCGCCCCGCCCGTCCCATCCGCCTCGCCCGCCCCGGCGCCCGCCCCCGCCCCCGCCCCCGCCCAACCGACCGTGGCCGACGTGGTGGCGGCGACCCACGTCGGGGCCAAGCGACGGCGGGCGGGCCTCGCACCACCTCCTGCCGCCCCGACCACCGTCACCGCCCCGCCCGCCTCGCCCTCACCGGCTCCCGCCCTCGTCGCCTCCCCGTCGCCCGCTCCGGCTACCAAGAAGAGCCGCCCGAAGGCGGCCTCTCATGGGCCGCGAGGGGCGGCCTCCAAGGTCGCCGGCTCGTCCCCGGCCGTGACCAAGCCGCGGAAGAAGCCCGCGGCGCGGAAGAATCCCGCGGCGGCCGCCGTCGCCGAACCTCCTCCCGCCGCGCACGAGGTGTTCGAGGAAATGGCAAACCCATCCTCGTTCATGGACCTCCTCCAAAACGCGGAGGTGGACCTCGGAGCTCCGCCTCTAGACCCCTTTAGGGTTGGTGACGACTTGAAGGAGAAGGAGGAATATGAGGAGGATGTAGGGGATGACGAGGAGGAGGTGGCCGAGATAGGGGAGGAGGCATTCACCGCCGCTTCCCACCCACACGCGCGGTCGACAAACTACACCGAGGCGGAAGATGTCCTCTTGGTTCGTGCTTGGGCAGCTGTGGGAATGGATGCAACCACCGGCACCGATCAAACCGGTAAACGGTATTGGCAAAGGATCGATGATGCCTATTGTAAGATCAAGCCGAAGAATAGTGGGTTCATCCATCGCTCTTTCCGGTCGCTTCAAGGCCGGCGGGAGTTGATCAAGCCCGCTTGTTCTCGTTGGAGTGTGGCCATGGACCAAGCGATAGATGCACCACCTAGTGGAACCGTGGAGAGTGACTATGTGAGTACATATTTCTTCACTATTTTGATTATGTGTGTGCACTATGCTATTTGGTGGGTTCTTATGTGATTTATGTGTGGTTGATAGGAGACAATTGCCGGCATGAGGTACAAGGAGATGGCCGCTTCCAAGGGCAAGGCATTCCCATTTAAGCATGTTTGGTCAATTCTTCAAACCTTTGACAAGTGGAAGTTGAGGGATCAAGAGACCGCACCCAAGAAGTCGGCAATGCTAAGGATGGATGATAGTGAAGATGAGGAGGAGAGGAACTTGGGCAAGTCCGAGGGAACCAAGAAGGGCAAGCTAAGGGTGAAGATGGAAGAAGAGGCGTCAAGCCTAAAGGAGAAGATGGACCACATGATGAAGGCAAGAGAGGAATTGACAACAAAGACATTGGAGACGAAGCTTCTTATCACCGAGAAGAAGAAAGAGGTCAAGCTTGCACAAGTTGAAGCAAAGCGTGAAGAAGCAAAGCGCAAGGCCGAGTTGGAGGAGAGGATGATCAAGCTCAAAGAGGCAAAGGTATGGAAAGAACTCATTGTGGAAGAGAAAGAGCACATGATGATGTCCAAAAAGGACATGGATGAATACCAATTGCAATGGTGGAAGGACTACAAGGAGGACATCGCGGAGAGGAAGAAGATGTTCCGTGTTGCGTCCTCTACTTTTTGAGGTGACACTCCGATGAGTAGTAGTGGTGATGGCGGTGTGTACGACTCCACCGGTGCTTGATGGAGCCCGCTTGTGGTCTAGGAGATGGCGCCGAGGTGCAACTTTTGGGTGATGGTGCCGATGAGAGGAGGAAGATGATGATTTTGTGATGTAAACTATTAAACCATGCATCAATGATTGTCATTTGGTAGTTTGTTTGGAAGTTGATTGTGTTCTTGTTGTCATAAATTGTGAGATGTCAAATGATAGATTTAAAGGTTGGGGTCGAGGCAAAGACTAGAACCCTTAAATCCAATCCTTAAAGCAGTTTACGGGTTGGGTTTGAGGGTTCTAGTATTTGCCCCTGTTTTTCAACCCTTAAAAGTGTCAAAAAGTGGCACAACTCAACCCTTAAAACTGCTTTTAAGATTTGAGGGTTTGAGGGTTCTACTAGTAATGCTCTTAGCTGGCTTAGTCGCATGGCCAATCAGGACGTTCATGCACATCCCCTTGTTAGAGTCTGAAGCAAAATGGAGCTCTCCCGTGCGTTTGGATTCTGGGCCGTTGGATCGGTTTCGTGATTGCGTTCTTGCCGTTGGATCTCAGGCTCGGTCGTCTCCAGCTGTCCGATGTTTACTCGGTCGTCTCTAGCCGTCGGATATTTTCCCTACAGCCGTGTCCCGCCCGGTCGTGCCACCGCGCGTAATTACGCTGCCCTGCCAAGGGCATTCTCGTCATTTCACTTGGCTGGGAAAAGATCTGTAGCGCAGGCAGGGGCGAGACCGTAGAGCCGTCGTTCCCCTCCCCTTCCAGCCCGCTCGCCTCCTTCTCCCCCTCCCGCGCCCACCTCTCTCTCTCTCCCTCCCGCGCCCGCCTCTCTCCCTCTCCCTCCCGCGCCCCTCCCTGCCCCACCGCCGCCGGCCGCCGCTCCCCGCACTCGCTCCTCCTCCCCCCGCATCTCCCTTCCTCCCACGCAGCCGCCTCTCTCCCTCGCTCGCTCCTCATCTGGCGACAGCGGCGGCTCCCGCGCCCGCATTCTTCCTCCTACCAACCACGGCGCTCCTCCCCATCACCATGGACGAGCTTGAGCTCCAGGTGCTCCTTCTCTGCCCAGAAGCCCAAGGGCGTTGCGGGGCGGCAAGGGGCTTAGCCTCAACCCGCCAACCCTAGCTGCCCCCATGCCGCCGCCGGCTCCTTCTCCCGGCCTGCCGGATCCCGTCGTCCGCATCCCCGGCGTCGTCGCCGTCGCCGTCGTCCTCGCGTGCACTCGGCAGGAGAAGTGCGGCTCTCCTCTTAGCCCGTCTCAGTTCTCTCTTGCTCTCTCAGTCCCCTTTCTGCCTGGTTCTTGCCACTGATGCGCCACCTCCTGGTTCATCATGAAGGTATTGCATGATAGGTGCTCGATAAATTGTGAGGGTGGGCTAATGAGTAGTTTTTTAATGGTTGGGCCTGCGATGGCATCGATTAAGTCTGTGTTGACAAGACCAGCTGGGTTTGAGATGACTAGGTTGTTAGCACAGTCTCCTGGATGCAATGCTCCTCTTGTTTCTTCTTATCTTACCAATGGATTTGTTTGGGCTAAGAAAATGCACTCTCTCTGGATCTGTGATGCCACCACTTTCTGCTATCAAGTAGTGGTTCTTACATGGTTTCCGTATGTCAAATCGTGCCATATGTGACCTTTTGCTTCACCGTAGTATTAATTAATGTAAGATGCATATTTTTAGAAATATCAATGATTGTGTGATGCTTAATTAGGCCTGAAACATTTATCTTGCCAAATTTCTGTGCATATGGCGACCTCTCCGACCTTTTCTACTAGGAGATGATGCTGGTTCTAAAATTATGATCATATATTTATGAAGTTCTTTTTTTTCTTGAGCTCGTGTTCTTTTTATTTTGCCATATGTGACCTTTTGCTTCACTGTAGTATTAATTAATGTAAGATGCAGATTTTTAGAAATATCAAGGATTGTGTGATGCTTAATTAGGCATGAAACATTTATCTTGCCAAATTTCTGTGCATATGGGGACCTCTCCGACCTTTTCTACTAGGAGACTATGCTGGTTCTGAAATTATGATCATATATTTATGAAGTTCTTTTTTTCTTGAGCTCGTGTTCTTTTTATTTTGTCATTCAGCGCTGTGGACAGCATCACCGTAACCACATTGATGGTCCAAGTCCCAGCTCACAACATCACTTTTTAGTTCTGTTGTGAGCACCTCAACAGCTCAACGTCAGCTATTATTGATGTAGCTGCATATAGTCATTCTATGATCTATTTTGGCTACCATCATTTTTAGGTGGGCCGTGAGCACCTCAACCACTCAATATGATCTATACCATGATTTCTGAAATGAGTTGTTTATGTTAATCTTTGCTTGTGCTTCTTATTACATAGTGATAAAGTGTCTTCTATTTATGTACTCTTCCTCACAATCCCAGTTATCCATGTTTATGTACATGTCTTCTGTCTCTGATCTGCAGGTTGTTATGCTGGTTTTCTCTAAGCTTGAAATATACGTAGCCTATATATCTACAAAAAGGGATCAAGAACTATATGTGGGCTACTCATTATAGTCGCTGTCGATATTAACTCTTTTGCATGTTTGCATCTGAATCAATCATCTGCTCTCTACTAAATGTATGTGAGCTACTCATTTGGTTATATATGAGCTACTCATTTGGTTATACTGTGTAAATAGGAATCAATAATAAAAGTATATGGTACAAAGTTGTGCCCCCTAGCTTTTTTCCCATTGGTCTTGCTAAGCAAGTTAATGTATATCTTCATTTATATAGCATCTCTACCGTTCCAATATGTTTAGCTATATATGTTCACTTGGTCCCTTAGTTACTTCCTCGGCCCTCTTGGCTGCCACCGAATAGATTTTTATATTTTTGTATATCTTGCTCAGCATCCTATGCTCCATATACGCTTTCTTATATATTTATAAATTTTCATCTGCATTAAAGTGATACATATATGTGATGATTTCTGACTTGACTTATGCTAGGATTAATCCTGCAGCAATCGGTATAGTCAGTGTTGTCTGGATGTGTTTTACCATATTAGATTATGTGTTCTGCCCAGCAGGGATTATTTATCGATGCTTCTTGGTGTATCTAGAGAGTCTGATTAGAGAGAAGTCAGTTCACATCTCAGTGGCTTTTGTTGTTTAATTTACACAACATGTGCAGGTTCATATAGCAGTATGCATGTGTGAATATAAACTCTTCATGCAATGTGGCAGTAAAAGGCCTTTCGATTTTACCTTAGGCACTACAGGCAGCTAATAGATAGGCCCATTGCTTGCATGATGATAAGTTTTGAACTGACGGTGTTCTTGACAATAGTTGCATCAGTGCACACGAGGTCCAAAGAAGCGTTGTTTCATGTTTCATTTACTTTTCTATTGCAATCACTCATCCAAAAAGAATATTCAGTGCACCTGTAAAACATCTAACAAAAATAATCATAGACCCTTCTTTCTAAATCAGAATATAACAGTACTAAATCAGCTAGATGGGTTGTAGATGCTTTGTTACTCAATGATAGGAAAAAATGTTAGCTGCGCTCTTGACCTACCTACCAGCTACTGACCGCCCTATCCATTTCCCTCTCCAAGTTCATATACTTTCTTTGTTGGCCCAAGACACAAAGCAAGTTCTGCGTTTGTTGTGTTCATTTGTTCCTGATCAACTATTTTCTTTTCCAGATGACCCATTTGGTTTCTGCTCCGTTACTTTCTACTTTGCTGATAGAAATTGAAGGATCTGCGTGTTTGTAATCTTAGAACTTTCGGTCATTTTAGAACTTTCGGTCATTTGTAATCTCTCCATGGCGCTTGCCGCTCTGACAGCGATTTTGAAACAATTATTACCTGATAAAAGATGAAAGTATAATGCTGATGTTATTTAATTTTGTCCGTTCATGCTTATCCTTTTGGGTACTTCTAAAGGAACTTTTGGGTTGTTTCCTACCCACTAATATTATTTATCAGAATATTCTTTATTGAAATCTTGAATAAGGGAACTATAATAATGCAGATAAATAAGATTTTTTTTCTTATTTTACAAACAGGTGCATGTTATGATTATTGTGTTGGGGTGCAAGGCGCAACTCCGACGTGGTTCCTCACCGGTTGGACGGCGTTCAGGCGCAACCCCGGCGCCCACTGAGTACTGCCTCGGCTACAACCTCCCCCGGTGAGATCCATCTTCCTCCTGCTCCTCTGCTTCGGCAACTGCATGGGACATGGCCGTGGCTATATTGATGTTGTGCTCTTCTCATTGATGCTCTATGGCCTACTCATGCATCGGTTCCTACTCGGGCTTTGTAGATGTCGATCCATGCTATTATAGGGTTTGCAGGTTGCTGTTAGTGATCAGTTGCTATCATAGGAGCTCCTGTGATGCTCTGGTTTACATGTGGATGCTCTGGTTTACATGTGGATGCTCTGGTTTACATGTGGATGCCCTGGTCCTATAGTTGTGCTCCTGGATTTGCTTGATTGATCAGTGGCGTTCGTGCTAGGGCGATGATGATTAACCGTGGCTGAAATAAGTGTGCCTTTGAGCGATCGAGGTACCTGTCGGTATCAAGTTGGATCCTCCCTCTTGTCTCTAGAATCCTTTTTGATATTGTGATACTTGTTGTTCTGTCCTTGGATGGTCATTCTTATTGAGTGATAACCAGGACAGATCCACTGTATCCCATCCCCTTGTTAGAGTCTGAAGCAAAATGGAGCTCTCCCGTTCGTTTGGATTCTCGACCGTTCGATTGTCTGTCCAAACGAATCCCGGCCGTCCGATCTTCAGATGAAACAATCTGGACCGTTGGATCTCAGACAGGGCCGGTCTCGTCCGTCGGGTCAAAAACAAGACCGCTGCAATGCCCTGGTCGCGCCACCGCGCGTGAATAGCCTGCCCCGCCGATGTCGTTCTTGTCATTTCACCCATAGGCGTATAAAACCAGCACGCCCGTGGTGACCCTAGCTGCCTCTCTCTTCCTCCCGCCCCTCACGCCACCACCCTACCTCCTGTTCATGCTCAGTTGCTATCATAGGAGCTCCTGTGATGCTCTGGTTTACATGTGGATGCCCTGGTCGTATAGCTATGCTCCTGGATTTGCTAGGTTGATCAGTGGCGTTCGTGCTAGGGAGATGTTGATTATGTTGGGGAACGTAGCAGAAATTTAAAATTTTCTACGCATCACCAAGATCAATCTATGGAGTAATCTAGCAACGAGGGGAAGGAGAGTGCATCTACATACCCTTGTAGATCGCTAAGCGGAAGCGTTCAAGTGAACGGGGTTGATGGAGTCGTACTCATTGTGATCCAAATCACCGATGATCCAGCCCGGTGACGTCTCCTACGCCTTGATCCAGCAAGGGGAGAAGGAGAGGTTGGGGAAGACTCCATCCAGCAGCAGCACGACGGCGTGGTGGTGGTGGAGGAGCGTGGTACTCCAGCAGGGCTTCGCCAAGCACCGCAAGAGACGAGGAGGGAGAGGGGTAGGGCTGCGCCAAGAAGGAGATTGAATCGTGTCTATGGCAGCCCAAAACCTCAAGTATATATAGGGGGAGGGGAGGGGCTGCGCCCCCACCTAGGTTTCCACCCCTAGGGGTGGCGGCCAGCCCTAGATCCCATCTAAGGGGTGCGGCCAAAGGGGAGAGAGGGGGGCGCGCCACTAGGTGGGCTGTAGGATCGAAAGTATGTCTAGAGGGGGGTGATTAGACTACTTGACCAAATAAAAACTTAACCTTTTCCCAATTTTAGTTCTTGGCAGATTTTAGCTAATTTAGGACAAGTCAAGCAATCATTACATAATTCAAGCAAGCATGCAAAGAGTGTATAGGCAGCGGAAAGTAAAGCATGCAACTTGCAAGAATGTAAAGGGAAGGGTTTGGAGAATTCAAACGCAATTGGAGACACGGATGTTTTTCCCGTGGTTCGCATAGGTGGTGCTATCCTACATCCACGTTGATGGAGACTTCAACCCACGAAGGGTAACGGTTGCGCGAGTCCACACAGGGCTCCACCCAAGGGTAACGATTGCGCGAGTCCACACAGGGCTCCACCCACGAAGGGTCCACGAAGAAGCAACCACCCACAAAGGGTCCACGAAGAAGCAACCTTGTCTATCCCACCATGGCCATCGCCCACACAGGACTCACCTCACTAGCGGTAGATCTTCACGAAGTAGGCGATCTCCTTGCCCTTACAAACTCCTTGGTTCAACTCCACAATCTTGTCGGAGGCTCCCAAGTGACACATAGCCAATCTAGGAGACACCACTCTCCAAGAAGTAACAAATGGTGTGTAGGTAATGAACTCCTTGCTCTTGTGCTTCAAATGATAGTCTCCCCAACACTCAACTCTCTCTCATAGGATTTGGATTTGGTGGAAAGAAGATTTGAGTGGAAAGCAACTTGGGAAGGCTAGAGATCAAGATTCATATGGTAGGAATGGAATGTCTTGGTCTCAACACATGAGTAGGTGGTTCTCTCTCAGAACATATGAGTTGGAATGGTGTATGTGTTCTGATGGCTCTCTCCACGAATGAAGAGGAGGTGGAGGGGTATATATAGTCTCCACACAAAATCCAACCGTTACACACAGTTTTCCAATCTCGGTGGGACCGAATCAACTCGGTCGGACCGAAAATGTAAACCTAGTGACCGTTAGAGATTTTCGGTGGGACTGACATGCAACTCGGTAGGACCGATATGGTTAGGGTTTGGGCATAACGTAATCTCGGTGAGACCGATTACACAAACTCGGTGAGACCGAATTTGGTAATTAGCTAACCAGAGAGTTGGTCAGGCAAACTCGGTGGGACCGATTTGCTCTTTCGGTGAGACCGAAAAGTTACAAAGGGGAAACACTGAATTTACATTGCAATCTCGGTGGGACCGATTCGCTCTTTCGGTGAGACCGAAAAGTTACAGAAGGGAAACAGAGAGTTTGCAATCCCATCTCGGTGAGACCGAGATCCCTATCGGTAGAACCGAATTGCTAGGGTTTGGCAGTGGCTAATGACAAGTGAAACTCGGTGGCGCCGGATAGGAAGAATCGGTAGGACCGAGTTTGGCTTAGGGTTTAGGTCAAATGTGGATATGGAAAAGTAGTTGAGGGTTTTTGGAGCATATCACTAAGCACATGAAGCAAGAGGCTCATTAAGCAACACCTCATCCCTCCTTGATAGTATTGGCTTTTCCTAAAGACTCAATGTGATCTTGGATCACTAAAATATAAAATGAAGAGTCTTGAGCTTTTGAGCTTGAGCCAATCCTTTTTCCTTAGCATTTTGAGAGTTCCACTTTCACATCCATGCCATGCCAATCATTGAGCTTTCTTGAAATAATCATCTTGGAATAGCATTAGCTCAATGAGCTATATGTTGTTATGAATTACCAAAACCACCTAGGGATAGTTGCACTTTCATGGCCCTTAGGCCCATCTGAGCCTAGGGTTTGCCCCTTCCACTCTCCCTTGCGCCTTGGGCCTTGGTGGGGGGCGCACCAACCCACCTGGGACTGGTACCCTCCCACACTTGGCCCATGCAGCCCTCCGGGGCTGGTGGCCCCACTTGGTGGACCCTCCCGGTGGTCCCGGTACATTACCGATAAACCCGAAACTTTTCCGGCGACCAAAACAGGACTTCCCATATATAAATCTTTACCTTCGGACCATTCCGGAACTCCTCGTGACGTCCGGGATCTCATCCGGGACTCTGAACAACATTCGGTAACCACGTATATCTATTCCCTATAACCCTAGAGTCATCGAACCTTAAGTGTGTAGACCCTACGGGTTCGGGAGTCATGCAGACATGGCCGAGACAACTCTCCGGCCAATAACCAACAGCGGGATCTGGATACCCATGTTGTCTCCCACATGTTCCACGATGATCTCATCGGATGAACCACGATGTCGAGGATTCAATCAATCCCGTATACAATTCCCTTTGTCTATCGGTACGATACTTGCCCGAGATTCGATCGTCGGTATCCCGATACCTTGTTCAATCTCGTTATCGGCAAGTCTCTTTACTCGTTACGTAACACATCATCCCGTGATCAACTCCTTGGTCACATTGTGCACATTATAATGATGTCCTACCGAGTGGGCCCAGAGATACCTCTCCGTTATACGGAGTGACAAATCCCAGTCTCGATTCGTGCCAACCCAACAGATACTTTCGGAGATACCTGTAGTGTACCTTTATAGCCACCCAGTTACGTTGTGACGTTTGGCACACCCAAAGCACTCCTACGGTATGCGGGAGTTGCACAATCTCATGGTCTAAGGAAATGACACTTGACATTAGAAAAGCTTTAGCATACGAACTACACGATCTTTGTGCTAGGCTTAGGATTGGGTCTTATCCATCACATCATTCTCCTAATGATGTGATCCCGTTATCAATGACATCCAATGTCCATGGTCAGGAAACCGTAACCATCTATTGATTAACGAGCTAGTCAACTAGAGGCTTACTAGGGACATGTTGTTGTCTATGTATCCACACATGTATCTGAGTTTCCTATCAATACAATTCTAGCATGGATAATAAACGATTATCATGAACAAGGAAATATAATAATAACCAATTTATTATTGCCTCTAGGGCATATTTACAATAGATTAACCATGGCTGAAATAGGTGTGCCTTTAAGCAATCGAGGCACCTGTGGGTATCAAGTTGGATCCTCCCTCTTGTCTCTAGACTCCTTTTTGATCCTGTGATACCTATTGATCTGTCCTTGGATGGTCATTCTTGTTGAGTGATAACCAGGGCGGCTCCATTGTATAAACATATTGATGTGGTGATAAGAGATGAGGCGGGTAGGTTATATGATCGAGGAAAGCTGAATCTGTGCCCACTATGCAATGAACCCTGAACCCTTTTTATTTGTATTTAAAGGTGTTGCTTATTTATACTCCAGTGTTTATAGCCGTCTTATGTAAGGATTTCTTCTCTCTCATACCTTTATTGCATATGAGTTGTTCTTGATCTTTTATTGTTTGTTGGGGGCTTTCTTGTTTTGTTGGGGGCTTTCTTGTTTTGTTGGTGCCTTACCGTCAAGCAGATCCTTGGATTTAGCTAGGTTATCTGTTTCATTGCTTGGTTTTTTGCCTGTTAAAGAGAAGCTTAGGTCTATATGGATTCCTGAGGTAATATCCATTGTTTCTCATAGTTTAGTTACAACTGATTTCCGAGTTCTAACTCATTCATGTTATTTCATTATTTCTCCTCTTTGTACCGCTATTTATTTCAAATTCTGAAATAAGGACGGCCTTGGTGGCTGTATTTACTTGCGCTTTGTTTATATATGATTGGTATTAGATTCTTTGAGAAAATTTGTTGTTACATTAGTGGTCTAGCTAGATTGCAAGAAAGGGGCTGTATCTTCCCTTTCGGTGCTCAGCGGGAGGAGTGCGCTCGCCGCCGGCCCTGACGAGAGGTGTCGCCACCCTGGTCAGATTTGGCTGCCTCCACCACCACCCACTTACAGGAGGCCCCTGCCACTCCTCCTCCATCGCATGGTCATCACTGGGAGGAGGAGCAGCTCTGCCTAGAGGCATCGCCATCGGCTAGAGGGCGTCAGACTCTCGTCCTTGCATTCATGCACCTCCGGGAAGAAGAAGACCCGAGGTAAGCAGCCTCCAATTTGCCGTGCGAATTGAGCAGTGAGTGCCCTCTCCACTTCCCCCTTCCCTGTCTCTCTCACACGTGGATTTACCAGTTCATTCGCTCAAGATCTGATATCTCAATCTGTTCATTTGCAAGGGGTTGGATCCAAGAGGCAGAGATGCAGTCCTCCAGAGCTGTTGGGAAGAAGAAGAAGAAGAAGAAGAAGAAGAAGAAGAAGAAGAAGAAGAAGAGTAAGCTCATATTCCTCTTCTATGTTGATTTAGTAGACGAAAAAATTAGGAAGAGGATTAGGAAGAGTATCTGCAGATCTATCTTCCTGCTCCCAGTCTCATGATTTATCATGTAGCTAGGTCTCTTTCATGTGCATATCCTATGCAGTTTCTTTTGATGGAAATATTTAGTTTGTTCTGATCTCATGGACACTATTATGGATTATGACTGAATAATGTATAGCTATGATGGATGTTCTCATTCCTGTGACTTATCATTCGGAGATAATAGTTGATGAATGGTGAATCATGGCTTTCTTTTGTATAACATTTTGAAAACTTGGCCCTTTTGGTATATCATGTAGCATTTCCTTTGGTTAGCTTGTCATTTTCTTTGGTTAATCTTCCTGCACTGACCACTTGGTGTTGCTGATGGCACAGATTGCAAAGGATGGCGAGATTGAGCATCTGAAGTAAAGCTCAGACCTGCACATGTCCAAGTGTCAGTCGCTTGAATTGATTGGGCAGAGGGACATAGATATAAGAGAGAAGGATGGTGTCATTCAGAGCTACCATTATAATACAGTGAGCTTCCCTAATACCCTTACACTTCTACTAGTAAATATGTAGCGATCGAGTTGAGAGTACAGGGTCATGTGAAAAAATCGTCACTTGGTACAATCTGATATAGTTGTTGCTTGGTTTCTACTCTTCACATGTGCATTTGTTGGAGATGTTCGAGTCTAACACTGATTTTATGCTTTTTTTTCATTTCGTTTGCACAATTTATGCATCCCATTTTTTTGACTGAGAACCTGCTAATTTATGCTTTTGGTTGCTGCTACCAATTGTTCTTTCGAGAAAATAACCACATATTTTTTTTGGTTGTGGTGCACATAACTAATTATAATTCATCAGCAAAACTATTTATGTTGGGTTGTTCGAGATAGGTATCTTATAACATTTCTTGGGTTTAAAGCCCATGCTATTGTGGATTTTGTATAGATTCAGAGTTTCCTCTTGGATGGTTTGTTAGGTCAACCAATAGTGAAACTTGCAAGTAACTTAGTAGAAGATAAAGTATCCAGTTTGACCAAGCTACAAGCTTATTACCAACCCTTGTGTAAATTGACCAAACAACTGGGATATCACTAAGCAAATTAGGTGCAAAGCAACAGACCCCTTTAGAGCAACCAGGGACAGAATATGATAATTTGTACTTGCTACCATTTCTGTGTTTTACTTCTATCATAATCGAATGTTTCTTTACTTTATTATCATCCTGTAAAGTGCAAATGCTATATGCTTCGGCAAAACGTTGAGACCGGCACCCTTGCGCCAAGTAACTTAGTAGAAATTATGTTCATATGAAGCAAAAGAAAGACATGCAGTACCTTGCAATTACATCATGATTATTAGCCTATTGTAGCCATTTCATTCCATTTTTGCCACTTGTGTTGTTCGTATACTGAAATATTTTAGTCTATATGGGTCTTTAGAATGTTATGGCTGTAATTGTAATATGTTAGTCAAATTAATTATATTATTGAAATATTGTGGTTCTCTATAGATGTCGACTCTAATTGGTGACTGAATTAGACTTACATGAATTACCATATTGTGGTTCTGTACTAAAATAAATTCTTCTCCAGTCTAAGCTCTAAGACCACATGAACTACTATATTTTCTCACTTGTTGGCTATAGTAAAAAACAGGGGCATGCTTTAATAGTGCCACCTTTTGTTTGCAGTACTATTGTTGTGCCAGTTAACAGGGTAGATTCTGTCACATTGAAATTAAAAATTGAGCAACAATATTTTGTTTAGGACTTAAGGGTTGCCTCCCTATGTGAGTGAGCTTACTGTTCTTTTTTTTATTTGTAGGATGGGGAGCTGATGAACCCAGGGTCCTGACAGATATACCTCATCTTCCCAGCGGACAACACCTTCCTCGAGGAGGACGACTCCAACTACTTCAGCTATCTCGGCTGTCCTGGCCTTTTATGAAAGATAAATCAATGATTTATGTCAGCACAAGCTACCGGCAGCTTCCTCGCGTGCAATGCTATTTGAAGACCATTCAAGTGATTTAAAAGAGAAGATGTCCAGAATGTCTAAGAAGATTGAAGATGACGATCAAAAGATTGACATATTAAGCGATTGCCAAGATGTGAATAATGCTTGCCCCTGCCTTTAGTAATACCTTGCTCTTCTTTACGAAATCTTTCCTATTACATATTGATGCAACAACTTGCAAATTTTGATATCCCTATTTACATACATTACTCAACGGCTGACCTGTACAGAGTTGCGTGGCAGGCATGTGTTCTCAGCCATCTTATCAATTGTAGGCTTAGCATAATTTGCTTCGTCTAACAATTCCTTTGTTTGTCCATATCGATTCTGATTTTAGAGGACACATGTTTTGGTAGGAAGTGTATTGTTCTTATGTTTTTTCCGAGTATATGCTGGTTGATGAAGTGACTGATGTTCCATATTATGAAATCCCTAATTAATGGATCGCTTGGTAGGTGTGTTTTATGAATGCATATGCTAAATCTGGATCACTGCTAACATAGCATTACCTACTTGACAAAACGTTGACTGGGCTGGATGACTGGAGGAGGTGTGCGGCAAGCTGGCACTTTCAAATTTGGTTCAGTTCATATACTTTTTTTTAACACAAGGAAGGCGCATTCAGGCACCAAATTTCATTCAACTCATTTGCAAAGTACAGAGTGTATTACAATTACTGTATTATACTGCTATGTTTTATCTTATATGGTTCCTACACTTCATATCTTGACGCTCCATTAGAATAGATGCATCTTATTTGTCTAAATTTTTCTTGGGTCAGTTCATAGATAATGATTTGGTTTATGGCATTGTTTACCGGACCGGCAACACCACATCTTATTTGTCTAATTTTTTCTTGGATCAGTTCATAGATAATGATTTGGGTATGGCATTGTTTACCGGACCGGCAGCGGTGCTGCCGGGTGCGGCAAGCTGCATTTCCTATCTAGTTATGGTAGATGGCCGCCCTATCTTGCCGGAAAATTGTCACAGAAGTGAGCTAGCCGAGGTGGGGAGGGCTGGGCGCACCAAAATTTTGGTGTCTATACAAACAGCTGCGCAGCACAGTCAACATCCTTTCGCCTCAGCGTCACCGGCAACCAGCACGGCAGCACGACCCCTCTCCACATCGTTGTCTCCACCCGCCCGGCACCGCCTCGATCGATCGGGTGGCAGCCTAGATCGCACTGTCCCCGTGAGATGAAACACGCTGCTCCAACCCGCCGGGCACGCACGCAGCAGCGCAGCGCATGCAGCAGTTTCAAGTCTCCACCGATCATGTCAGCCGCCCCGTGCATCTTCCCTGGCTCACCACCAACATTGCCATGCCTCGCACGCCGCAATCCACACCTCCTCGTCGACCTCGCCAGCACGCGTGCATCCATGCCACTTGCGGCTCTGGAAACAGGCTCCCAGCCCGTAGTCTCCAACCATCAATCGTTTCCGTGAGGACGAGTTCACGAGATTCCCATCGATCCGGCTAAATGAGGAAAATAAACAAAAAAAGATTTGTGCACGACAGGTGGACATACAGGTGGGTCGGGAACGGATAAACTGCGTCTCTAGGATAGACATGTAGCAAGATCGGGATCGGACAAGTTGTGTAATAAAGATGCACATGCAACTAGGTTGAAACGGAGTATGTTGTATGCCAAAATTAGACATACAAATTAATTTCAAGCAAGTTTATGTGCGTTAAAAATAGACATGGAACATATAATTCCAAAGTGTTGGCCGTCGCTCTGCCGACTCTTCATAATCGACTAAAAGAAGAACGGGAAATGAGAAGAGAGAGTGAGGAACAGAAGGAAAAGACCTGAAGAAAATGCCTACCCGTGCCTTCCTATTCTGTCCATGACCCACGTACAAACGACAGAAAAAGGCCAACGTCCAAACAAAAAACAACTAGAAAACAACTTTGCCCATACTGCTAGCCCATATAAACCAACAGCGGAACAAAACGAGACAGCCGTGCGAGAACAAGCCTAGAAGGCCGACACAGCCAGGCGAAAAAATTGGCAACAACACAGCAACACGGAGCAGATCAACAGTTTGTACGACTATTTCAGCTTTTGATCATGTGGTGGACAACTTAGATGTGAGGTTGCTATTTCAGATCTAGATGTGAAATAGCAAAAGTGCAGTAAATACATGGGAGGGCAACAGAAATTGTTTCTGTGAAGCCCCTACGCCTGATGAAGCAGGCTTTCGACACTCACTCATGCAAGTATCCATTGCATGATAGCACAAGTTGTTCACCAAACAACAGAAACAAAATGACTTCTCTTTGCAACCCCGTTGTTCTTTATCATGGACACATAATCCATCTGGTAAATTGACCTTCTCATTTTCTCGGCCTTCCATGATTTCACCTACGGAATACCGAATACAAGGACACCATTAATGTATTTAGAAAGCTATAGTTCGATAAGCTAGAAAGAGAAGTCCACAATCATAAAAAAAAAGATACTATAACTCAGGAATTTGTTAGCACCTCCAGATGAGAAAGATAATGCAAAACCTATGTACTGTAAAATTTATCAAAAAAGTATTCAAAGAATATATGTTTATAGCCACTTACACTGTGTATGGATCGTAGAGTGCAGGAGAAGCACACAGAGTATGGTCCTTGCAGCGAAGGAGTTCATGTACTTTGCCATCTAGCTAGTTACCGCAATGCAACCGCAGGATCTTGCTTAGTGGTCGTCAGGGTATGTAAGGTATGTTTTCTTATATCATCAATAACAATGCAAGATGACTGGTGTCTCATAGAAGACCATCATATATATACACGATGCAACCCACATCCAAACAGAATATTTCGTCGCAATTAAGGCTATTTCTAGGAAATATATTAACTATCGGAAGATATTCTTCTAAATTAGTACTATTTCATTATCTGTCAACGGATCCCTCCCTGTCCTACACTTTCTCCTCCCAAAATTATAACAGAATCGTAACTTTCCTTATCTTGGCCGACACATTCCCAGGAGAATCTCGGTGGTACGTGTCGTCCCTCGCCTCCCCCGTTTCCTTTTCTCCGTAAGCAATTTCTTCGCTCCTTCAACGTCTCGCGCAAGCATATCACATCTCATGGATCAGTCACGTATTGATCACACCGTCAGAATTGATTATGTCAACTGTGTCATCTTTCCGCCACGTAAAGAAGACTGTATGTTTTCTTGGCTCTTATGTCCGTGTGCCGGCCCTGCTCCGGCCCATCTTGCAGGGTCTTCTTTTTCGAGAAAACTTCCAATCTACTATACCCCTCCATCCCACAATATAAAAGCGTTTTTTACTCTATAATTTTGTTTTGCACATTACTACTTTGAGTTCGATACTAAGAATACCCTACAAGATTTTAGCAAGTTTAGCTAACATACACCGATAAGTACAAAGTCCATGTACGTCACATATAGTGGACGGACACAAATCTGCCATAAGTAGTACGCATGCATGCGCTTGACGTAAGGGATTTGCAACAACAGCCGTTTAGAATTCAAATGTTTATTCCAATTGCATCAAGAGTGTACTTCTGCTTTCTAACCATGTGACCTGATCACACTCCTCGCAAAAAAAAAAACCCTATCTGATCATACAAGAGTTGTTGGTACCAAACACTGTTTCAAATCTAGAATGATTCATTTTCTATTTGCCTCGCCCCGAATATTATGGCTTAGACATCCTTCAATTGGGTTTATGTGGGAATCAAGTACACATGGCATGTCACGTCTTACAAACATACATTGGTGGGACAGCCTCAAACATTTACAAGCTTGTTGCCAATCACTGCCTGGGATGGCGGTGTCACAAGTAGAGTTGTTTCATGGTGAACTCCACATATGAGGCATACATTTGAATGGGGCTAGCCCAGATTGCTGTAACAAGCCGAGTAGTAAATATGAACAATATCAAGAAAATATTGCTTGAGATGAGAGACTACAAGAGTTCTTACAATTGATAAAGGCAGGAGAATAAAACAAATTTGAGCATGCTTCTTGACCGAAAAATTATGCTTAGCTCATTAATAATTTCATGGAGACTCCGTAAGCATTAATGAACAAAGTAATAATAAATCTTAAGAAAGTACATGACTAACACACACACACATACACACACACACACACACGTGCAATGCTAAAACCACATATAGTAACAACATTAAAACATTTAAGCCCTCAATGAAAATTAATAGAATGGAGCGTGCATACTTGAATTTATTGCTTCAAATATCTTTTCTTGGCGTGTTCCTATAATATCCTAATAACGCATTACACAAAATGATTTCATAGCAATATAATTATTTATTTTGACATAAAAAGTTTACAACATTCAGAGTAGAGAACATTTTCCTTTGAGAATCGAAACCAGTAAAATTATAACTCCGCTACTTTTTTCTGAATGTCATAGAAATTTTTTTGAGTGGTATGAAACATTTTTTAATACGCAATTTTGTTTTATGTTCTATAAAACTTTTTAAACAAATATCACAAAATAAATTCTGAAATGTTGAATATCACATGTTCCTATTGAGTCAGCCCACTTTAGGCGAGGCTAACATCTCCTATCCACATCGCTGCCTCCCCCGCGCTGAACAGAGCCACGATCGATCAGGTGGCAGCCGAATTCACTGTTTTGACCCTTTTTGAAAACTTTAACACGATTTGACCCTAGTTTCAAAAAAAATCATGATCTGACCCTTTTCCTACTGCCATTGTCCTTGGCGGTAGGGTAACACAGCCTACCGCCGAGGACTATGGCGGTAGGACTTGATGGTGCCGTCACGATCATTCAATTTTGAAAATACCCTACCGCCATAGTCTTTGGCGGTAGGGTAGCCAAGGTATAAATTACGCGCGACGGCTACTACTATTGAATCTTTCTGCTCGAAAGTTGGCTAGCGTGTGTGTGTTAACTTTGGTCAATCTTTGGTTTGAGCCTTCGTAAGGCCATATTTTTTGTTTATTTTTTCCCCAATAATAAATAAATAAATTGCCCAATTAATCTTATGATATGGATTTTTGGTAACAACATTTTTTTTACTTATTTGTAACTGTATTATTGGTAAAAACATTTTTTTACTTATCTGTAACCTTATCAGTTATCCAGAGTTTTTCCTTGTCGGCTTGCGGAAGGTTCCAGTAGTTAAGAATCACGTGGTATTGCAGGAAGAGAAATCCATCTGCATCACCATATCTTCCAAACACCTTGGGCAGATACCTAATGACAAATTGCAAAATGATGTTCATATGATTAGCAGAATTCGCGTAAGGTGATATTGTACATATATCAAGATAGAACTAAAAGAGTGTCTAGAAGGAAAGTGAAGTCAACATAATGTCATATCTCCCGACTAGTTATAATGATGAAAATATCACGGTGATATAAAGCTCATTGGTAAGATTATCTTTTATGCCCAATAGTTGAACTTGCAAACATAAATTGGGGGACGATCACTTTTCTGTTGCATTTGATTTGCTTTAGTAACCAGACCTAACTTTAGTCGTCTCATAGGTATAAATAAGCTAACAGATGCCAAGAATGGAAAAAGAAATAGGATGTTATGGATGGCACCATCTATGGCTGTCAATAATTCTGATAATTAAAGCAAATATCTAGTGCAAACCTGGTTCATCATGCAACCCTTTGGTTGAGGGGAGTGCATACCATAGTTAACTGAGCAAAAATGTGTGTATTTGCAAAGAACCTGAGTTAGTAACTTTAATATAGGAACATCATCTATTACAAAACATTCATTTTAACTGGCACTAGGTTCAACACTGTAATCTAGTTAGGAGCTGTTTTAGATTAAATGGTTCAGAACTTTTAGTGGCATTGGATCTGAGTGAAGATACAGTTCCATTCTTATATTAACAATTATGCAGTTTGCTTTTCATATCAAGTGGTGACCATGTTTTGGAGAATATCTATAAACGCAAGTCAAAGAAGAGTTATTTGGGGATAATAAGCACTCACTTGTATGCGTGTGACAGAGTGTAGCGGTCAACAGCAAGATATGCATTGCTCTGCCCGGCAAGGCAAGAATGATAACTGTCTTGAATATCCGTCCATATAACAGCCTCCACTCCAAGGCCACACAATCTACAGGTCCACTAACATGCATTATCAGCACGACATTACCGAAGTTCTTTCTCCACTGATATTATCATATTCGTTTATATCTTTGCGGGAATTTTATAAAGCAGTTACAAATAAGTAAAAAAATCGTTTTTCTGAATAATCCATATCCTCAGATTAATTGGACATTTTTTTTTATTTTTTATTGGGAAAAATAAGAATAAACAAAAAATATGGCCTTATGAAGGCTCACGCGCTAGCCAACTTTCCAATAGAGAGGTTCAGTAGTATGAGGCGCCTCTGGAAAAACGATTCCAGTCCGTAGTCTCCAACCATCCATAGTTTCCCCTGACGGTGAGATCACGAGATTCCCATGCATGGATCCGGCTGCTGCGGAGACGTCGCCATGCCGATCGGTGGCGACGTCGCTTCTCTTGCTCCACTCGTTCCATCCACCCAGCGCCCTATAAAATCTCGGAGGTAAATATACTAGAAGTCTTGAAACTTGCGTGTGACGGTTAGTTTGATGCACAAACTTGCAAAATACGTGTTTCTGGTCATCTAACTTGCGTGGGCGTGCAAATACGGTCACATTTTTCTGTACGTGGGTGTATTTGCTGCCTACGTGGCACGCCAACATGGCCAGGGCCGATGTTTTTTTCTTCAGAAACACCCTCATTTTTTTACTTTGTACAAAAGCAAACAAAAGTTGCCTGTTGGGTCCCACCGTCAGTATAGGCCATTGTCAGTGGCTAGTGCACGTTGTTAGACAAAACGTGTTGTATTCAATCTCTGTAAACCATAGCAGTCCTACGTAGCTCTTTCTCCTCCCGATTCTCTCTGTAAACCGACCCCGTCTTGTATCCTACGACAGAGGCGATCTGTCTAATATAAATATAGATCACGCGGCCTTCTACGGAAGGTAGGAACGCTTTCGACCAATATTCTTACACACGTGATGTTTTTTTTTCTAGAAAGACGCTCGTTATTTTTTTACTTTGTACAAAAGCACTTCAACAATAGTTGTCCGCTGGGTCGTAAAGTCAGTGTAAGTTGTAAATATATTGGGCTGGAAAAAATGGGACGAGCAAGTTCTAACCAACGACCTATTGTAATGGAGCCTATCAACCGCAACTGACCATACTTGGTATTTTATTTCGCCTACTAAGGTATATCACCTCTAAAATAAAAGTGCACATTCTGAATATATTTTCATTTCTCTAGATTTTCAAATTTAAAATTATTCGGATTCAACCAAATTTTCAGGTGAGTTGTTCGAAACAAAATTGCATACATTCATTATGCGCTATATTTTATTTTGTCTAGATTTTTTAATCTAACATTATTTGAATTTAAACAAAATTTATTTATTTATTCCGGAAAAAATATACATACATTCATTCTGACCTATGTTTTCTTTTATCTAGATTTTCCAATTTAAAATTATTCGAATTTGAACAAAAATTCTGTTGATTTGTTTGAAAGAAATTTATGTACATTCATTATGAACTAAATTTATTTTATATAGACTATTCAAATTCAAATAAAAAATAGTTGATTTGTCCGAAAAAATTACGTACATTCATTCTGACCCATATTTTCTTTTATCTTGATTTTCAAATTTAAAATTATTAGAATTCAAACAAATTTTTTTTGATTTGTCCAAAAAATACGTACATTTATTGGGCACTAAATTTCCTTTTATCCTTATTTTCAAATTTTAAATTATTTGAATTCAAACAAAAAATTAGATGATTTGTCCAAAAAAATGATGTACATTCTTCTTAACATATAATTTCTTTCAGCTAGATTTTTGAACTCATAATAAATTAGTTTATTTGTCCGAAAGAACTTTACGTATATTCATTATGAACTATATTTTATTTTATCTAGATTATTCAAATTCAATCAAAAAATTAGTTGCTTTGTCCGAAAAAATTACATACATTTATTTTGACCTATAGTTTCTTTTATCTAGATTTTCAAATTTTAAATTATTTGAGTTCGAACACAAATTTACATTAGTTATGCACTATATTTTTTAATCTACATTTTTAATTTAAAATTACTAAAATTCATACAAAATTGTAGTTGATTTGTCAGAAAAATACGTACACTCATTCTGCACTATACTTCCTATCTAAAATTTTAAATTTAAAATAACTTGAATTCAAACAAAATCTAGTTGATTTGTCCCAAAAAGTTTATCTAGAATTAAGTAATTTTCTTACATAGAAAAAAGAATACATAAGATAAATTGTGCTTAACTATTTAAATGTCATTATGTCCAGATGGTTGGCGCTCGCACGTGCGGCGAGCTTACGTGGTCATAGGTTAGAACTGGTGCCTTCCCCTTTGCTCGTTTGGTTTCTACTTTAACTCGTATGGTTTATCTTATATAAAGCTAATTGTGCTCTATAACGTCAACAGTAAGGAGGTCAAGTGGCTATCTAAGCGAGGCGAATAATAGCAGGTCGTGTGTTTGAATCCTGCTGCTCCTCTAGCACTTTTCATTTTATTTGAGGATTTTCTGCATAAATAAATAAAATGCAAGGGTGCTTTTTGAAAAAAATACAATGCATGCGGATTACCCACTGCGTCAGCCACTGACAGTGGACCCCTGCCAAGTTAGCAAGCCAAGCGCGCACATGATACGGTAGAAAGCACCGTATATGAACGGAAAGACAAGTTAGATGACCAGAAAGACGTATTTTACAAGTTTATGCACCAAACTAATCATCATATGCAAGTTCTGTGACCTGTGGTGTATTTACCTCGTCGAGGCCGGTGGGTGTTGGGTCACGCCATCTCCACAAAATTCCGCTGTCGACCGTCGTTGGAACCGGCCGGAACACCCCCATATGCCAATCCAGGATCTATCTATTATTACCTACACGTCGACGCCTGCGTTGATCGATCATTGTTGCCAATGAATGTTCTGGAAATTTGCATGCATGCACGCACCAACCCAACAAGATCGCGGATCCAGCTTGCCTCCTGCCTCCCCATGCTCCAAGATCGCAACGAGGCCATTTCTTTTCCTTGTCCCGAGGAGAGGCCGGCATCCACTTGCCCACTTAACTATACTCCTCTCTGAACTCTGATGATGACTACGCTTCATTAGATCTCGCCGGCCGGGATAAACAAATGAACATTGAGGGCATCTGCGCGCGAGCGAGAGAGGTCGATCATTGAAGGCATCGACCGGCAGCGGAATATAATCTTAACGTGCATATCTGAACTCATAAAACAATACGACTAGGTGCAGGACTACAGACGCCATGTAGTACGTAGTAAGTACATGCATCTGATGCATAGTCAAATAGGAGTCAAGAACCGTTCGGGCAAAACAAATCACGGATAGACAGGTTCTTACGTATAGTAGGGCATGCCACGATGGAGGGGAACTTTTGGTCCATGGGGACATATGCACCCTATATGGGAAAAAAATTTAGTAATTCAACAAAAAGTCAAAAATTCCTGAAAATATTTTTGAAATAAACTTGACCTTCTATTGTATTCATGAGAAAAAAATCCAAGCAAAAAAATATCCCGTTGACTTCTTTTCAAAAAAGACAAATTTTTGGCTAAAATAGTGTGAATAGTGACCTATAATAGCAAATAAATTTTGTCTTTTTTGCTGTGAGGTCAACTTTTTTTTTCGTCGAGATTTATATACTAGTGCAAAAGTAAGTCAAGTATTTTGTCAAAATTGTTCTTACCTATTTTGACTTTTTATTAAAATATTAAAAATAAATCCCCATATAGATTGCATATACAACCAGGAACACAAGTGTATTTCCCATGCCACGATTTACTCAACTCTACTACTCGTACTAGAAAATTAATCAATTAATAAGCATATGTAATGGTACCACTAGTACTATTATCATCTCTCGGAGATTGTTAGTTTTATGGCTACTAGACAATGGGAGGAATAATGGAAACATGCGCTATTGGCAAAGTAGTTGGTTCTCTCGTCGCAAGTAGGCCTGGTAGCTCCACCGAGCTGTCCCAACTGTATTTGTCACTTGCTCTGATTGCCTTGATTTTGGTGGCCATAATTGCGATTTATATAATCTAGCTAGCTAGGACAAGGGTCTGTGCCCTTGTGAGTGGCGAGGCGAGCATGTTAGTTTATTCATCATGTAGTAGCTAGGATTAATAGAGGAGTGAGAAAACAACTTGGATGCACCCACGTCAAGGAGATGGCATCTCAATCATGTTTGCAAGATCAGAACACGTAGTACGTACACACATCTTTGCACAAAGCAGCCAGAGAAATCAAGACAAGAGGGGCCTATGGGTTATAATACTGGTGTGTAACCCAAGCATGAGACATGAGCAAAGGATTGTTTATCACATGGTTGCTCTGACCGGTACTGATTCTGTTGGCCACTACTGCTACTATTCCCTCGCGGAGCGGAATGCGGCTGTTTGCCGCAGCTTTTAATTGATTCGGCTACTAGCTCCGATGATGCATACCCGGGGAACTAATCCTTATTCTATCTTTCAGTTCACGTCAATGTATCGTGGCACTCGGCTGGTCCTAATAATTTGGCGCGAATCCACCTGCATGAGTTTTAGTATATACTATGCAACGCTCATAATGATCCCAAGAGAGAGCCGCATCAACTAAAAGTAAATGATTCAAAATTTCAAAATACAGTGAATAATCCAGAGCTTGTTTTTTCAAGTGCTGGTTTTATTTTATTTTCAAGTTCTATTTTTCAAAAAGACTAAATAACAGAATATGCGAATTCTGGTTTCACGGAACCTAACTTGATGAAGATTTAAATGTAGACAATTAAAAGAGTTTATATACTTGTATGTAAATGTGTATCTACTTGAAATGAAATCCTCATCTCATATTATAATATTTTTTGACCAACCGAAAAGTGAATATTATGTATGTATAAAGATGAGAGTTGTTCATATGTGTCAAGATGTACCTTCGTCTAAAACATTCACATGCTTGCCCAATAGATAGATTCGAAGATGAAGCAAAATATGGAAGAAGGAAAAACTGGGGAAAAAAGAAGAAGAAAAAAGAAAAAGGAAAAGGAAAGCAAAGGAAGAAAATATCGCCCATTATTGGGCCGGCTGGGAGAGTATGGGCTGCAATTTGCTATTCGACGCAAGAAAACGAGCGGCCGAACAGGGAAAGGTTGTGTGGAAGCCCACATGAAGTCTACGGTGTCCCTCTACACACTGCGACCGCGAGCCCGATTCCTGTTCTCAGTTTTTGCGCTTCACAATAGTGTTTTTTGTAGGAGACAATAGTGTTCCTTGGAATAAAGAATCCTCTCTTGAGACGATGATGGATGACATCGCCTGGCTTTGCTCCACTCATTCAATCAACTCATGGCCCCTAAAAAAATCTTGTGTCGCCTCGATCGGCACCGGTGGGGGGTGTCTTCTGACATCCGTGATCATATATGGAAAATTAAAGTTCCCCCAAATATTCTTCTGTTCCTATGGCTGATCTTCAATAACAAAAGACTTACAAGAGATAACTTAGCCAAATGGAGACATGTAGATGATATTTCTTGTGTTTTCCGTAATGATCATGAATCTATTCAACATTTGTTCTTCGGGTGTATAGTGGCTAGAGAAATTTGGCTAGCTATAGCTAAAGCTTTTGGTATTTCCGTACCTACTTCTTTTATCTCAGTGGCTTCTTTATGGAAGAAGAAGAATTTTTCTTGTGAAGTTGTGAATATTGCATCAACTGTTACCTTGTGGAGCTTATGGCGCTTGCACAATGACTTTGTCTTTTAGGGGCGAAAATGACGAAGCTTGCATGCCTGCAGGTCGACTCTAGAGGATCCCCGGGTACCGAGCTCGAATTCGCCCTATAGTGAGTCGTATTACAATTCACTGGCCGTCGTTTTACAACGTCGTGACTGGGAAAACCCTGGATCGTCGAAGAGGGGAATTGCTTAGGATTGTCTGGCGTTGATGATGCTTGACAGGGGGGCTTTGTGGCATTTTGCGATCTTCAATTGTTGTATCTATCTGCCATGTTATGTTATCTGCTTGACAGGGTAACTTAGAACCCTCCAGTGCTATGTGTCTGTGGCAGCTACTTTGGTTGTCCCCGAGAGCTGTTAACAGTTTGGTTGTTTCGGTTCTGCCTTGGCTTTAATAAAAGTTAAGGCTGGGGGGCAACCCCTTTCGTTTCAAAAAAGAAACAGAACCGGTGGGTGTCGGGTCGATCGGAGGAAAGATCTCTACAAAATCCTGTTGTCGCCGAGGATCTAAATTCCCATAATAACAAGTTATACAGTAGGTTTATTTTATCCCTGGCAGGATCTAATGACAGTAGCGTGATCATCACCAGAGATAGATGAGGATACAAGACGCATGCACGTTTTGAGAACATTCGTTGGCAATGGCCGATGCAAGACACGACGTGGGAATAGATTTGAGAGATCGTCGAGTATCGGCCGGAAGCAGAACATAATCCTATGGGACGTGTCCATCTGAGCTGACAAAACAATGCGTCGATATGGCGCGCAAGTGCAGACGTACAAGTCGTGGATGCAAATGTAGTCGTCAGATCATGACAGGCTCTTGAGTAGCACCACACACGATTTACTCACCATCTAAGCATATCTAATTGCAATCCTACAAGTAGTAGTATTATCTTATGAGATGCTTCGCAAGATTGTTAATTGCGTGGCTACTGAACTTCGGGACGGAATAATGAACAGATAATATCCTAGCTAGCTAGTGGCAAAGCAGTTGAAGCATCACGACTGGACAAGGTCTCTTTGCCTACGAAAAATGAAAAATGAAGGTGGCAAGTAGTAGGAGGCGTGCTAGCATGGTAGCTAACCCCAGCGATCTGTCCCAACTGTATGTGTGTTACCAGCTCTGATTGCCTTGAGTTTAGTTGCAATAACTGGAATCAACTCCAATAGGACATGACAAGGTTCTTCTGTGCCCTCGTGACTGGCGAGCAGCCTGAGTGTAGCAGTCTATTCAGAATTAGGGCATCTCATAAGATTTTTTTTTTTTCAAAACGGAGGCAAAAGCTTTGCCTCATCTCATAAGATTGTGCCTAAGATATGTTCATGTAGCCCTTCAAGATGTAAGATGGTTCTTGTCTTAGGGCATCTCATAAGATTGTGCCTAATTCTCAACAATGTTCAGAAACAGCTTAAATGCATCCACGTACGCCAGCTTGATGGCATATCAATCATGTGGACCAAAAGGAGCCAGAGAAATTAAAGCGATCGAGAAAGGGGCCATATAAGTTTATAAATACTGCTGGTGTGTAATCGATCCAAGCACGAGATGTGAGCAAGGATTTTTGAATTATGAGGATGGTTGCTCTGATCTTTGACAATACTCGCTACATACTCGCTGAACGCGGTTGTTTGCCACAGTTTTAGGCCCTCAATGATGCGCAGCGAACTGATACTATTATCATGTCGTAGTTAGCCTGCTACCCATGATAATTTGGCATGAATCCGGCTGCATGAACTAAATTTAATACCCCACGTCTGAAAACGAACTGAATGTTCTTAATTTGTCATAAAAACTTGCCGCAACTGGAAAGTACAATCTACTAGAATGCTTTCAATTGGGTCAAAAAAGTGGACGTCGATAATGCCCATACGTGTGGCATACTAGACATCCAACCACACACCGTGTGTGGCGTGGACAGGAGGCAGTCCACACGGGCTGTGTGTGAGCAAACATTAGAATTGCCCACACGTGTGGGCTCAGCTACTTCGTGCCACACATCTAACAAATACTATCATCTTCATCCCGCGCGTGTGGCACGAAGCAAAAATGTCCACACGTCCCGCCGTAACTACGTTAGGTAACCCACAGGATGACGGTTTAGTTGCCATCCGGGATGGCAGACGTAGTTATTCGGAATGGCAAATATAGTTGTAAAAGAATAGCAACTCTATCTGTTTTGGTTAATTATAGTTGTCATGTCTAATTTACGGTAGTTGCCGCGTGTAATTAAACCATAGTTGTTGTGTGTGATTAACTACTTGCCACATATGGTTAAATAGTAGTTGCCATGTGTGTTTACTTAGTTGTCGTGTGCGGTACAACCATAGTTGCCATGTATGGTTAATCACAGTTGTCATGTGTGTTTACCCTGGTTGTCACATACGCGCAACTGCAGTTGCCGTCTAGCAACGAATCACAGTTGTCATGTGTGTTTACCTAGTTGCACGTACGCGCAACTGCAATTACCATCCAACAACGTATGAGTATTGTGTGGGCGAACTTCGCCCACACACGCGTGGACTAGGTGGTAGTCGTGTGTGCAGAAACTAGTTCGCCCACACAGCACAGCTGGCAAACCGTGTGCTGCGAGGCGTGTGGGCGAACTCTCAAACACCCACACACCAACCCCGTCCTATGTGGCACTCAAAATCTGCCTCAATGTGTCAAGATTCGTGCAAACTTGACTGGACGGTGATCCATGCGTGTGGGCGAGTTATAAAACTGCCACACGTGCGGGCGTTAGTAATTTCGAAAAAAAAACTAAAATGCTTTGAAAGATTTATTTTCATCAAGAGGTCTCACCGCTTGCTAGAAATCATAGAGTACAAAATTAGAGCGTAGAAAAGCAATTTAGAGGGTTCATACCTTTCAACCAAACGGACCTTTGAAAGAAAAAAATAGTTTTATGGAGCGAAATCCTTCAAAGTTATTCTGGAAATTCTTTGTACCAAAGAAATTCCTTTTTTGCGGGTTGAAATCCTACAAAGTTATTCTGAAAGTTCTTTGTACCAAAGAAATCCTAACTAAAGCGGAAATCCAACTCGGTGGCCAGACTCAAATGTCCAAATGAGTTGAAATTTGAAGCGGAACTCACGCATCAAATTATCTACTACATAAAAAATGATTTTTTTTAATTATTTTTCTAGTATTTGTTGTGATTTTTTTTGTCAGCGCGGGTGCAGCTGAGCCCAGAAGCAGAAACGCCGCGCCTAACTAAAGACTTTACCATTTCTATGTGCAAGCTGATCGTATCTGATGATTCTTGTCGAGACAAGATGGCAATCAATCACGGCCATGAGGAGTCACTTATTACTAGCCATACAAGTGTCAAGCAGACAGCAGGACCATATCGATCAAATCAAGTATTCATCATCCACACATCGTGTCCATCCATCCACTAGCTACAAGGACAGGCAAAGCCTTTCCTTGCCCTGGCACGACACGAGGTCCAGCCTCTGGGGCACCGGATATGACCTGTGGATGGAAGTGCCAAAACGCGCACAGCCCGTCGTATATGGTAATATTCCGTTGCTTTTGCTTATCTCGGATTTGATCACACCACGGAGATAATGCGGGTGCGATTGAGCTGTCGAATTGCGGGAGCGGAGGCGGTAGTCGATGGTGCCATCGCGCGGAGATTTCAGAGGGTGCTGGGTGGTGGTGGTGGTGGTGGTATCCGTATCTTTGCTAGACCCCTGCGTCCACTCACGTCCCGTCGGCCTCAAGGGCGCGATTCACTCAAGCAATTCACCTAGCTAACTAGTATGGCAGCGAGCTTCGTCTTTGCGTCGATCAGCTGCAAAGGGTCCGCGCGCGAGAGAGAAAACTGCGTGCCTTCATCATGTGCAGAGTCATGGGATGTTTCTGAGTGAGTTACTCTGCTGTGTCTGAATCAAACGTGAGGTGTTTGCACAGTACGTACTAAATACGGTGGTCGCAACTTACTTCTCCTTAACGTGACTAAAGTGAAGTTTGTGTACCCTTTGGCGTCACGACACCGTTGACTCCCGGAGCAATTGGAGACGGACGGCCGAAGCCAGGCAGGTGGGGTGTGTCGAAGCGAAACCACGGCTTTATTCCACATCAGTCGTGGTCGGATTTTACGTGGGGCACGTCGCTTCGAGTGAATCTCACCGCACTACGCAAAGTTGCACCGATTGGATGCCATTCGAGACGACTTGACCGGTTGATTGCAGCCTTGGAGGCCCTGGCCGTGGCATATTCCGCCGTCGGGACGGGACGCGATGTGACAGGACAGCGGACACGGCAGGGCAAGGGCAAATGTTGGAGCTCACGTACAATCCCTACCGGTGCCGTTGGGAAGAAGGCGATGCACCATGCACGGGTCGCCGTCGTGGGGTGTGAGAGATAGCCTGCCGATGCCGACGGAGGGCAACGCGTGGGTGCCCTACAAAACAGCGTGGGGATCGGACCACCGCGTCGACGGCCGACGTGCGGAGAGGTGTGCACGCGACGGATGGATGGCGCATGCACGGCCCGCCGGGACCAGCCAGCCACTGCCCACAGCGACCGGCGGTACGGCCGTGATGGGGATGAGGATGGAAGAGTGCTGTTCGCGGTGTACGTACCGCTGTGCTTTGTACTTGTGCTCATCAACAATTTGTGCGGCCGGAGCAACGAGGTGCGGTGAATGTACACATGGTGGGTGTCCTTCCTTGTCGGTTGATGAGGAAGGATGGCCATCGAACGTAACTTGCGTGGCAAAGCTACCTCAGGGGCTGCTGCATTCATGCGCTCTTAGAACATATATAGCCGTACTTGATAGATCCGATCCCTAAAACAATGCGTTTGTGGACAGTAATCGATCACGTCTTAAATTTGCTACTCTATATCCAAATCTTTTATATTTCAACCTTAGATTCAAACAAAGCATGCAAAAAAAAATCATATGTACTACCCTAACTAATCTTCGTCGTCAGAGATATCAACGACGTCGGTGCCAGGCGCCAGGTGAACGGGCGCGTAACAGGGCTCCGGCTCCTCCTCCTCCTCGACCTCATCCATGTAGGCGGGCATCTCCTCTTCCTCTGCAGCATGCTCCACCTCCATCTCATGCTGACGACGGCGTGTGGCCTCTGAATCTGACTCCGAGCGAAGGGAATCGAGGATAGTCTGCTGCCTTGCCTACATATCGGCGTCCACCACATCCTCCTACTCCTCCTCAACCCCCTCTTCCTCCTCCAACTCCTCCTCCGGGATCCACTACATCCAGAGGTAGCCCCGTGGGGATCCGGCCTTCGCTCCTTGCCTGAATCTGCTCAAGGAGCTACGCCGGCGCTCTGGTGTTAGAAATGGATAGCTCCTAACTTGGCAGGGCGGGGGCATGGCCAATAGTGGTGGCAGACGAGGAATGGAAAGAAGCGGTGGCGACGGATGGGAAGAGGAAGTTTCGGTTCCGCCGTCCGATCAAATTGCCGGGCTAGGCAGTACGTGGCTCGCCGGAGCGGTGCCATGCGGCAACAACGGTCCGACGCGAAATGAGACGAGTTTTAGACCGCCGGGTTTCGGATTGTTTTCATGTGGGACCCAGCATCAGTCCGACGTGGCAGACACGCCCGGGCGCGTTTAGGCACCTCATATTTTGACTGGATATGAGGAGTGTCGGTCAGCCCGGGTGTTTAGGGCCCGTTTGAGGCGCTCGTCTAGGATAAAATTTTATGCCCAGTCAGTGACCGGGCGGCTCGCTTGGGCATTCGAGACGAGTTTAAGGCGTCCAACTGTAGACGCTCTTACTTTAGTTCTTCGGATCATGTGTGTTTGAATTGCAAATAAACAAGACTATCACTCTTGGTGATCTTGGTCCTCCTCCCCGTTTGAGCACGCAATCTATCTCCCTCCAAGTATCTATCATGGAGGTCACGACGATCACGACGGTTATTACGCGACTGTATATGATAGCATGTCCATCCACCTATATATTGCCCGTATGCATATGATCACGGGCCGCCTGTAATAATACGTCGCTGTCCGTAAGACGTCGATGCAAGACCTAGCATAGTGCCAATGGTGTTCGCCCACCATCGGCGTCGGACTCGATCCAAGACCGGCGTCATTTTCACCACTGCTACGAACCCATCACATTCCGCGGGTTTCCTTGCCGGCTTCTCCCTTCACAGTCCGCCAATTGCGCTTGCTTTGGCAGCTACACAGTTCTAGCAAGCTGCATGTCATCATCTCTTTGACTCCCAAGTGGAGTGTAGTAGAGCGTAGAATCGATATAGCCGTCTCTGCATATTCATGGTGCCTAAATTTCGTATTTTGACCCTTTTCTGAAACCATTTGACTTTAGTTTGAATTTTTTTCGAGATCTGACCCTTTTGCTACCGCCACCATGGCGGTAGGGTTGCATGTCCTACCGCCAAAAACCTCATAAGTATTGAACACAGTGTGTGCTCGTGCCGGTAGGGTTGTGCAGACTACCGTCAGCCCGATTGGCGGTAGCGATGTTTCCTACCGCCAAAGCCCATGGCGGTAGGCTGTTAGATCCTACCGCCATGAACTCTGGCGGTAGCAAAAGGGTCAGATCTCGAAAAAAAATCAAACTAGGGTCAAATCCCGAATGGGTTTCAAAAAGGGTCAAAACACAAAAAATTGCCACGTGCTCTTCTCATATGCGTGTTGAATCATAATTTTGACCCGAAATTGTGCTCCGAGTGGCCTTTGATGGTTCATGTGTGCAGTCCTCTGTGAACACACTTGGCTCCATTTAGGAATTTACTAAGACCCTGACTGTCCCTATGCAACGGCGACATTTTGCGCTGTTTTCCTTCTTCAGGGCGTTGTCGTGGAACTTAGGTATTTAGGTCTTTGTGTGGTGTTGTACTCGGTTTTTCCTATACTTTCTTTAGGTAGCGTAGCCCTGGTTTGCGTGATCCGGCTATCTTGGGATCGGCATTGTATGAGGGCTACCTTATCATCTTGTATCTTTCGATCATGTATTTGATTCGGTGATTGCTTTATTTATAAAATGAGGCAAAAACCTGTTTCAAGAGGACTGTCCCTATGCAAATCAGACACTTTTGCATGCGTGCAATTCTTTCGAAAGACCTGTCTGCAGTTCCTTCGTCGGAAATGAAAAGGTACTTTGCAGGAGGCAGCTCATTCTGCTGCAAAAAGAAAGTTGAGACGATGGGTGACAATGTGTAGATGAGAACAACAATTTTAGCGTTTGAATCAGTCAGTCGGTCGGTGTGGTATTAACTCGTTGACTTAATTTCTTTATGCATGGACTCGCTGGCTTTTCGAAATGTTTAAACGCATCAATTGAATAGTAGCGGGCCTTCCATATTGGTGGTTCCAAGTCTACGTGGTTCTCAACCACACAGTGGAAAAATATACAGATCGACCCCCCATCGATCGAGTTGCCTAGCTAATTAAGCCAAGCTAGCTATCCACTTTGTAATGACGTGGCTTTTGGACCCGCACTGGTGCTGATGGTTCTGGTTCGCAACTCGCACCCGTGCCGCCCATTTACTCTCTTTTTCTCTCTCTCTCTCTCTTTTAGACAATGTGCCGCCCATTTACTTGCGATGGACATAGTTCCTTCCCGCGTGTCCAGCGCGAACCAGACAGCGGTCATCGTCGCCGAAATTAAACAAGTCACACATGGAGAAGGCGTGTGTTCCCAACAGATTCTACATTCTTTACTTTGATGATCCGTCGGCATCTTGGCACGGTACGCAGGGGCTGTTTGGTTCTAGGCCTAGGAGTGCCATATTTTACCACATATTTTTATGTTACACCTGTCTAAGGTTAGTTTTTCAAAATAAAAGCCATAAGTTGATAAGTCTAAGAAAATCTCGCCATATTTTTTAAGTGTATATCATGTGGGGCCCTAGTATGGAAAAAAGTATATTGCCTAAGGTGTGCTTGAACCAAACATCTTTCTAAGTTGGACAAAGTTATCTAACTTTAGGTGTGGCAACATGTGACAATCATAGTCACAAACCAAACAACCCCGTAGTAACGTAGCCACACGCTCCTCAAAAGGAGCGAGGGGTTGAAAACTGTCGAAAAGAGAACCAGCATGTACGTGTACACGTTCTTCTCATTCCACGTACGTCGGCACCCGGCGGCCGGTGGCCGGCGTACATTCGCCGGCAAGCTTTCGACCGAAGTCACCGGGCGACAAACTGGCGCGATAGATTACACGGCTAACCAGGCCCGTGTCGAGCTCATCATATGGCAGCTGCCTGGCTCGCCCCCACCGTCCGTGCGTGCATGCGTCGGGACGGGAGAAGTCGGTGCGAAGGTGCTCCGCACCCGGACGACCAGCTCCAACCGGAAGCACATCGATCGACCACCGGCCAATGTGCTTATATTACCGCGAATGCAACATCCCACACCAAACTTATGGCACGTTCAGTTTTCCGTGTGTGATTGTTTTTTGCCAGGACGATTGTTTGTGTCATGGTTATTTCATTGACAATATTTATAGGGTGAGTATGGAGGAGGGTAGTGACTAGTGACCACCAAACGGTGTAGATGGGAGTATTGCAAGACCATCAACTATCGGAAAAGACTTTCGTCCCGCTTTACATATGAAGGAACGATACAACACGACGCCCCACACACCCAAGCAAGATACAAAGGTGTTTTGGTTCAATCACACCACTCCATGCAAGTCCCAGTGGATATGGAGACGATGATGCTCTCAACCGTGAAAAAGCACCGCAAAGAGACGAGACTGAGCGCCGCGAAGATTCCAGGCCTCAGAGTAGTAGTCGTGTTCGGCTGGACAAAACGTCGCAGTAGTCCGACTTAGTAGCAGTGTGTGCCATATCTGCGAAATGTCGCTAATTTTAACTTCGAGGAAAAGGCTCTCTGGCCAAAACTTTTGCAGTGTTTGGCAAGATCACACGCAGCAAAACATGTACTACAAAGTTGTGGCTTGCGCCTCACACAAACGCTTATATAAGTGTGAGTGTAGAATAATTTATTCTACATCCCTAGTACTACATACAAAATAGGGAGTGCCTAGACCTTAGCTGAATGAGATATAATTTTGTCTCAGTCAGTTGACGTCAGGCTGACATCATCATGGGCAGTTTTTCTCTGTACGTGTATGCATTGTCTAGTTTGCTCGGTAGGGTAGTTTTCTCTGCATACATGCGTTGTCTGGGCCGTCTATATGGGCTACTAGTGGGCTACACTGTATGTCCAGCCTACTTGTGTCTCTTTTCTTTTCTATTTTATGGGTCTTTTCTATTTTATGGGTATGTGTTTTCATTCATTTTTTTAGAACAAAACAAACAGGGCTACAACCATCTACAGACTAGATCGGGATCGCGCATTGGCGCAAGGGTGCCGGTCCCAACGTTTTGATCAAGTCCGTAATGCTAAGTTAGTAGGAATCGATGCTTTGGTGACGCGGCTTGCCACGCGTTGCCCATCAAACGACAGGCAACCAAATATGAATAATCATTTGAGCCGCAAAATCCGAACAATATAATGTGCATTGTTTGGCACGGAAAGTAATTCATTAAATATTTGAACTCGTGAATTGTTCAAATAAAGTAAGCAGGCTCGACAGAAAGGAATAAACCAAAAGCAGCGTTGTTCAATAGATTAAGATTAGAGCAGTCATTTATATAGAATACATAAGTGTGTCTCAATCGTTAAGAATTTCTCTATCGTTTTAGCCAAATGGTACTGAATTAGTGTATCTCAATTTGTTTCAGAAATTACCGAGAGTGATGCCTGCATGACAGTTCATCATAGAGAAGAGTTCTTCATGTATCAACCGATCTAATTTTATATATCCTAAATGTGTGCAGGGATCAATTATACACAACATAATCAAGTGTCACGCACAGGGGAATTAGCATCATATTGAATCTAACGATTAACACGTACTATATCTTACAGTAACCACATACCAGCAATTTTGGACAGGCACAATCCGACTACAAATAATGTACAACATAAAAATAAGCATTCATAGAGGGTCAAAACACCTTCATAGAGGCATTCTACCCCAGTACAATACAGTAGTAAGGTCTGTATACAAATCATAAGAGCCATGATCTTCACGCCCCAGCTCATCAGTCACGTAAGTTGAGGAACTCATTGTCGAGGCAACAACACCATTGTGGTTCAGAACATCACCGAGTGAGTAATAACCAGGGAAATCATCACCTCGGAGCAGTTAGAATTCTGCTACACGAGCGGCAGCAGCGTGCCCCGGACCTCCCGGAGCTGATCCCATTGTCCCACTCCCGCAGCAGGTCGTCAACGACCTCGTCGAACCAGATTTGTGCCGCACCGGCCGACCAACCTGGAGAAGTTGAAAAAAATGATATAAGTCCATTTTTCCTAGCATTAGGCTTGCAATTTAAGAGACATTTTCATACATTTTTTTCTATATTTTGGGGGTGTGTATACTGTAAAATTATAGATCGCTCAGGCTTTGAATGGGGCTGAAAAAGTGATATGGACTTTATCTTCTATTTATATTTCAAAAAATCAAATCATGTCTCTTATGTGATATCGGTAATGTATTTTTTGATTGCTTGTGCCTTCATGTATTCCTTTTATACAACACATATAAAGACAAATGCATTTTCAAAATGAAGGTAAAAGTGCTCTGAGATCACATAAGAGACATAATATGTTTTTCTTCAAATATTTACATGTAAAACTGCAGCTTAGTTTAGTCCGTTCCCAAAAAACATAAGAATCTAGACAGAACAGACTCTAGTGCCACTTGTCCACATTTGATGTTTTCCGGTCAACATAGACAGCAGAGAGGGAACCAGGGGCTTACCAGCAGAGATGCAGAACTGAAAGAGGAACTGATGCCACCGGAGGGGCAGGGCAGGAGGCATCAGAGTGGAAGAAGAATCCCCTGTGCACACTCTATCGCGCACCACCGGTGCGCATCAGGGAACCAAACCTAGCAACCACACATGATGACTGAAATTGATAAATATAAAGCATGGAATGCAACCAAAATGTCTGGGCTCTGTCCAGAGCTACACAAAAATACGCATCCATCACTTTGTTCAAAGCTACAGTACAATCTAGTTGTGTGCTTGAACCCCACATTTATTTAATCGCATGGAATGCAACCAAAATGTCTGGGCTCTGTCCAGAGCTACACAAAAATACGCATCCATCACTTTGTTCAAAGCTACAGTACAGTCTAGTTGTGTGCTTGAACCCCACATTTATTTAATCTAGTACAGTAAGTATACGACGAAGAAAGGATAGATCTGACATGCATCACGGATAAATTTGTCTCGCAGGGCAGCATACGCAAACAAATCTAACGAGGAAGAGAAACAAGCTTACCAGGGGCAACTTGCTCACGCAGCAAGGCTAGGTCGAGCAACAAAGGACGGCATCCCTGTTGGAAATATGCCCTAGAGGCAATAATAAAAGTATTATTATTATATTTCTTTGTTCATGATAATTGTCTTTATTCATGCTATAACTGTATTATCCGGAAATCGTAATACACGTGTGAATACATAGACCATAATATGTCCCTAGTAAGCCTCTAGTTGACTAGCTCGTTGATCAACAGATAGTCATGGTTTCCTGGCTATGGACATTGGATGTCATTGATAACGGGATCACATCATTAGGAGAATGATGTGATGGACAAGACCCAATCCTAAGCATAGCACAAGATCGTGTAGTTCGTTTGCTAGAGCTTTTCCAATGTCAAGTATCTTTTCCTTTGACCATAAGATCGTGTAACTCCCGGATACCGTAGGAGTGCTTTGGGTGTATCAAACGTCACAACGTAACTGGTTGACTATAAAGGTGCACTACAGGTATCTCCGAAAGTATCTGTTGGGTTGACACGGATCGAGACTGGGATTTGTCACTCCGTATGACGGAGAGGTATCACTGGGCCCACTCGGTAATGCATCATCATAATGAGCTCAAAGTGACCAAGTGTCTGGTCACGGGATCATGCATTACGGTACGAGTAAAGTGACTTGCCGGTAACGAGACTAAACAAGGTATTGGGATACCGACGATCGAGTCTCGGGTAAGTAACATACCGATTGACAAAGGGAATTGTATACGGGGTTGTTTAATCCTCGACATCGTGGTTCATCCGATGAGATCATCGTGGAGCATGTGGGAGCCAACATGGGTATCCAGATCCCGCTGTTGGTTATTGACCGGAGAGTCGTCCCGGTCATGTCAGCATGTCTCCCGAACCCGTAGGGTCTACACACTTAAGGTTCGGTGACGCTAGGGTTGTGAAGATATGTATATGAAGTAACCCGAATGTTGTTCGGAGTCCCGGATGAGATCCCGGACGTCACGAGGAGTTCCGAAATGGTCCGGAGGTAAAGAATTATATATAGGAAGTGCTGTTTCGGCCATCGGGACAAGTTTCGGGGTTATCGGTATTATACCGGGACCACCGGAGGGGTCCCGGGGGCCCACCGGGTGGGGCCACCTGTCCCGGGGGGTCACATGGGATGTAGGGGGTGCGCCTTGTCCTAGATGGGCCAAGGGCACCAGCCCCAAAAGCCCATGCGCCTAGGGTTCCACTTAAGGGAAGAGTCCCAATGATGGAAGGCACCTCTAGGTGCCTTGGGGGGGAGGGAAACCTCCCCTTGGCTGCCGCACCTAGGAGATTGGATCTCCTAGGATGGCGCACCCCCCCCCTTGGCCCTCCTATATATAGTGGGGGAGAGGAGGGACTTGATACACCAGCCCCTGGCGCCTCCCTCTCTCCCCGTTACGTCTCTCTCTCGTAGTATAGGCGAAGCCCTGCTACTGTGACGCCCTGCATCCACCACCACGCCGTCGTGCTGCTGGATCTTCATCAACCTCTCCTTCCCCCTTGCTGGATCAAGAAAGAAGGAGACGTCATCCGCTCCGTACGTGTGTTGAATGCGGAGGTGCCGTCCGTTCGGCGCTTGGTCATCGGTGATTTGGATCACGTCGTGTTCGACTACATCAACCCCGTTCTTTGAACGCTTCCGCTCGCGATCTACAAAGGTATGTAGATGCATCCAATCACTCGCTGCTAGATGAACTCATAGATGGATCTGGGTGAAACCGTAGGAAAGTTTTTGTTTTCTGCAACGTTCCCCAACAGTGGCATCATGAGCTAGGTCTATGCGTAGTTCTTCTTGCGCGAGTAGAACACAATTTGTTGTGGGCGTAGATGTTGTCAACTTACTTGCCGCTACTAGTCTTATCTTGCTTCAACGGTATTGTGGGATGAAGCGGCCCGGACCAACCTTACACGTATGCTTACGTGAGACCGGTTCCACCGACTAACATGCACTAGATGCATAAGGTGGCTGGCGGGTGTCTGTCTCTCCTACTTTAGTTGGAGCGGATTCGATGAAAAGGGTCCTTATGAAGGGTAAATAGAAGTTGACAAATCTCGTTGTGGCTTTTACGTAGGTCAGAAAACATTCTTGCTAGAACCCTAATTCAGCCACGTAAAACTTGCAACAACAATTAGAGGACGTCTAACTTGTTTTTGCAGCAAGTGCTTTGTGATATGATATGGCCAAAGTTGTGATGAATGATGAATGATCTATATATATGATGTATGAGTTGTTCATGCTATTGTAATAGGAATCACGACTTGCATGTCGATGAGTATGACAACCGGCAGGAGCCATAGGAGTTGTCTTTATTTTTTGTATGACCTGCGTGTCATTGAGAAACGCCATGTAAATTACTTTACCTTATTGCTAAACCGTTAGCCATAGTAGTGGAAGTAATAGTTGGCGAGCAACTTCATGGAGACACGATGATGGAGATCATGATGATGGAGATCATGGTGTCAAGCCGGTGACAAGATGATCATGGAGCCCCAAGATAGAGATCAAAGGAGCTATGTGATATTGGCCATATCATGTCACGTTTATTATTTGATTGCATGCGATGTTTATCATGTTTTGCATCTTGTTTACTTAGAACGACGGTAGTAAATAAGATGATCCCTCAAAACAATTTCAAGAAGTGTTCTCCCCTAACTGTGCACCGTTGCTAAAGTTCGTCGTTTCGAAGCACGCCGTGATGATCGGGTGTGATAGATCCTTACGTTCACATACAACGGGTGTAAGACAGTTTTACACATGCAAAACACTTAGGGTTAACTTGACGAGCCTAGCATGTACAGACATGGCCTCGGAACATAGAAGACCGAAAGGTCGAGCATGAGTCGTATAGAAGATACGATCAACATGAAGATGTTCACCGACGTTGACTAGTCCGTCTCACGTGATGATCGGACACGGTCTAGTTAACTCGGATCATGTAATACTTAGATGACTAGAGGGATGTCTAATCTAAGTGGGAGTTCATAAATAATTTGATTAGATGAACTTAATTATCATGAACTTAGTCTAAAATCTTTGCAATATGTCTTGTACATCAAATGGCCAACGTTGTATTCAATTTCAACGCGTTCCTAGAGAAAACCAAGCTGAAAGACGATGGCAGCAACTATACGGACTGGGTCCGGAACCTGAGGATCATCCTCATAGCTGCCAAGAAAGATTATGTCCTACAAGCACCGTTAGGTGATCCACCCTTCCCACAGAACCAAGACGCTATGAACGCTTGGCAGGCACGTACTGATGACTACTCCCTCGTTCAGTGCGGCATGCTTTACAGCTTAGAGCCGGGGCTCCAAAAGCGTGTTGAGAGACATGGAGCATATGAGATGTTCGAAGAGCTGAAAATGGTTTTTCAAGCTCATGCCCGGATCGAGAGATATGAAGTCTCCGATAAGTTCTTCAGCTGTAAGATGGAGGAAAATAGTTCTGTCAGTGAGCACATACTCACTATGTCTGGGTTACATAACCGCTTGACTCAGCTGGGAGTTAATCTCCCAGATGATGCGGTCATTGACAGAATCCTCCAGTCGCTTCCACCAAGCTACAAGAGCTTTGTGATGAACTTCAATATGCAGGGGTTGGAAAAGACCATTCCTGAAGTATTTGCAATGCTGAAATCAGCAGAGGTAGAAGTCAAGAAGGAACATCAAGTGTTGATGGTCAATAAAACCACTAAGTTCAAGAAGGGTAAAAAGAACTTCAAGAAGGACGGCAAGGAAGTTGCTGCGCCCGGCAAGCAAGCTGTCGGGAAGAAGTCAAAGAATGGACCCAAGCCTGAGACAGAGTGCTTTTATTGCAAAGGGAAGGGTCACTGGAAGCGGAACTGCCCCAAATACTTAGCGGACAAGAAGGCCGGCAACACCAAAGGTATATTTGATATACATGTAATTGATGTGTACCTAACAGTACTCGTAGTAACTCCTGGGTATTTGATACCGGTGCCGTTGCTCATATTTGTAACTCATAGCAGGAGCTGCGGAATAAACGGAAACTGGCGAAGGACGAGGTGACGATGCGCGTCGGGAATGGTTCCAAGGTCGATGTGATCACCGTCGGCACGCTGCCTCTACATTTACCTACGGGATTAGTTATAAACCTCAATAATTGTTATTTAGTGCCATGTTTGAGCATGAACATTGTATCAGGATCTCGTTTAATACGAGATGACTACTCATTTAAATCCGAGAATAATGGTTGTTCTATTTATATGAGAGATATGTTTTATGGTCATGCTCCGATAGTCAATGGTTTATTCTTAATGAATCTCGAGCGTATTACTACACATATTCATAGTGTGAGTACCAAAAGATGTAAGGTTGATAATGATAGTCCCACATACTTGTGGCACTGCCGCCTTGGTCACATAGGTGTCAAACGCATGAAGAAGCTCCATGCAGATGGACTTTTAGAGTCTCTTGATTATGAATCATTTGACACGTGCGAACCATGCCTCATGGGTAAAATGAACAAGACTCCGTTCTCAGGAACAATGGAGCGAGCAACCAACTTATTGGAAATCATACATACTGATGTGTGCGGTCCAATGAGTGTTGAGGCTCGCAGTGGCTATCGTTATGTTCTCACCCTCACTGATGACTTGAGTAGATATGGGTATGTCTACTTAATGAAACACAAGTCTGAAACCTTTGAAAAGTTCAAGGAATTTCAGAGTGAGGTTGAAAATCAACGTGACAGGAAAATCAAGTTTCTACGATCAGATCGTGGAGGAGAATACTTGAGTCACGAATTTGGCACACACTTAAGAAAATGTGGAATAGTTTCACAACTCACGCCGCCTGGAACACCTCAGCGTAACGGCGTGTCCGAACATCGTAATCGCACTCTATTAGATATGGTGTGATCTATGATGTCTCTTACCGATTTACCGCTATCTTTTTGGGGCTATGCTTTAGAGACTGCCGCATTCACTTTAAATAGGGCTCCGTCGAAATCCGTTGAGACGGCACCGTATGAATTATGGTTTGGGAAGAAACCTAAGCTGTCGTTTCTAAAAGTTTGGGGATGCGATGCTTATGTCAAGAAACTTCAACCTGAGAAGCTCGAACCCAAGTCGGAAAAATGCGTCTTCATAGGATACCCTAAAGAAACTATTGGGTATACCTTCTACCTAAGATCCGAAGGCAAGATCTTTGTTGCCAAGAACGGAATCTTTCTGGAGAAAGAGTTTCTCTCGAAAAGTAAGTGGGAGGAAAGTGGAACTTGATGAGGTATTACCTCTTGAACCGGCAAATGGCGCAACTCAAGAAAATGTTCCTGAGGTGCCTGCACCGACTAGAGAGGAAGTTATTGATGATGATCAAGATACTTCTGATCAAGCTCCTACTGAGATTCGAAGGTCCACAAGGACACGTTCCGCACCAGAGTGGTACGGCAACCCTGTCTTGGAAATCATGTTGTTAGACAATGGTGAGCCTTCGAACTATGAAGAAGCGATGGCGGGCCCGGATTCCGACAAATGGCTAGAAGCCATGAAATCCGAGATAGGATCCATGTATGAAAACGAAGTATGGACTTTGACTAACTTGCCCGTTGATCGGCGAGTCATAGAAAATAAATGGATCTTTAAGAAGAAGACAGACGCGGATGGTAATGTGACCATCTATAAAGCTCGGCTTGTCGCTAAGGGTTATCGACAAGTTCAAGGGGTTGACTACGATGAGACTTTCTCACCGGTAGCAAAGCTAAAGTCCGTCCGAATCATGTTAGCAATTGCCGCATTCTACGATTATGAGATATGACAAATGGACGTCAAAACGGCATTCCTTAATGGTTTCCTTAAGGAAGAATTGTATATGATGCAGCCGGAAGGTTTTGTCGATCCTAAGAATGCTAACAAGGTGTGCAAGCTCCAACGCTCGATTTATGGGCTGGTGCAAGCATCTCGGAGTTGGAACATTCGCTTTGATGAGATGATCAAAGCGTTTGGGTTTACGCAGACTTATGGAGAAGCCTGCGTTTACAAGAAAGTGAGTGGGAGCTCTGTAGCATTTCTCATATTATATGTAGATGACATACCTTTGATGGGAAATGATATAGAACTCTTGGACAGCATCAAGGCCTACTTGAATAAGAGTTTTTCAATGAAGGACCTTGGAGAAGCTGCTTATATATTAGGCATCAAGATCTATAGGGATAGATCAAGACGCCTCATAGGTCTTTCACAAAGCACATACCTTGATAAGATTTTGAGGAAGTTCAAAATGGATCAGTCCAAGAAAGGGTTCTTGCCTGTTTTGCAAGGTGTGAGATTGAGCTCAGCTCAATGCCCGACCACGGCAGAAGAGATAGAAGAAATGAGTGTCATCCCCTATGCCTCAGCCATAGGTTCTATTATGTATGCCATGCTGTGTACCAGACCTGATGTAAACCTTGCCGTAAGTTTGGTAGGAAGGTACCAAAGTAATCCCGGCAAGGAACACTGGACAGCGATCAAGAATATCCTGAAGTACCTGAAAAGGACTAAGGAAATGTTTCTCGTTTATGGAGGTGACGAAGAGCTCGTCGTAAAGGGTTACGTCGACGCTAGCTTCGACACATATCTGGATGACTCTAAGTCACAAACCGGATACGTGTATATATTGAATGGTGGAGCAGTGAGCTGGTGCAGCTGCAAGCAGAGCGTCGTGGCGGGATCTACATGTGAAGCGGAGTACATGGCAGCCTCGGAGGCAGCACATGAAGCAATATGGGTGAAGGAGTTCATCACCGACCTAGGAGTCATACCCAATGCGTCGGGGCCAATCAAACTATTCTGTGATAACACTGGAGCTATTGCACTTGCCAAGGAGCCCAGGTTTCACAAGAAGACAAGGCACATCAAGCGTCGCTTCAACTCCATTCGTGAAAATGTTCAAGATGGAGACATAGATATTTGTAAAGTACATACGGACCTGAATATAGCAGATCCGTTGACTAAACCTCTCCCTAGGGCAAAACATGATCAACACCAGAATTCCATGGGCGTTCGATTCATCACAATGTAACTAAATTATTGACTCTAGTGCAAGTGGGAGACTGTTGGAAATATGCCCTAGAGGCAATAATAAAAGTATTATTATTATATTTCTTTGTTCATGATAATTGTCTTTATTCATGCTATAACGGTATTATCCGGAAATCGTAATACACGTGTGAATACATAGACCATAATATGTCCCTAGTAAGCCTCTAGTTGACTAGCTCGTTGATCAACAGATAGTCATGGTTTCCTGGCTATGGACATTGGATGTCATTGATAACGGGATCACATCATTAGGAGAATGATGTGATGGACAAGACCCAATATTAAGCATAGCACAAGATCGTGTAGTTCGTTTGCTAGAGCTTTTCCAATGTCAAGTATCTTTTCCTTTGACCATGAGATCGTGTAACTCCCGGATACCGTAGGAGTGCTTTGGGTGTATCAAACGTCACAACGTAACTGGTTGACTATAAAGGTGCACTACAGGTATCTCCGAAAGTATCTGTTGGGTTGACACGGATCGAGACTGGGATTTGTCACTCCGTATGACGGAGAGGTATCACTGGGCCCACTCGGTAATGCATCATCATAATGAGCTCAAAGTGACCAAGTGTCTGGTCACGGGATCATGCATTACGGTACGAGTAAAGTGACTTGCCGGTAACGAGACTGAACAAGGTATTGGGATACCGACGATCGAGTCTCGGGCAAGTAACATACCGATTGACAAAGGGAATTGTATACGGGGTTGTTTAATCCTCGACATCGTGGTTCATCCGATGAGATCATCGTGGAGCATGTGGGAGCCAACATGGGTATCCAGATCCCGCTGTTGGTTATTGACCGGAGAGTCGTCCCGGTCATGTCAGCATGTCTCCCGAACCCGTAGGGTCTACACACTTAAGGTTCGGTGACGCTAGGGTTGTGAAGATATGTATATGCAGTAACCCGAATGTTGTTCGGAGTCCCGGATGAGATCCCGAACGTCACGAGGAGTTCCGGAATGGTCCAGAGGTAAAGAATTATATATAGGAAGTGTTGTTTCGGCCATCGGGACAAGTTTCGGGGTTATCGGTATTATACCGGGACCACCGGAGGGGTCCCGGGGGCCCACCGGGTGGGTCCACCTGTCCCGAGGGGCCACCAGCCCCAAAAGCCCATGCACCTAGGGTTCCACTTAAGGGAAGAGTCCCAATGATGGAAGGCACCTCTAGGTGCCTTGGGGGGGAGGGAAACCTCCCCTTGGCTGCCGCACCTAGGAGATTGGATCTCCTAGGCTGGCGCACCACCCCCCCTTGGCCCTCCTATATATAGTGGGGGAGAGGAGGGACTTGATACACCAGCCCCTGGCGCCTCCCTCTCTCCCCGTTACGTCTCTCTCTCGTAGTATAGGCGAAGCCCTGCTACTGTGACGCCATGCATCCACCACCACGCCGTCGTGCTGCTGGATCTTCATCAACCTCTCCTTCCCCCTTGCTGGATCAAGAAAGGAGGAGACGTCATCCGCTCCGTACGTGTGTTGAACGCGGAGGTGCCGTCCATTCGGCGCTTGGTCATCGGTGATTTGGATCACGTCGTGTTCGACTACATCAACCCCATTCTTTGAACGCTTCCGCTCGCGATCTACAAAGGTATGTAGATGCATCCAATCACTCGCTGCTAGATGAACTCATAGATGAATCTTGGTGAAACCGTAGGAAAATTTTTGTTTTCTGCAACGTTCCCTAACAATCCCATTATTCGTGTACAGTCCAATGGTATGTCTTGGTGTGTGTGTCACAGAATTTGACTATGTTCTGATAATCCACAGCACAAAGGAAGAACGCTAGAGCAAGTTACCGGGATGGACGAAAATTTGACTATGTTCTGAAAATCCATATTCCAAAAGCTTGTGTTTACCTTTCTCATTGGTGGCACCGTGGACTGGATTTTCCCTATTGCTGTTGTCGGTGCGGCAGAGAAGATCTCCCTCTGTGCGCTCTTGGTCCAGTCCACCAAATACAAAACTATACAGTATGCAGCCAAATCCTCAAAGTAGCGAACAATTTGATAGTGAAAGCAATGCATCAAATAACTTAACCTATGAGCGTCTAACCAAATAAGCATTATCCAGTAGAACTTAGACATCAAGTTCAGAAAGGCAGTTCTATAGATCAGGATTAGGAATACATTCCATAGCTCGGAAAAACATTCATAATACACCTTAGGGAAGAAGGACCATAAAAATTATAGCAAGGCCTTTATACAAAAGACCAACCATAATCAGGTAGCAGTACACATAAGTGTGCAATGCCCCATTGCTCCTCACGGCGAACAGATACAAGAATCTTACTGTCATGACTATTTAACAATAAAATAATATCAGAAATCCTCCTCTGAACTCATGAAGAACCAATAGCATTGCCAAACCATCGTTTATCCCAGAATAACAAAGTGCAACTTACTCTTAACCAGATTAAATCAAGGACCAACAACAAACAATAAAAGATGAAAAAACAACTCATATGCAATAAAGGTATCAAAGAGAAGAAATCTTTACATAAGATGGCTATAAACACTGGAGAATAAATAAGCAACACCTTTAAACACAAATAAAAAGGGTTTAGGGTTCAATGCATAGTGGGCTCAGATTTGCCTTTCGTCGATCACATAACCTACCCCCGTCATCTCTTATCACCAGATCAATCTGTTTATACATTGGAGTTGTCCTGGTTTTCACTCAATAAGAATGACCATCCAAGGACAGAACAATAAGTATCACAAGATCAAAAAGGATTCTAGAGACAAGAGGGAGGATCCAACTTGATACCCACAGGTTTCTCGATTGCTCAAAGGCACATTTATTTCAACCACAGTTAATCATCATCGCCCTAGCAAGAATGGCTTCCAACCGGTGGGTCATGTGAAACTGCCTTGGTTATCAATCATCAAAAATGACCATCCAAGGACAGAGTCACTAAAATAAAAATGTGATCAAAAAATGGCTCAAAGAAATGACGGGGGATCCAAATTAATACCCATAAGTGCCTCGATTGCTCGAGAGCATGCCTATATAAGCCATAACTGATCATCATAGCCCTGTCCATGTCCCATATAGTAGCCAAAGCAGAGCGGGAGGGAGATGGGGCTCACTGAGGGAGGTTGTAGCCGAGGCATTACTCAGTGGACGTGGGGTTGTGCCTGGACGCCGTCCAGCCGGCGAGGAACCGCTTCCTACACCGCACATACACGCCACTGCATCGAAGTTGCGCCTTGCACCGTCCCACCGATGAGAACGAACACCACAGGCACCGAAGCAGCCAAGAGGTGAGGAGGTGATGTATAGCACATCCAGATCCAGGAGCACCAGGAGCTCCTGATGGCTGGCTAGTAGAAGAATCCAGAGGGAAGGAGAAGGGGATGAATGAGCACGAAAGGGCAAGGCGCTACCCTTCCCCACCCCATAGCCGCACGGGGCGAACCACCGCACAACACGCACGAGGCCTGGACGCGAAATTACTGACGTACCCTCAGCGGGCGCAGGATATTACGAGCAGTAGCACGAGATCTTTACCCGTCGGTGCGCGCGACGGGGCGGCCGGGCCATATCCAAGCCACGGTCGCTGACAAACGCGGCCCACCCGCGAGCGGACCCACACGCCAGCGACGCCAGACCGGAAAAACAAGTAAAAGGCAGCGCGCTGAGGCAGTAAATGTTCATTCCAGCAGTGCTCATCCCAGATCCGATGGCCCAGCTTTCTTCGGATCTTGATCGGACGCCCAGAAAACCTTTCACAATAACGAAGTACAACTCCAAATCAGAAAGGTCGCCGATAATGCTGAGCATGGAAAGGTTTTTGTAGTTACCATTAATGTAATCAGCGAGTACCAACTATTGCTTGATGCATATATATAAACAATCAGCTGGCTACTATTGCTTGATGCATGGAAAGGTTTTTGTAGTTACTATTGCTTGATGCATATAGTAACAAAAATAAGTAGGAGGGGCTACTACTACGTTATTATATTATTTATAAGCAGAAATGTTCATGAGTAATTCTAACCTCTTAGCCGCCCACAATCTGGATTGTCAACAGCCATACACAATTCCCTTTGATAACCTAAAGACACCATGCCCAATGAGAAGACAAATAAGATTAGAACGCAAGTTACTGAATCATAGGATAAACACCTCCTGAACCTGTTTTTACCGAGTAGGGGCCCGCCTCACCTTGTTGTTGTAGCCTATAGGTTGGCGCTTGGGGAGGCATGGAGAGGCCAGGGATGTGGTTCCCCTATTGCAAGCGCTGATTGGAGACGCAACAGGCCACGGGGGGCTAGCAACATCTTACTTCTTCCTCCTCTGTTTTTGGTGGAGACCATGCCTCTCCTTCTCCTAAGCGTCGAGTAACAGGGGGAGCACGCACCAATGAATCTTGAGTGCAAGAAAGATAAAATCAGTTAGGTGAGATAAGCAGGGGTGAGGGCGTTATATACTGCCAATTGTTGGAGCAAAGATGAGCCGAAACTAACAGCGTCGGATCAGCCAAACATCCAAAACATCTGAACCTGAGATGCGACAGTACCCAATCCAATAGCTATCACAACAACCCAGAGATCCACATTCCGTATATACTGCCCATAGTACAACTATTCGTCAAACCCAAACCGGTCACTTATCAAGCAAAAACAAGCTGAGACAAACAGAAAAACTTCTTATAATACTGTCAACCAAGCGAAAATTTTGGTGTGGCAACCGTCGGCCACCATCCAAACAGCCCCTATAATTCCTACAAATTGGGACACTGCCGTATTTTCACTGTGCACTGGAACGCTCCTTAAAGCCATTTTTCAGTAATTGTTAGTTCGGTTAACATTTAACAACAAGGAAACCAAGGCCCAAGGTTTAAGATGCCATGGTCCGCTAACAATTGAAAGACTAAATTTAACTCAGAAACATATCTGAAGCTCTGCAAAGCTGAAAGCAAACACGAGTTCCTTTTCTTTACTAATCCACTGGTAATAAATGCTGAAAACTAACATGAGTTCCTCTTCTTTAGTAATCCACTGGCCATAAATCAAAGCAGCGTGAGAAGTAAACTGCTAGGCATGCAAGCTAGAACACAAGAACGCAAAGACCATCTTAGAAAACAGAAAGGCACAGATCAGAATTTTGATCCCCAACAGAAGCATCAATGACAATTTCCATAGAATGTGCAACTTGACGCCATTTAAAACGAACATTGCAAATCATGTGATCTGAGTATTCTCATTAGTATATCGGATGCATACTCTACCTACAGACCTACAACAATCATCCGATCAGGTTGTTGCAAAAACTAAAATCTCCATCCGATAGCTAGCTATATTGAAAACCAAACGGAACATCAGCAAGCAAATGATCGTCAAATGACAAAAGATCACACAAAGTTCTGTCCAGACATTCAAAACACCCAATGTTTGTGATAAGTGCTACATACCAGATGATTAAAGAAGTATCTTTCAAAAGATTACACAAATGTGTGCCTCTTTTGATGTCACAAAGAGTAGTCTGGTCAATCTGCAACACTATTTTAAGTCGAGAGTCAGCTGTTCTACCACCAGCAAGCAGCAAAGCCGCAACACCAGAAGATGCCACCATAAGAACTATCTTCGCCCATTTTCACGACGCCTATACAAAGCAGAACCATTTTCATCAATAGTTGTCTTGTTCTGAAAATCCTTTGGGAAACGTTTAGAACAGACCCCTTTTTCCATGTAAATATATATCTATTACTACATGGACAAAACATTGGTATGAGAGAGAAGAAATATTTACATAAGAGAGAGAAGAAATCTTAACCAGATTAAATCAAGGACCAACAACAAACAATAAAAGATCAAGAACAATGCAATAAAGGTATGAGAGAAGAAATCTTTACATAAGACGGCTATAAACGCTGGAGCATAAATAAGCAACACCTTTAAACACAAATAAAAAAGGTTCAAGGTTCATTGCATGGTGGGCTCAGATTCACCTTTCCTCGATCATATAACCTACCCCCGTCATCTCTTATCACCAGATCAATCTGTTTATACAGTGGAGCTGTCCTGATTATCACTCAAAAAGAATGACCATCCAAGGACAGAACAATAAGTATCACATGATCAAAAAGGATTCTAGAGACAAGAGGGGGGATCCAACTTGATATCCACAGGTGCCTCGATTGCTCAAAGGCACACTTATTTTAGCCATGGTCAATCATCATCGCCCTGGCAAGAATGGCCTCGGACCGGCCGGCTGTCCGACCATGTGAAACGACGAAAATGCCCTCGGCGGCCACCCAGTTTTACACGCGGTGGCAAGCCCGGAGTGTAACTATTCATTGCCACAGTCGTGCGGGCTCGATCCGACGGCCCAGCTCCTCCCACCGCTCGATCCAACGACCGGAAACGCATCAAGGAAATCGATTGGACGGCCGGATTCGTCTGACCTCTGAGGAGGGTCAGTGAGACATCCTTCTCTTATTTCTGGATGCTCTACAAAGCTCCGCAGGGCTAGCAGCTCCAGTGCCATCACCTATCAGCTCATTCAAGTGGTGGTAGATCAGCTATCCTAGACAACACCAAATTACACACTACAAATGTAGATGTGGCTATGAGCAAGAGATCATTTGGCAGTTTGCAAATAGGAAATCAGCACTGCCACTGATCAACTTAGCAAATCCATGAGCATAGCTATAGGATCAGGGCATCCACATGTAAACCAGAGAATCACGGGAGCTCCTATGACAACAACTATAACATGAACAGCCTGCAAACCCTATGCATGAGTAGGGCATAGAGCAAGAACCAACCAGCACCACATCGACATAGCCACAGCCATGTCCCAACAGTAGCCAAAGCAGAGGAGCAGGCGGAAGATGGAGTTCACCGATGGAGGTTGTAGCCGAGGCAGTACTCAGTGGGCGCCGGGGTTGCGCCTGAACGCCGTCCAACCGGCGAGGAACCGCTTCCTACACCGCACACCCACGCCCCTACGTCGGAGCTGCTACTTGCACCGTCCACATCCTGAAGCCATAACGGGGCACCATCATATAATGTAGGCCAATATGAAAAGAAGATTCATCTCATAATTAAATACAGCAAGACACATGAAGTAAACCTAATTGTAAGAGCAAGCTGTGCACAATTGATAGATGGTAGTGCACAGCTTGCTCTTACAATTAGTTCCTCTGGCATGGTCCCTATAGAAACACAGAACTACTCTATTACTAAGGTCAATTTTGGCTCCAAAACTTTCAGTTTCAGCAATTACACAAACAGTAGGCTTCCCGATTTACCTGTTCAGCAATTACACAAGCCAATTAAGAATGAAAATCGGCAAATTATGATTAAATCAATTGTAGGCCAAAATTTGGAAGTTAAAAGAAAATCAAGTTGGTGAAATACTGTCGGCACGCTAAAGGTGAAAAGAGTCCAAATCTGGCATAGAAGGAACTTGAATGATACTTTTCTAACTCGAATGATTTTTGTGATCATATATGCACACTAACCCAAGTGTAGCAATCACCACATCCCAAACAAAACTTCCTAATACATCAATCAAACGGGGCACACCAAAGCACCAAAGCATCTCCAAGGGTACTCCTAATTAGCATATGACCTCAAGACTAAACCTCTCCTTGACAACAAAGGCATACTTCGGAAAATAAATGTTTCTAGATGTAATGCTCCCCTGGACAGCAAACTAACAAAATAAGATAGCTCCAAAGAGCCCCTTCATTGGAACCTAGCTAGAGTAGTAAACGAATAGGAAGCCACAGCTCCTTTACCAAAACCTAGCCTTCCTGCATGCAAAAAGGAACAAACCCAGCAGGGTTCCTACCAACGTCCAGCCAAGAAATAAAAGGCATATGTCCACAGCCCACTAAAAACAAGCACAAATTCGTTTGGCCTCTACCAGAATCAAGACAAAAAAGAAAAGAGTACAACACCCTAAAGTGACACGGTGGTGGGCTCCTGAGAATTCATAATATATGGAAAAAAATGCAAGAAGAGATATGAGAATAATGTCTAGGCAATGGGGATCTGAGAACAGTAATAAAATAGTTGTTCTGAAAAGGATAATGACTACATGGTGATACCTGCAAAAAGAAGATGACAGCGCCCAGCCACTTTGACAATACAATCAGCAAAACCCTACATATAATAACATGTTAATACACTGGAGCTAGCAATTAAAGCAAGACATAACAACAGAAGTAGCAGCAGCACATCTCTTGCTATGAATGGAGGAATAGTAATATCGAGCAGTGTAGGGAGTAGCAGAAACACACCTTGCTTCTCCGGGACGCCATGGACATAGGAGAAGCAGCCTAAAAAGTTTGGGGACACCATGATCTTGTCCAGCTCCGCGATGATGGCAACCTGCAAGCCAAGACGATGGGGGAGGAGTGGTCAGAGAGAGAGAGAGAGAGAGAGAGAGAGAGAGATGAGGATGAAGGAGGGGAGGGGATGAAATCACCGGACATAGCCGCCGGTGTTGGAGCCAACAACCGAAACCCTAGCCCTGGTAGCAGCCGGTTCCTCGGCGCACGTGGCCGGCGCGTCGAGCCGCTCCAGCACGTCCTTGGCAGTGCCGCACCGCTCCCCGTAGCCGCCGCTGTCGTGCTCCTCGTCCTCCCTCCACTGCTGCTCGTCGGCATCGCCGAAGGCCTACTGCTGAGACGCCTTGGCCTGCTACTTCTGCTCCCTGCCGCCGCCGCCGTCATGCTCCTCGTCCTCCCTCCTTTGCTGCTCGTCGTCGTTGGGGCGGGGGGGCGCTCTGCTGTGGCGGATCTGGCCGCTGACAGCGCCATTCGAGGAGGTGGGTGGCGGCGACGGCGATGTGGGTGGGAGGAGAGGAGGCGCGTGGGAGGGGAGGGGAGAGGAGGCGGCGGCGAGGCGGGAGGAGCTGGGCGCGGGGGATGCGCGGGGCGGAGGCGCGAGCGAGGGAAGAGGGAGGCGGCTGCAGGAGCGAGCGAGGGAGGAGGCGGCTAGGTCTCCGTAGCGGCCCCCTTTTATACCCCCACTACGTGAAATGACCGAAATGCCCTGGTGGGGGCATGGTATACACATTTTGTTGCCATTACTATTCATTCCAGCAGGGATCATCTCGTATCCAACGGCCCAGCTTCCTCCAGATCTTGATCCGACGCCCTGAATCGCATCAAGCAACCGATCCGACGGCCCAGAATCGCTGAACTCTGTGAAACCTTGGAGGAACATCCTTCTCTTATCTCTTGATGAGAGTATCAAGACTCCATTGCCACAAGCTTTTTCTATTTGCCTTTTAAGTACTATTCATTAGGCTAGTATATTACGACCTCAATGAACCCAACATTTTTAAATAAAGAACTGACAAAGTTAGATTTTTTTCGCGGGTAGACACAGTTAGAACATTAACTAGTGTGTACAAAAAACTGTACTTGGTCTGTACAAAAATATTGACTAGTAACATGACCAAAAAGGACTACTAGTATATATAAAAAACACATAGAAAGAATGATTCAAATGTGGTGGTGTGCAAGTATACTAGGAAAGTATATATTCATCTAGCCAATAATAATTATCATGAAAAAGTTACAACATGTCCATGTTTCATGAAAAGGAAAATAGAATACTAGACCCATTGTCCGCGTCACGCGTAGCTGCATTTTTGTTCTGCAGTAATCAGCAACAAGATGCTTTTGGCGCAGGCTCATGCCCAATTTTGTCCCACACATTTTTTAATTTTCTAGAAATACTTTTTCAAAAAATTGTTCTAAAAATGTTAAACATCAAAAACAAAAATACTATACTGTTGACAAAAATATGACACGTTCATATGTAAAAAAATGCTTATCACATATTTGAAAAAAGTCATATATTCAAAACATGCTTCATCACGTATTTAAAAAATGTTTGTCGCGTATTTAAAATTTTTAGCCACATATTTGAAAAATCATTTATTCAAAAATGTTTATCACATGATAAAAAAGTCATCACACCCAAGTTGCAAGTGACATCGACTAAACATCCCAAGTTGCAAGACGATGGTGTACTTGCAAGCGACATGCGGGCCCACGCAGTTGCGAGCCGACCCTGGACTTGCAACTGGGGCAATTACGAAACATCACACACAAAACAGACCATTTGCTAGTCAAGGGTCGAGTTGCAAGTGGCATGCAGGCTGCAAAGTTGCGAGTTGATGGTGGACTTGCAATTGAGGCAATTACAAACTATAAACAAAAATGCCCAGTTGCAAGTAGAGGGTCTACTTGCAAGTGACATGCGGGCCCTCGTAGTTGTGATTCGACCCTCGACTTCCAACTGGGGCAATTACGAAACAACACACAAAACACAGCTGGTTTGCAAGTGTAGGGTTGACTTGCAAGTGACATCGAGTAAACACCCCAGTTGCAAGTTGATGGTATACTTGCAAGTGACATGCGGGCCCTCACAGTTATGAGTCGTCCCTCGACTTGCAACTAGGGCAATTACGAAACATCACAGAAAAAATAGACTAGTTGTGAGTGCAGGGTTGAGTTGCAAGTGGCATCGAGTAAATACTCCCAGTTGCAAGTCGATGGTCGAGTTGCAAGTGGCATGTGGGCCCCATAGTTGCGAGATGATGGTGGACTTGCAACTGGAGCAATTACGGAAATAGCATGCACAAAATAAACCACTTGCAAGTCCATGGTGGAGTCGATGGTGAAGTTGCAAATTGATGCAATTACAAACTACACACAAAAAACCCAGTTGCAAGCTGAGGGTCTACTTGCAAGTGACATGTGGGCCCTCACAGTTGCGATTCGACCCTGCACTTGCAATTGGGGAAATTACGAAACAACACACTAAAAACTGCCCTAGTTGCAAGTCTAGGGTTGAGTTGCAAGCGACATCGAGTAAACACCCCCAAATTGCAAGTCGAGGGTCGGGTTGCAAGTGACATGTGGCCTCTCGCAGTTGCGAGTCGACCCTGGATTTGCAACTGGGGCAATTACGAAACAACACACAAAAACAGCCCGAGTTGCAAGTCTAGGGTTGAGTTGCAAGTGACATCGAGTAAACACCCCCTAGTTGCAAGTGACATGCGGGCCCTCACAGTTGCGAGTCGACCCTGGACTTGCAACTAGGGCAATTACGAAACATCACACAAAAAATAGACCAGTTGCAAGTTCAGGGCTGAGTTGCAAGTGGCATCGAGTAAACACCCCTAGTTGCAAGTGGCATGTGGGCCCCACGATTGTGAGACAATGGTGGACTTGCAACTGGAGCAATTACGAAAACAAGACACACAAAAATAGACCAATTGCAAGTCCATGGTTGACTTGCAAGTGGCATCAAGTGAACACCCCCAACAACCAACACAACAACAACAACAAACAACAACAACAACAACAACAACAACAACAACAACAAAAACAACAACAACAACAATAACAACAACAACAACAACACACAAGCCTAGTTGCAAGTCGAGGGTCCACTTGCAAGGACATGCGGTCCCTCACAGTTGTGATTCGGCCCTGGAATTGCAACTAGGTAAATTATAAAACAACACACAAAAAACTGCCCCAGTTGCAAGTCTAGGGTTGCATTGCAAGTGACATCGAGTAAACACCCCCCCCAGTTGCAAGTCGAGGGACGGGTTGCAAGTGACATACGGTCCCTTGCAGTTGCGAGTCAACCCTGGACTTGCAACTGGGGCAACTATGAAACAACACACAAAAAATAGCCCCATTTGCAAGTATAGGGTTGAGTTGCAAGTGACATCGAGTAAACACCCTCGAGTTGCGAGTCGAGGGTCGACTTGCAAGTGACATGCGGGGCCTCGCAGTTGCAAGACGACCCCGGACTTGCATCTAGGGCAATTACAAAACATCACATGAAAAAACAGACCAGTTGCAAGTCCAAGGTTGAGTTGCAAGTGGCATCGAGTAAACACCCCAAGTTGCAAGTCGATGGTTGAGTTGCAAGTGGCATGTGGGCCCCACAGTTGCGAGACGATGCTGGACTTGCAACTGAAGCAATTATGAAAACAACACACAAAAATAGACCAATTGCAAGTCCAGGGTTGACTTGCAAGTGGCATCAAGTAAATACCCCCAACAACCAACACAACAACAACAACAACAACAACGCACAAGACCAGTAGCAAGTCGATGGTCTAATTGCAAACGATATGCGGGTCCTCACAGTTACGAGTCGATGGTGGACTTGCAACTGGGGTAATTACGAAACGACACACACAAAAATAATCTAGTTGCAAGTCTAGGGTTGGGTTGCAAGTGACATCGAGTAAACACCACCACTTGCAAGTCGATGGTGGACTTGCAACTAGGGCAACAATAAGAACAACACACAAGAACAGTTGCAAGTCGATGGTCTACATTCAAATGACATGCGGGCCCTCGTAGTTGCGAGCCGATGGTAGACATGCAATTGGGGCAATTATGAAACATCACACAAAAAACTGCCTAGTTGCAAGTCCACAGTTGAGTTGCAAGTGACATCGAGTTGTTGTCGACATGCAACTGGCCCGACAACCCTTGCTTGACATCAGTTGCAGTATCTTTGTGGCCATGCAGTTGTTGTCGGGTTACACACTTGCAATTGTATGTCTAGTGATGGACATCCAACTGGCCCTGGCAACCCCCCTCTCGACCGAGTTGCATGGGCATTGTGTGTGCGTGTGCAATCGAGTTATAACGCTTGTGGTTACGTGTCTTGTGGTAAAATAAGAATTCTTCATTGTTACACACGTATGACGGGGCTTGCAATTGCGTGCATGTTGTGATTCTTGCAGTTGCGCTCGAGGCGTGACGCTTGCAACTACGTGGAAGTTGCCATGCTTCTTATTGCGTGTGTGGTGCGACGCTAGACAAAAGAACTTTTTAATAGATGAAGAAGAAAAAACCTCAATAAGAAAAATGAGAAAGAGAAGCATGAGTAAAAATATGAACTTACAAAAACATAGAAGAACAACAAAACCCCAAAAAATTCAATGAAAAAAAGGAAATAAAAAAGAAACTAGAACCACTACTCTTCCCTTATACTATAGTCAGAGGATATTAAAACAAATCATGGGAACCATAATTTCTTTCACACTCTCTTCCATTCTAGAATGAATCTTGCTGTCATCTTCTTTGTAAGTCAAAAATGTGAATAATGATAAGCATAAAAAAGAAAACACAAATGAGAAAATAAACTGGGAACACAAAAAAGTACTATAAAATATCTTCTAGTACAATTAAAAAATTAACCAAATCTCATCTGCGTAGAAATTAGTGAAAAATATTTTTACATGTTCTCTCCCAACCCAAAAATGAAAACCCAAAAAGTGAAAAAAAAATATAAGATAAAAAAGAAGGTAAAATTGAAACTTAAATAGAAATAATGGATAAAAACTAAAACAGCAAAGAAAAACGAAATGCAGAAAAAGACATCACTTGTCCCCTGCACCCTGTAGGACAAAAAGTAAAAAGAACAGACCCAACGTTAGAGGCCCACACAAGCCCAGGGGACAAAAACCCATCACAGGGTCCTCTCCCTCAGCATGCGACAAAACAAATGGGCCGCGCCTTGTCGCTACAAGCGTTCCGTCTGGACAAAACATGAATCGTTACGTGATTGGATCTAATGGTGGAAAAAGTGAATGAGACCAAAAAAATTCTCAGCTGAATGAGTTTTAGCAAAACCGTACAAAATATAGTAACGGACCATTCAAAGTATAGTAAATTTTATAACAATGTAGTAAATTGGTTAATTTGGATAGTTAAAAGGTATATTTGAATTACCATATTTTGTATAGTGATTTAAAGCAAAACGGAGAGTGGCATATTATGGGAGCATGAAATTATGAACCTACAAAGAAAATTGGCAGCGTTTGAGGTCCCATACACGCCGCTAGTGATTGTTTTAGCAGCGTTTAGAGGCTATACGCTGCTAGAAAGCCTGTTAGCAGCGTGTGAGCCACTTGAACGCTGCTAATTAAGTTAAACTATGCAAATTTCCTACAAGTTTCATAGCATCCTTTTATGATTCCCAATTTTGATATATCACTAGAAATGGTGTACGTTAAATGCATTAGAAAATATGTCACAAAGATAACAACACCCACCCCCCAGCGTCCTTTCCGGTCGAAACAGTTGATAGATCCTGTCGGGCCGGGTCAAATCAGATAGTAGTAGTGTCGTCGTCCACAGATCGTGTCCGTCCATGAATTAGCTGGAAGGACAAGCATAGCCCTTGCCCTAGCACGGCATGAGGTCCATCCTCTGGGGCACCAGACATGACTTGTTGATGTAAGTGGCAAATGCATGCGTACACCCCGTCGTCCTCGTGTCCTCTCGTGTCCTACTTTCGTGATACTACTACATGCATGGGAATATACCGGCGGTGCCTACCTATCCTCGGATTTCCGGCACGCGATAGTTGGTGATACAATGATTCTTCCGGTGCAATGGAGCTGTCGAATTCTGGGTAGGGAGTCGGTGCCATCGCGGGAAGGTTTCAGAGGGTGGCGTAGTGGGGCTAAATTTCGTGTTTTGACTTTTTTGAAACCTATTCGAGATTTGACTCTAGTTTAAAAAAAATTAAGATCTAACCATTTTGAAACCGTCAGTGACCTTGGCGGTAGGCTAGACGGTAGGGTTGCATGCCCTACCGTCAAAAAACTCCTAAGTATTAAACACAGTGCGTGCTCGTGCCTACCGCCAAGCACCTTGGCGGTAGGGTTGTACATGCTACCGCCAACCCGGTTGGCGGTAGTGATGTTTCCTACCGCCAAAGTCTCTGGCGGTAGGCTGTTAGACTCTACCGCCATGGACTCTGACGGTAACAAAAGGGTCAAATCTCGAATAGGTTCCAGAAAAGGGTCAAAACACGAAAATTTGCCGCGTGGTGGTGGTGTCGTAGGTGAGACACTGAGAGGATGGTCCACTCACGTCCCATCTGTCGCAAGGGCGCGATTTCGTCTAAGCAATTTTCGTGCGTCGAAGACCGATCTTCTCTCTGGATCGCTTGTCTCAGAGGCGCGATTTCGTCTAGCAATTAACGGTGACCACGACGCGGTTGACTCCCCGGAGCAATCGGAGACGGCTGGCCGGGTCAGGAGGAATCAGCAAAGCCAGGCGGGTGGGGTGGGTAGAATGTGATCCCGATGCCAAAACCGTCACCGTCGTCGAAGCGAAACCACGGCTTTGTTTCACATCAGGCGCCAGGGTCGCACTTTCCGTCGCGTACGTTGCTCGGAGTGAATCTCGCCGCGCCACGCAAAGTTGCACGGTCGGCCGGCGCCATTCACGACGAGTTGATCGGTTGGTTGGAGGTATTTTCAGCGTGATGGATCCGGCATATTCGGCCGCCGGGACGGGACGCGACGGGACAGCGGCCAGCAGGAGACGCGCTCCTGACGGCAGGGCACGTACGGGTGGGCAAATGTTGGAGCGCAATGCAAGCAGCTCACGCACAAGTGTCCCTCCCGCTACCGGTGCCGTGGGGAAGAAGGCGATGCACGGGCGTGGTCTGCTACACGGGTCGCCGTCGTGGGGCGTGCGAGATGCCGATGCCGATGGAGGGTGACGCGTTCGTGCCCTACAAAACAGCGCGGGGGTCGGACCACCGACGGCCAAGGTGCGGAGAGCCGTGCACGCAACGGACGGATGGAGTAGGCGCGCTGGCCACATAGACCGGCGGTACGGCCGTGGCGCGTGAGTGATGGGGATGAGGATGGAGGAAGGAGGTGCGGCGCATTACATCGACACACTGTGCGCGTCTTTCTCGGCCGGCGACGGCGAGGTGGCGGTTCAGAAGTCGACTCCGTCGTCCGCATGCACGTACTACTATTTCTCTGAACGCACGACGAAACCTGCACCTGTAAAAACAACATGAAATGCCAAGTGCATGCGTCACTGCACTTCACATAAGGACATCGCTGTTTCTGGTAGTCTTGGTCTTGCTCCCCGTGTCAGCACGCAATCTATCTCCCCGCACCTGTCATGGAGGTCACGACGAATACAACGGTTAATACGCGACTGTATATGAATATGATAGCCCTCCTGAGGATCACTGGACGTCTGTGATACACACGTCCCTGTCTGTAACTGTAAGACGCCGATGCAGGACCTCTAATGGTGATCACCCTCCATCAAACTCGATCCAAGACCGGCGGGCGTCGTTTTCGTCATAGCTCCGATCGCATCAGGTTTCGCGGGTTTCTTTGCCGGCTTCTCCCTTCATAATCCGTCTATTACGCAGCCACTAGTGGTCAGCATACGCATGGTATATACTCGATCTACTCGTTGTTTTTGTCCTTATTATTTTGACCAGAAATTGAGCTCCATGTGCCGACCGTCGTTGGTTCATGTCATGCATGACCAGTCATCGCTCGGCTTCTGCAGTCCTTCGATTTGAAGTAAATAGCATAAAACTATGGGCTAGGGTTTCAGAAAACTAACACTTTCCCTAATTTCTCAGAAAGCTAACACAAAATTGGTTGGTTGTTCTAAAAAACACAAATGATTGGATGATTAAAATTTGGTCTGTATTTGACAGGTAGGACCCGCTCCTAAACAAACCATTTGTTGACTGTTTGTTTGACCGTTAAAGAAACGGCCTCGATGGGAAAGGGTGCAAGGCACCGGGGCTCACCGCGGGCATAAGGGAGGTCAGGCCTCGGGCGATGGTGGGGCAACTAGGATTGGAGAAGGATGTGGGCTATGTCAACGGCGTTGAGCAGCTAGCGCGGCAATTGAGGCGGAATGGCAAGAGCACGGTCGGCCACCATCACCAACAGGGACTCGATTACTTTTATATTTTTTCATAGGGACCTGATTGCTTTTAAAAAAAAATAAGGACCTGATTGCTTTTAATATTTTCGTAGGACCTGATTGCATTAAAACAATCTAGGGACACGATTACCTTTTGAAAATATGTGGGTCCCACATGTCATAATGTGTCAACCGTCAACTTAATGGGAAAAGCTAACGGTCGACCTTGCGAGTGTACCCGGGCTATCATAATCACAGTTAAAGTTAAACAACATAGTCACCAATGCGACACGGTAGTTTTTTGGAACAACCAATCAATTTTATAGTAGCATTTTGAGAAATTTAAAAAATGATAGTTTTTCGGAACTCTAGCCCAAAATGTGGTTGTCCTTAATTTGGATTCAGTAAGTTCGGCATGACTTTTGCAAAAGTTGGTGGGATTCTTTTCTTTCCCATCTATTTTCTTTTCAGAAAATTTGGCGTGGCCTCTGCGGTCCATCAGCTAAGCTATCTCCATCTCGTTTCTTTTTCTTGTTCATAATGTTTTTTGAGAAAAAAAAAAAGAGGACGTCGCTTTTCGACCTGCGCTGGTGCTGGAAGAGACGAGCATGTACCATGCACAATTTTTTGGTGAACCATCACGCGGCATGGTTCTGGTTCGCAACTCACGCTCGCTCGTGCCGCCCATTTATGCGATGCGCCAGGCCAGTTCCTACCCGTGTCCAGCGGCAACGGGACAGCGGTCGTTGTCGCCGACACAACGCACACATGGCGTGTGTTACGAGCAGATTCTTTCTTTCCTGCCGTCGGCGGAGACGCGCGCATTCTTCAACCCGCCGCATGCATACTCCACAAAAGTAGCAACGAGTTTGAAAACTTGAAAGGAGAACACCGGCACGTACGTGTGCATCTTCTTCTCGTTCCACGTACGTCGGCGGTCGGCGATCGCCGCACTTCGCTTCGCCGGCAAGCTTTCGACCGAGGTCACCGGGCGGTCGACAAACTGGCACGATATAGAATACACGCATAACAAGGCCCATGTCGAGCTCACCGTGCATGGCAGGCTAGCTCGCGTCCCATCGACCACCGGGCGTCGGCACGGGAGAAGTCGGTGATGCTCCGCACCCGAACAACGAGGTTTATAGGAGTATATAAGAAGAAAAAACTAGTTCTCCCACGAGCTAAAATGAGGAGCACAAACTTAAGTTGAGAATTATATGAATGTAGTACACCGAATTTATATTTTGCAAGAAAAACGTGAATCTATTGTGAAAGTTCACTACAAATGCAAAATACTCCAGACATCAGAAAAACTACACCGAGATATCTGGACCATCGAAGGGTCACTAACTCACTATTGCGGTCAGAACCCGCCGCCGAGTTGTCCACGTTACCGAAACCAACATTACTAGGGATGAAGCACTGAATAAGTAGCTAAGGGGAAGTGAGTAAATACAAGTCAATAAATCTTAGAGGGGGACAAATACAAATTGTTTGTTGTTTCACACATAGAGCTGAATGGTGTGTATAAAAAAATCTAGGGGCGGCCATGGCTTCCTTGCGCCCCTGGCACCATCACTGGGCATGACAGACCAATCCGATAACAAAAGGAGCCTTTCTACATAAATCCATTTGAACATAGGAGATGATAGGGTGCTCGGCAACCGGTGTCACTAGGCTTCTCTCATCTCTGTCGGCCGCTGCAGTCACGACGGGGGGGAGGGAAACCTCGGGACCTTGTTCCATGTACATCCGATAGTCATGGCTTGTCCAATCAGATTTTTGGTTGTCCATGTCTTCGGCTTTGGCACTAGCAATGTCGGCGACGAATAAGATTACTACGGACCTTCCTCTAACATGGCGTCTCTCTTCGTCCTGTTGGCGTTGGATCTGAGATGTGGTGTATGTGTCGTCTGAATTCTTTCAAATCTGGGTGGACGCGTTGTGCGTCTTAGTCGTGACGTTGAGGTGGTGGCGGTGTCATGCCATGTCCATGTTGACGTAGGTGGTCATCTTAGTCATGCCCAGCCCTTCTCATCTTCTTTTCGAGCGCGCCGATGACCCGACGACCTTTGAATGATGTCCACCGACGTTTTCTATCAACTTCCAAACCACAGATTCAATGTCTTGTTGGCTCCGACGTTGATACGTAGTTTCAGTCGCTGCACCAAAGGTGGCTCATGGCACGGCGCCGGCATGTGCAAGATGACCCTAAGATTGTGTTGGCTTTTCGAAGGACCTAGCTGTAATTTCTATTTTCTGTTAGAGTTGGCCCTTTTTTTATAGATAGAATTGGCCTTCAAAGAAAAAAAAATCCTCCAACATCACTTATCAACTCAGCCTGGATTTATTTCAGGAATTTCGGCGATGCGCGTTCAGTGGGAGGTGACGTTACCATCGACTACGAGGCGCCTACTGTGACTCTATAAAATGTCGAAGACGGTATGCCGGCTCGTTTTTCAAAGGTGCTCATAAAAATATAATATGCGTGTGTGCGTTTACAAAAATGAGTGCATGCATGTATATATGGGTGCTTGCGTTTGTACTGTGTTCAAGTGCATACGGCGGGCAAGAAAAAACATCGCTGTTGGTGGGCACGGTCTTCCTCCCCGTTTTAGCACGCAATCTATCTACCACGGACACGCACCGGCACCCATCACGCAGGTCTCCGTGACAACGAGCACGACGACCGGTGAAATGGAACCGGGCACAACTGTTCACACCGTACACAGCTGCAGCGGCGAGGTTCATCGTCGTGCGATACCCCTGGACGTCCACGTCTCTGTCCATCCCCTGTTCGTACGCGCCAGACGCGACCGTGGACGTCGATGCGGTTTCCTTCGCCCGACGGTTCCACCGCCTATCCATGTGATGTCAACAGGACGCCGATGCCTGACCTAACAATATTGTGCCACTCGCCGGCTGGCCGGTCCTCGTCGTCCTTCAATCCGGACCACCGCGCGCGCTCGTCGCTGTCGCCGCCGCTAGATTCCCGTCGAGTTTCGCGGCCGGCCTACCCCAACAATCTCGGGTGCCCTTGGCAGCTACCAGGACCAGTGTGATCGGCAAGCGGCATGTATGGCATAGTCTCGCTAGTCGGTGTGGCATGGCGTGCGTCCGTCAGTCGGTAGTCGGTGTGGCATGGCGTGCGTCCGTCACCTTGATTCCATTCCGAGTGGAGTGTGGAGCCGAGCTGCCCGTGTTTGTACGCATGGCATCTACTACTCGTCACGTTGGCTTCGTCGATTCGACTCCATTTTTTTTTTGGTGCTTTCCATCGCACGTTTCTGCTTTACGTGCAAGTGTGCAGACGCCTAGTCCACACTTCAACCTCACACTCGCTCTTCAACTAGGATCAAGATATCTTTTTCTCTATGTATCATCCAGGCGGACATTTAACCTTTTTATACTTTCAGTGACCTTTGTTGGATTGTTGTAGATTTTTTTTAGGTTTTTATTACTGTCTATGTGTTTTTCATTCCTGCGCCAAAGATGACCTATGTGTTTTTCATTCCTGCGCCAAAGATGACCTAAGAATTTAACAAGGGACTTATCCCATTGAGACTCGGACGTTCGACAAACTATTTAAGTGTCATGTTTACTCCCTCTGTTTCAAAATTATTGAAGCTCTAGGTGTGTCCTAAACGAAACTTCTTTGGCTTTGACCAAGTATATATAGAAAATATTAACACCTGGAGTATCAAATCAATCTTATGAGATTCTTTATAAAATATAATTTTCTGTTATGTTTATTTGGCATTTGGATTTTAACGCATTTTTCTGAAAAGTTGATCAAACTTAAACAAGTTTGACTTTGGACAAACCCAAAGCTTCAGTTATTTTGGTATGAAGAGTACAGTTAGCCTTCAGATATGCTGGTCGTTCCTCGTGAGTTTCTAGTGCTCGATCCATGTGTGGAGCTAGATAATAAGGACATGGGTGTACAAGTATACACCCAATATTTTTGGTATCTTGCCCATATATTTTAATAATTAGACCCATATAGAACAATATTTATCAGATAAATTAAGAGAAACTTGAGTAAAAACTAAGAATTTTATTCAACTTTCTACACCCATTTTTTTATGCTGGCTCCGCCACTGGCTCGATCTCATGCAAAAATCTACGAAAGTCCATGAAAGAGAACCCGCAAAGAAAAGACAGTGAGGAAAAGAAAACTAGGAGAGCAGAAAAAAAAAAGGAGATACTATTTCTAGTGGCTAAGAAAGAGGGCAACTGTTAAACAGGGTCTGCTTTTTCGGCTATGTCAAATCACTCTTCAACATCCGATCAAGATCCTAGGACCCAGCTGAATTCTTTTTCCCCCAACCTTCTTCTACACCCCTATACTAGAAGTAACCTAAAAACTAAAATAAGATTAAAAATATATATATATTCTAAAAAATAATTAGCGACATAAATATTGTTATTAAAAATAAATAAAATGAATAAAATAAAATAAATAAAGACAAACACCTGCACGTATTTTACACTTTTCTATAATATGTAAGAATAAGAATATGACAGTGCACTTGTCACACACCAGTATAATTTACACACATATTGTAAGTAATTTTGTGTATACTTACACACACATACATGTGAAGAAGAAAATACTCAAAAAAGAAATTGCAGGAAAACTATATTTTTATAAAATGCAAGAATAAGCATATGATAGTGCAATATTGGTACTCAAATATAATCTACACCTATATTGTATAGTAATTGTGTTTATAACTACATCGACAACATCCACAAACACACATAAAAAGGAACAAAAAACTGATTGTGCGGGAAAACAAATTGAGTCGCCAGTCCAATAGCAAAACCGGCTAAGAAATCCTTATACAAACTGCGAATCAGAAATGACAACCTCACGACCACCTCTGCTGTGGGAGATTTGCCTGGATGTGTTTGTTAAATCGTTGACCTTGCCTTGAAGTATTTGCTCATTGACTTTTTGTTGCTAGGTTTAGAGGCGTGACTTTCTAGATCACCGGCCTTTTATATTGGCAGATCCAAATTGACATGGTAGTCCCGCGGGCAAAAAAAAATCGATATGGTTTTGTCAACCACGGTGGAAAGAGAGATGGAGATCCCATCTAGGAGTAGCTAGCTATCTCTGTCTGACAAACACTTCCTTATCGATTAACTGTACGAGACTATTTTTTTACCATATCCCTATGAGCACCTCCGAGAGATTGAGCCGGCATATCATCTTGAGATTTACGAAGTCACCGTAGGCGCCTCGTCGTCGACGGGAACGTCTCCTCCCACTGAAAGCGCATCGCCGGAAATCCTGAAATAAATCCAGGAATAATGCGAGCATCAGGATTTGAACTCTGATGGGTTGGGGATACCACTGTCCACCTAATCAACTCAACCACAGATTGATTCGCCAAGACTATTTTTTTATGAAGCGTGCCAACATCATGTAGCCGCGTGGTTCGCAACTCGCACTCATGCCGCCACATGCGATGGGCATGGTTCGTCCTCGCGTCCAGCGCAAACGAGACAGCCGTCTTTGTCAAAAAAAAAACTATCTAAAAAAAAAAAGAACACATGGCATGTGTTCTTGGCTGATCGTTCTTTATTTGGAGTCGGTACAGATAAACGATTCTCACGTATACGGGCCAGGACGCTCTACTTAACTGGAGAATTCATCGTACGTACGTATGTTGTTGATGGACGGAAGGCTCTATAAGGGTCTCACTTGTGGAAAAAAAAAGGGTCCTGCATAACATAACTGATGCTCTATATACTGGTATTAGTCTTGGAAATAAAGGATCTACCTCCTCGCAATGATACAGACGTGCTAGCAAATATCTCATGTCTAGTGCGTATACGATTTTTAGGGAACGTATTGGATGACTGCTCGCAAAAGAGTAGTGACGTGCAGAGGATGTCTCGACGATCAGCACATACGTGATGCCCATTTTTCTGTCTGAACCGTGTCTCTACTTCATTGGCTATGCAAATGACACGGACGTGCTGCTAGTCCATTCATTCATTGGTCAGTAGTAAATATGTCATGTCTACTTTGCATACGATTGGTCGATTAAATATACGTACCATATGTCGTTTACTTGTACAACTACGGTGCATGCACGCGTAGCTAGTCCGCATACGTAGCACCGTATTATCTGGTTAGCTACGTCAGCACATGTGTCACGGTAGTTTAAAATACAGTAAGTTCAAAAGAAAAAAAAACAGTACGTTGGAAAACTACCATGGGTTGCTGCTCAACGGTTCGTTCGCGCGGTAGTAGTACATGCATGCATGCATGCATGTTCCGGTTCGTTGCACCGGCATAAGGCTCTCGGCCCCCGTGCCAAGTGCCACCGGAGTTCAAACCGTGGCGCGAGTACCTAGGCCCGTGTCGAGGTAGCAGAGGACGGCGCCTCACCCATCGTCTTGTCAACCGGCGCCTCGATCGGAAGAAAGATGTCGGTGCCCGCATCCTGAGCTCTCGCATGCACACCACCTTTGCTCCTTCTGAATTCTGATCCAACAAAACGGAAAGGAATGAAGAAAAGAATACTACGATTTTCTCGGTCCTGGGCCCGCTGGGCCCGCTCTCAGGCCGCGACCCTGGTCGGCCGGTATGGAGCCCGCTGGGCTCAGTCACGGGCCGGAGCGACGCGAATGCCTCTTGGCAGGCGGGCCCACACGCGGCCGGACAACAACATCCCTGCCGGCCTGCCTTGCTCTGTTCACCTTTGGCTGCTCGCTGGTTGGCTGTCTCTTAAACTGTTCACGACACTGCTCTCTTCAGTGTTCACCGCCTTTGGCCCTTCGCCGGTTGAACTGTTTAACCTGTGGGCAGAGTGGGACTGTACCAAATTGGCACCGGAGAGGGAGAGCCGCCGCCCCCAGAATCCCTGCTCCAATCAGTCGACAGTCGGTCGCACAGTGGTGGACAAAAGCAGCATGGGCCGTTTCAGCGATGGAGGGGGACTGTTTGTATTGCGGTTGGTTGCAAATGATGGAAAGAAGGTGCTGTTTCCTGAACTTCGCAGCCTGTATATAACTGAACAGAACAGGCAACAGCTGGTGCATTTGTTTGCTTCCGTGCTGATCCGGTCCTGCCACCTCAATCAGACCTCACGAGTTGGCAATGCTGTATGGGGATGCCCTATATCATGTTAGTGCTTCCAATAGGATGCAAATAATGTTCATCGTCTTTTTTGTATTAAAAAAAGGGGTAATGTAACCCCGCAAAAAAAAGGGGGGGGGGGGTAATGTTGTGGCATGGTGACAGTTTAGAGCTACAGAGGAGTACATACTCCAAAATGTATTTCACTTATTTTTTTTTGTATTTTCAAATGTTTTCGTAAATGATCCAAGTTCACGGATTTCATATGAACAATCCGCAGAGGACTTCTAAACATCAGTAACTATGCGTTACTAGATGATGCTCCGCGCATCGCTCTGGGAACCTTTGGTAAGAAAATGCATAAATAGGTTGCTAAAAACATCTACAACTAATGAAAAACTAATGTAAGCTTAAAAAACAATAAAAATACAAAGGGTATAAAAAGGGAAAAAATGAATTGCATCTAAAAGAATGACATTCCAAACAAAACGTGAAAGGTGAACTCTAATGCAAAAAATAGCTTATGACTAATATGCATGAACTCATGATGTGGTAGCATTGCATGCATAGAGAAACGCAAATAAATGTAAATTATGGTTTTGCATGCATGACTTACTTACGTGGCATGGTTGCATGGCTAGAAAAAATATAGATAATGCGTTGTAGCTATTTAGAAATAGAAGATTTATGTATCTAAAATACTAGACCTACGGGCGAGTTATCACGGGAAGAAGGTTACGGACATACGTGCCCCCTTCCTATTAATCCTCTGCCCCACCCTGATTTTCACTGTGGGCCACCATAAATCTAAACTAACCCCTGATATTTCTCCACATCAGCCCGTACGCTTCCTGTAACCAATTCTGTCCGTAAGTGTAGCGTTGCTCTTTATGTATTGTGGTGCACCTAGTGCAAATGATAGTAGATGATGTTTTACAGAACTCGCAAACTATATCACAAAACAATTCCGTCCCATGCCTCGGCCATCTCACTCATAATTCATGTATACTGCTAGTTGGCAATACTGTATGGGTATGTAAAGATAGCATAGATGTCATTTTAGTTCCTTCACTATGGGAAAATACCTGTGTGAACCTGGTGGTAGATAAACTCTATAAACTATTTTCAGGAAAAAAATAGCAATTCAAGAAAACGTCAAAAATCTTTGAAGCTTTTTCAAACAAACTTGACTCATTGTCCTACTCGTAAAAAATATAGAGAAAAGAAACCGCCGTCAAAAATCAGAGCATAGAAACAAATTGTCCATGACAATGTAGAGTGAAGAGTACACCTAATATAGTGCAGATTCTGACTTTGTCCTGAAAATTACCACGGAAGTCATTTCACCCCCCAAAACTGTTTACGAGTACGACAATATATCAGTTTGTTGCCAATAAATTTCATGATTTTTTGACCATTTTTTAAATTACTATTTTTTTAAAAAGGGTTTATATGGCCCCATGTTCCAAACATTCCCTTCCCTTAAGTATGCACAAAAATAGTACTCTTTTTGTATGAGTTAAAGGTTTTCACATAGTAAAAAATCAGATAAAAATATTGGACTTTTTAATATATTTTTAAAATGCATAGTGTTCAAAAAATTTCCAAAGAACAACCTGCAAACTACTTCTGAGCATCCCAACCAAACTATTTTAATTAATTCTGCTTCATTCGAATTTTGCTCCGGCCGGTCGCGTGCTCTGATAAAGCTTAAAATTTCTCGTAGATGTTGTTGTGTTCAATCCCGTCCCAGGGTTAGTGTGGTCTCATGTAGTTTCATTGTTTTGACTAAATTAGAATTGGTTATTGTTTTTTTATATTGGGTAAGATAATTCCCTTTTCAATAGTAGAATATATTTCCTGGTTATATTATGACTTATTGTATGTTTGAGAATAGAATATGAGTTTAACATATAAGATCTTCAACAATTTCATTGTAATTTCTATTTCGATGCTTCTTCTCTTTTTTACATGGCTCATATATGATATATTTTTACATTTTATACTTTATATAAGTTACAGTGTCTAATAAATGCACTTTTGATTGCAAGTGAATGGTAAGATCCGGGTTTTGCTTCTAGTATTGATTTTGCCTAGTTCCGGAATTATTATTTATGTTTTCTAATAGTTTATTTCTATGTGACCGTTTACAATGACGATTCATCCCTGTTTTCTCTAAATTACTTTTGTTTGATACAATTTTTTACAATTTGAATGTACATGAGTTACATTGTTTATTGCCTGTATTTTTAGCCACTACCGGTGGAATTGTTTGGCATAATTTCCTCGACTTCTTTCATTTACAGGAACATACTGGGACTTTTTTCTTTTGATGTCATTTACTTTGTAATGCAGATGGCTTACAACTGTTCACATTCAATTGGTTACAAAATTTAAACGAAGTTGAATTCATTTTGAGTTGAATGTGAATTGTGAAATATACGGTCCCCTTATGTATGGCATAACATACAATGCACATGTGCATTTGCAAGTTTTCGTAGGAGATTCTATGTTAAGCCGCAACGACAATAAAAACATACATCTCTCGACTTTCAACATCTGGTCTCAAAGAGTTGCTTTGATACCCCCCTTCCCCAAAAGAAAATTTTAAAAAATGTATTTTTGTATTTTACTTGATCTAATCCCAAGTCAAAATTAGATTGCTAGTTAGATCCTAATCCGCATCTAGCTCGTCATCTCACCGCAGCCTCATTGAGGGAAAAATTCCAGTTCTCTTGCGTACAAAAGAGTTGCTTTTCACAGACTCTACTGGCAAGCACAAAAGGGAAGCGCCCGTCGACGATCTGCAACATTTTAAGCTTGTTCAAACGGGTCATGTACTAGGGCTGGTCGAGATGCAGTATAATTCATCAGGAATATCGTGGAGTAAATATCTATGGCCACCAATCTTAACTTTCACTTCAATCTCATTCAATGTATGCTTGCAAGATAGGCTTTTACATTGAAGTGAAATTGACTAAACCACTCTTTTAATTGAAGTGGTAAGTTGTAATCTTTTATTGGCACCATAAGTCGTAAAAACTTTCTTAGAGGGGGTGTACCCAAGCATGGCTAGGGTTTGCTAGCATATATGACACATACCCATTTTCATCAATCCATATGTTACACTTGACACACTCCCACCATATCACAAAATAATTTACATTCTTGTAGTTTTGATGTTGATTAAGATGCAACTTGGATACTCGCTCATTTTTATATACAAGGCGACTTCATTCTTTCTGTGTGTAAATTTGATCGTTAATTTTACCCAAAAAATGTGAGCTATATGTCATTCAAAGAAATTTGTTTGATGTATTTGTAATGACATGTAACCCATGTTCTGTTAAACCAAATTATATGTCGCAATTTCACAGGAAAAACAAAGTGGCCTCGTATGCAGAAACGAAAGGTCAATTGGATAAGCATCATTGATCCCACAATTTCACAAGAAAAACAAAGTGGCATTGTATGCAAAAACGAAAGGTCAATTGGATAAGCATCATCGTTCCCACAATTTCACAAGAAAAACAAAGTGGCCATGTAAGCAGAAACGAAAAGCCAATTGGATAAGCATCGTCTATCCCCTAATTTCACTGGGAAAACAAAGTGGCCTTGTATGCAGAACGAAAGGCCAATGGACAAACATCTTCGATCCCGTAATTTCCCGAGAAAAATAAAGAGGCCTTGTAAGCATAAAGAAAAGTCAATTGGATAAGCGTCCTCAAGAAGGCTGTATGTGCGGTTTTGGGTGCTCCTCCGCCCAGAGCTGTGTGCATAGCACTCCAGAGTCCAGATCTGAGCGCTGAAAAAAAGGATCCGACGGCCAGAACGCTCCGTATCGCATCGCCAGATCCGAAGCTCTGACAGGCAGCGCCACAGGCCCGCCCGAGCGCAATGGCAAAAAAGCCAGCCAGCGCCAGTGCGCCCACCCGCTTCCCACTCGTACACCTCTATAAATTGCGCACCGCTCCCCTCCCTCCCCCACAATCCTCCATTCCGACCAGAGCAAAGCTCAGAGCAACGCTACCCCGCCCCGCCCAGCAGAGTTCCATCCCAAAACCGCGGCAAGAACGCCGTCCGGCAGCAGGTGCGATGAGCTTCTCGTCGGCGTGCAAGCAGCAGGTGCTGGGCGCGGGCGGCGAGGAGGCGAGGGAGGAGGAGGGGGCGATGGAGCTCATCCCCGGCCTGCCGGAGGAGGTGGCCGAGAAGTGCCTCCTCCACCTCCCCTTCCTCTACCACCGCCTGTTCCGCACCGTCTCCTCCAACTGGAACCGGTTCCTCACCGACGCGCCGGGGGCCGCCGCCAAGACCAAGGGCTCGGCCCCGCCGGCGGCGACGGTCTCGCTCTCGCTGCCGTTCCTCTTCGCCTTCGCCTTCGACCCCGTCTCGCGCCGCCTCCAGTGCCAGGCGCTCGACCCCTTCTCCCGCCGCTGGCTGCTGCTGCCCCCGGTCCCCTGCGGCGCCGCGGCCGGCTCGTTCGCCGTCGTGGGCCTCCCCGCGCGCGGCGAGATCTACGTGATCGGCGGCGTGGAGGAGGGCGGCGACAAGGCCGTGAGCAGCGTGGCCGTCTACAGCGCGGCGACCAACGGGTGGGGGCAGGTGGGCGGCATGAGGACGGCGAGGGGCTACATGGCGGCCGGCGAGGTGGGCGGGCGCGTGGTGGTGGCCGGCGAGGACGGCGAGGCGGAGGTGTTCGACCCAGAGGCCGGTCGCTGGTCGCCCGCGGCTCCCCGTGGCGGCGCGGCCGTGGCGAGGTACGACGCGGCGGCGGCGGGCGGCAAGCTGTACGTGACGGAGGGGTGGGCGTGGCCGTTCGAGCGCGCGCCGCGGGGCGCGGTGTACGACGCGGCGGCGGACGCGTGGTCCGAGATGGCGCGCGGGATGCGGGAGGGGTGGACGGGCTCCTGCGCCGTGTCGGGCGGCCGGATGTACATCGTGGCCGAGTACGGCGAGTGGCGGCTGAAGCGGTACGACGAGCCGCGGGACGAGTGGCGGATGGTGGCCGGCGGCGGGGTGCCGCAGGAGGTGCGGCGGCCGCACGTCGTGGCGGGCCAGCTGGAGGAGGTCGGCGGCGGCCGGCGCAGGATCTACGTGGTCGGCGCGGGCCTCGACGTCGCCGTCGGCACCGTCGTGTCCGCCGCCAACCACGGCGCCGGCACGGAGGAGGAGCGGGTGGAGTGGGAGGTCGTCAAGGGCCCCGAGGAGTTCGTCGGGCTGGCGCCGTGCAACGTGCAGGTCCTCTACGCCTGAGCCGCCAACCAAGCTCGTCGGCGCCAGGCACCGGCGGGGGAAAGGGAAAGGAGACCCGACCCTGGGCCCGCACGTCAGCCACCAGCGCCTCCGTCATCGCCGAGCCAGTAGCTCACTGCTGACGCCGCAGCGGTCGGGCAGCTACTGTTACTAGTACTCTGCTAGCCAGCCGAGCGCACGGGCGGGCGGCGAGGCCTGCCATGCGGGGCCCGCGCGTCAGCCACCGGTGCGGGAGCCTGCTGAGCAGAGCAGAGCAGAGCAGGGGAGGAAGCTTGCGTGCGTGCGTGCGTGCGTGTAAAGGGCAAAATGATTACACCTGCAGCAATGGCTCGTAGCAGTCCACCAGGCTTTATTTCCCGCTTTATCAGAGCATTTTTCCCCTTGCGTTGCGTTTCGTACTTGGAGCGACGGCGTGGAGTGAGCTCGACGTCAACGGCATAGTATGTCCGGACGACGGGCAAAGCGAGAAAGAAGAAAGAATGCCCCAGATTATCACTCCCAGGGCGCTCTCGGAATACATATTCCCCGCCGTCCCGTCGCCCGTCGGCCCGGGTTGTCATATTTAGCAGGCGCGCATGATGGCCGACCGACGGTCGATCGATCAAGAGCCGCGGGTGGGCGGTGGCTTGCTAAGCAAAGCACGGAAACGAGTCGACGGTGGACCATTGTTGGTGGTGCTGGTGCGGGAAAAGCAGGGGATGGGACGGGGATTGGGGGCGGATCTGCGATCTGGACGGGGCTGGCGGAGCGGCCTCGACGGTCTCGCTCTCGACCCAACACCACGGGGTGGGACGGATTGGTATCTCCTCTTTTCCTCCTGGCCCGATAGACGCGAGTGGCTTCTTTTTCCTTCCAATTCTAATGGGGGGAGTGGGCGCTAATCATGGCGCGACGGCGACGTCTGTGGCCCGGACCGCGCCTAGTGGAAGGGCGCGGGATGGGGGACGCATAATGGCGGCGTCGCGTGGGTGGTGGTGGTAGCCCGCTAGGGTCCGTCCTAGCTCCGCTCCTAGGGTCCTAGCCCGGTGGTACTACTGCACAAATGGACTTTGATTCCACTCCTCTTGTAAAAGTTTTAGGCCTCTTTGGTTCATAGGATAGAAAAATTATAAGAAGTGAGATGACATGCATATAGAGAAAGAGATGTCATTTGATGCATAGAATAGAAATTTTTTCATTGAGTCTTAGCTAATGTTTTTTTCTTCTAAAATGTGAAGGATTGCTTCATATCCTACGTAGGAATAGAATCCATTCCTACAAACCAAATGGCTTCAATTTTTTTCCCTTTGCAAATCCTATCCTATAAAATTCCTATAAAATTCCTACAAACCAAAGGAGGCCTTAGAGCGTTTTATTTCCTACACTAATTTTCCGCGTGGACCTTGTTTGAAGCGCTGGATTGGAGTCGATATGGTGTCTTTATTCATGCTTCGTCTTCTTCGAGCCAATCTTCCGGACTTCGATCCTCCTTGAGTCCATTCATCAAGATGCAGACGACAACACTTCAGCGTACATTTCTATCATCTCTTAGAAACAGTGCATAATAGGGCTATTCATCGTGCGTGTGCGACTGCGAGAATATGATGCCAGTTGCTTCGGGTCGATTCAAGGGTCCAATGACGACGATGGCGATTCTGGCGTGCTAGTCCTTACGCGCATGAAAACTTCCCATTTGTCGTCAATTAAGTCAACCCGGCTTCCGTGGGCAAGAGGCGATAGCGGCGCCTCAGCGGCTTGCTCTGGCGGCGGCAGTGGCCATTCAGTGCTGCAGATTCCTCAATGTAACTTGCAACATTATGTTTAGAATGCTTTTTTTTACTTCTTATGACCATTTGTAATAATAATAATAATAGTAATAATAATAATATTTAAGCATTAGTTTTTTCACACATTTTTTGAGGTGTTGCAGAAAATGGGCATGTAATAATAATATATTTGATGCACTTGCTCCATCTTGAGCATAAGATTTCTGATACATTTTTCCTGAAATTTTATCCATCTTGCAGACAGAAATGCATGGCAAATTTGTATTCATTAGCTGATACTTATTATGCCCTTTTCATATCACCATATGGCAAGTCGGAATTTGTGTGCACCTTATAAACATGGAAACATAGTATATCTGTAAAATGTTTCCAATGGTCACATATAAAATTCAGAACTTCCTAGTTTTTTTTCAAAACATGGCACATTTGCCATGGTATATTTAGGTTTTCACCCATGGAAATTTTTCCAGGATCTTGGATAGGATTATATATTGCCGTGGATAATTGCAAAAAAAATCGCTAAGAATGTTCATAACATGGCAAATTCATATATGGTCACATGGCAAATTCAAAACATTTTGCTTTCAAAACATGGCAAACTGTATAAATCTTCGGGAATGTCTACATGCCATACCTATGGATTTTTAAACTTGCCATAGGGCAAATGTATATATTCTTGACAATTTTCTGAACTTGTTATTTCTTCCACAGAAAATTAAAGAGAAAATGTTCTCACAAAAAGCATGGCCAATTTTTAAGGTGACATGACAATGTTTTTGCAAAATCACATGGCCAAAATTAAGAAACCCTTTTTTTAGAGTAAAATCACATGGAATTTTTTTATACACTGGCAAATTCTTTTTCTTACTTTTATGAGTGGAAATTTATGTTTGTAGCTTGGAAATTTATTCTTTGTAACATGGCAACAATAATTTGTATTACTTCTCACATGGGCAAATTCGTAGCATTTTTTTCTAATTATGGCGAATTTATATAATTTTCATATGATGTGCACATTGTATATCCTTTCAAGTACTATACAATGTTTGCCATGTTATTATAGATAACGTGGCAATTTTCTTAGCTTGTTACTGGTCCATGGCAAAATAAAGAGAAAATTTTCTCACAAAATACATGGCAATTTTTTTAAATCAAATAGAAAAATTTAGAAATCCATTTTCAGAATAGATTCACATGGCAAATTTAATTTTTTTTGTACCATGAAAAATTCCTTTTTCTTACTTCTATCGTGGAAATTTTATTTTTGTACCATGGAAAATTTATTTGTACGTACCACACCATTTTTCATTTTTGAGCTTACCATGTCAATTTCTTTTTTAGTAAATTATTTTTGAACCATGGCAATTTTATTGTGCACAACATTATTATTTTTGAACAAACTACGGCAGAAAAGAAATTGAAGTACCACGGTAAATTATTTGAGCATGCCTTGGAAATTTATCTTAACATACCGTAGCAAACTTTTCTGTTTTTACGATGGCATACTTGGCAGTTTTTATGCTACATAACATGGCAACTTTGTTTGGGTTTTAAGATGGATTTCCTTTTTAAATTACATGAATCTTGAAAATGGCCAAAAATTTTGTAGAATTTTTATCATGAGCATGAAACTCATGCCTTTTTAAGATGGCAACATTTGGGATATTTTTGTTTCCCATACCATACAGCCTATGGGGAAATAAAAGAATTTTCAGTACTCCCTCTTGTAAACTAATATAAGAGCTTTTATATTAGTTTACAGAGATCTAAACGCTCTTATATTAGTTTACAGAGGAAGCATTTTTTTTTGTTAGAAAATTTTCAGTAGTTTGCTAACAGGAAGTACTTTTGGGCCATAAACTTTTGGGTGAAACATATCTGAAAGGAAAACCACTTACCGCTCCCGTAGGGTAGCAGTAGCAAACACACTGATGGAGAATGGACTGTCCAAATATACGTACACCCTTTGTTTTTTGGAGCTACTGGAGTACCGTCATGCTCCACCGAATACGTATAATCTTATGGTAAGGAAGCGATCGGGAGGAATGATTGATGAGCAGTAAAGAATGGGGGCAGTTCGTGCGCGCATGGCAGGACACAGCTGGTGGTGAGCTCAGGTGTGTCAGTGCGCGCGTGTGCCTGCCTGCCTGTGCACGGCGATCCCACAGCCCACGCCCGAACAAAGTCTACTTAATCCTCCTCCTTAATTAGAATTTATATATAGTACTGTACTTCTTCTAGTACGTACCAGCCAATGGATCCAAGAGTTTTCAACTGATTTAGGAGTAGTTTATTTATGTCTGCACAGCGCCAAAGAGAAAGCTCAGACCTGCATGGAAAGACAGCTTCGAGCGCGGCAGATGCAGGCCCCGAGCTTGCTCTGAGTTGTTCTCAGCTCCAACAAGTTGCGGTGTAAACGTGAGCTGCCGTGCGCATGGCCAGCAGCGTGCGCACGGGGCCGGCCGGCCGGCGGGCCGGTGGCCTGACGCCGATGGGGTTGTGCCAGTTGATCGATCGCAGTGGCAGGCAAGGCGCCACTTGCGCCAGTTGATGGCCTGGCCAGGCCGTCTCCTCCGGGGCAACTCAATCATGCGGCGGCACTTGAAACTGGATGGCCGGTGGCAGAGCAGAGCGCGCCGCGGGGCGCAGCAATCGTCACGCCGCCGTGCGCGCGGAGGTTGGATTCCTCCGCTGACTCTTCCTGGCGGCCTCGCACTCGACGCCGCTGCTTCCCCTGCTGGCCTGCTCGTGAAAGCTCGCGTGGCCGTTGGATCGAGTGATCTGAGGACGCAAACGCACGCTCACACGTCAGAGGAAAAAAAAGAGGTGCCTCGTGTTTCTGCAACGTTTATATTGCTATTGATGATGTTTTGATGTTTTGTCACCGTGTCAAAAAATGGCGACGGCGACGCCCTCCGTGTCCTACGGCGTCATCGTGCCAAATCGACCATCACCACATTCTCAATTGGCGCATACTATCTACTCCTTCCGTTTCAAAATAGATGACTCAGCTTTATACTAACTTTAGTACAAAGTTGGGTCATCTATTTTAGAACGGAGGGAGTATAAGTAGAGTTCTGTCTTGCCGCAACTTTGTGTTATCCTCACATTGATGTTGTTTCATCCATTTATGGGTGGAGAACATGTCATTGTCTCGGTTGTGATACCAGAGGCCCCGAGAAAAATCGGAGGAGATCACTTAGATTAGGATGGGCTTTCCGTAATAGTTATTGTGCTAACTCAATCATCACTAAACCCAAGCACACGCACACATGTGAGAGGAAATAAGTGCCTTGCTTTTCTCACGACGTTGCCAAATATGGTGAAACTCCGAGTTCCATGATGTCATTGTGCTAAGTTAATCGTCATTGCACTTCCAATTGGTGCTCACTTTTTATAGGCAGTTTTGTGTCGCCGCAACTTTATTTTTAGTCTCATAATTCTATCCTTTTATCCCCGTTATAGGTGGAGAACCAGTCATTGTCTCGGATGTGACACCGACGACTCTAAGGAAACGGAGCAGAGATCACTCACATTAGGATGGGCTTTCCATAATAGTTATTGAGCTAACTCGATCAACACTAAACCCAAGCACACGCTCACACGTCAAAGGGAAAAAAAGTGCATTGTGTTTCTGGTTACCTTGCCAAATATGGTGAAACTCGGCGGCGATGCCCTCCGAGTTTTGCGAGGTCAACTTTCACTCGAGCTTATTTAAGCGGTCCATCTTTCTGTTATTTTATTCTATTTTAATACTTTTGTTGTTTCATCCATGTATGGGTGGCACCTATCTATCCATCATAACCGAAAAAAGATTCTTAGCAAGTAACCATATGTAGTTGCATCTTTTCTGATCTTATCGTATTGGTAATACCAGATCTAACGTTTTTTACGTCAAAATGATATCTGAAACGAATAACTATGGTTAATGATTAAAACTCACTCCATTTTTGTTCCAATGGAGGTGGGTCATCATTAAGTAATAAAATAGGATGATAAATATAATCTAACGGCCCCACATAAGATTATATTGGGGCTAGGTACCATTTATTTACTCGTTTGGTCCAATCTACTCAAACGGGCCATATAAGACCAGCGGGCATTTAATGGGGTGCTCGGTGTGGCTGCATGGGTGGGGATATGTGTCGCTTTCTGCAAGAGAATCCATCCCCTCGACTCAAGGCCGCCACAAATGGGCTACCCCAACTCAGCGTTCATCCTTTTTCATTAGTTATTTATTTTTGAAATACTTATATATTTTTGAAAATAATATAGATACATATATTCCAAAAAAAACTACATGTACTTCATTTTTTAAATATTTACCATGATTTTTTTAAAATGTTAGCACGATGTAAAATTTGTGTTAGTGTAAAAGTTTTGATATCATTCACAAAATGTTTTGTGTCATTTAAAAAATGTTAACGTGTTTCTAAATTTATGTATTTTTTATAAAAATCTTATGCATTGTAAAAAATGCTCGTGTATTTCAGAAAAATGTTTTTGGCCAATTCAAAAAATTAGGTTCCATTTTCAAAATGTTCATGCGCTTCAAAAACATGTTATTGACTTAAAATATATTTATACAATATAAAAATTGTTCGCGTACTTAAAAACATATTTGCATCATTCATAAAAATGTTTTAACTTGTATTTTAAAGAAATTATTAATACATATTAAAAATGTGCATAAATATGTATTTGAAAATGTTAATCGTGTATTAAAAAAATGCTAAACATCTATTAAAATGTTTCATATGTGTACCAAAAAATGTAAAATGTGTATGAAAGAAACATCAAAACCTATTTGAAATTTTTAGATTTTGTACAAAAAATGTTACTAATATATCTGAAAAATGTTAAACGTTTATGAAAAAATATTCCTGCTCTATATGAAAAATGTATAATTGGTATAAAAAATGAAAAAAATCGAAGAAAATAGGTGAAAAAGGAAAAACGAAACAAGGAAACCCGAAGAAAGATACAAAGATAATCAAATAAAAAAGAAAGGAAATCAAATAAAACTGAAGAAAACAGTGATACCCCCCATTAAGAAACCGCTGAGAAAAAAACACGTGTCCGGAGCTGCACTATTGGGCCGACCCAGTTACCTCCACGCTGAAGGCGAGCTTGAGCTCTGCCTCGCGGTAGGCGATACATAGCTCTGGCGTAATTGGACTGGATGAACCTTCTAAACTTGTGAAGTTAGAAAAAGAATGTTCCAGCATTATAGTGATGTTGCTGACAAAGTTGGAAATGAAACAAGTACAAAAAGAACATGCGCCAAAGCTACAATAACCGCGAGATGGTTATTTCAATCCAGTTTAATAACACGAATCAAGCTTGTCTAAATTCTTGAACAAACACCAAACCATCCGCATACGACATATCCCCCTCGGTTCAGACATAGCTTCCAGACTAAGAGTTGAAGCCTTGCAGGTTCGAACTTGAAGAGTCTGGTATTGAAGAGATCTGGCAAAAAAATGAAATAGATCACTACATATTTGAAGAATTGCCAATCTACATGGTGCCATTTGTCTGGTTAAAATCGCATCCATATCGATGGACATGTTGTTAACACCCGGCCATCCCCATTTCGTTTTGAACTACTAAATAAACATTACAACCATACCATATATAATGGCGATTTGACGGTCGAGAGAGAAGTTTTGGAAAACCTTTTCTTTACGACTTCGTTGTGAATGCATCTTATAATCCCAGCCATTGAGTACTCTTGGTACACCCACATTATTTGGTCTGTTTGACGGTTCTTCAAAATGGTGCAATAAACTCAGAACAGTGATGTTTACATTTATGTATTGCACCATGTTATTTCAAAGCCAAACCAGATATATATGTAGCTTCAGAAGAAAAAGACAAAACAAAAATTGCCCCCGAAGAAAAAGAAGAAGAAGAAGAAGAAGGAGACGAAATCGACATTGATGGTCCTTATCAATGGGCCGAATTCACAGCCCAGTTTAATTGAACTAGCCGGTGCCATTGATAGCTCTATTTGTATATATTTGTGTTAAAGAGCTGTGGTTGAAATTTGGATTTGGATTCCCATGACATGATGTATATTCCATCCGTCTCATAATGTAAGACTTTTTTGACACTCCATCTCATAATGGAAGATATTTTTTGACTCTAGTTTTTTGACACTAGTGTACGTCTTACGTTATGGGACGAAGGGAGTAGCACATGTTTAATCTTTTTTTATTGAATTTCTTCATCGTTAGTACTAGTACAAGATTTTGGGAATTTGGAGGAGTGCCTGTGACAAGGGGCCTCCAGCTTTGCTTTTACTGAAATGTTGTGCAAACAGTCTGCAGATAAGCGAGGGAGCAAAGCTGTCACTCGCTAGGCGGAACACGCGCCTCCCATCGTCCGCCGAACAACAAGCGTTCCAGATTCCGATCGTCAAACCAATCACGCACGCAGCCCACACCGCGCTCCCTGCTGCCCACAGCTACGCCATGGCATTGGCGACGCCGCTCCGCCACCTCCTCGCCGCGCAGCCCGAGCCCGCCGCCGGAGCGGCGCCGTCCTTGGCCCTGACGCAGCCAGGACGCGCCTTCCCACCCCACCGTGGCGTCCGCTTCCGCGCCAGGCACGCGGCGGCGCCCTTATCGTCGCCACCTGCCAGGGCCGCCGGGGTCGCGGCGAGGGCGGCGGGCGGGGGGCGGCCGACGGTGCTGGTGACGGAGAAGCTGGGGGCGGCGGGGCTGGAGCTGCTGCGGGCGTTCGCCAACGTGGACTGCGCGTACGAGCTGACGGCGGAGGAGCTGCGCGCCAAGGTGTCGCTGGTGGACGCGCTGGTGGTGCGCAGCGCCACGCGGGTGACCCGGGAGGTCTTCGAGGCGGCGCGCGGGCGGCTGCGCGTCGTGGGCCGCGCCGGCGTCGGCATCGACAACGTCGACCTCCAGGCCGCCACGGAGGCCGGCTGCCTCGTCGTCAACGCGCCCACCGCCAACACCGTCGCCGCCGCCGAGCACGCCGTCGCGCTGCTCGCCGCCATGGCCCGCAATGTCGCCCAGGCCGACGCCTCCCTCAAGACCGGTACGTGCGCGCGTGCGCCCCCTCCGTTTTCTCTTCCCACCACACGCTGCGTAGGTAGATGGATAAGGTCTGGTGGATACCCACGGCCACGGGAGCAATTCGGTCGACCGAAGTATGATGTGATGATGTGTTCTGAACGACGCACACTGTTGAGTGTTCGACTTACTTTTTTCTGGAGTTACTTAATGTATCACATCTGCATTTTAGTATCTGATTTTAAAATTTCAGCATTGATATATGTTGGAAAAAAAAAAAACTAGCTATAAGTCTGTTGCTGTTGCTCTATAGAATATATGATTGCTCTGCAACTTAGTACTAGTAGCTGTTAAGACTTTTAAGACTTTTAGTATGGAAATGTGTTCTCTTCCAGTTAATTTTCCACAGTGAATCTACTAGAACAGTTATCTCCATTTTACATTTTACCAATATTTTGATCCTGTTTGGTGATCCACCTAATAATTTTACACTGTAGCTTCGTTCGGTGGAATTTTACCAATATTACTGTAGCTTCGTTCTATTTTATATTTTTTATCGTTGCTAGCTTGAATCAGTAAACTGAAACTTTACACTATGCGCGTCATACTGAATTAGTACACTGAAACTGAACACAGAACTACATAAATTTGAGTCATTGTGTGCAAGAACAGAGTAATTGTTTGGTTCAGACTTCAGAACATTTATCAACATGGCAAGTTCGAATGATGAAATGCTTAAGTAGCAGTGGAAATATTCATCGTGCTGCGCTGCACCTCGTGCTAATCTAGTGTCACGATTTGCTTTGTGCATATTCAGGCAAATGGCAGCGTAGCAAATATGTCGGCGTTTCCTTGGTTGGAAAGACAATAGCTATTATGGGCTTCGGGAAGGTTGGTTCAGAGGTTGCTCGACGCGCGAAAGGACTTGGAATGGATGTCATTGCTCATGACCCATATGCCCCCGTCGATAGAGCCCGAGCTATCGGTGTAGATCTCGTATCGTTCGATGACGCCATCTCCACTGCAGACTTCATATCACTGCATATGCCTCTAACACCATCAACAACAAAAATTTTCAACGACGAGACTTTTGCAAAAATGACGAAAGGAGTAAGGCTTATCAATGTTGCGAGGGGTGGAGTGGTTGATGAAGAAGCATTGCTGAGAGCACTTGATAATGGGACTGTTGCACAGGTAGTCTTTTTTTGTCATGTCCATTGATCCAGATGTAGATAGTGCATATTGCTGTCAAACAGTTGTCATGACTCATCTAGTTATGCCATTATCTTGGGTATTGTGTATTATTTAGCATAGACAGTACACATTTCTTTTCTTTTCTTGTTTCAAAATGTTTCCATTGGCCTTTTTCTCATTGCTTCGCAATGTCTGTCAGGCAGCACTCGACGTGTTCTTTGAAGAGCCACCGCCGAAAGACAGCAAGTTAGTACACCATGAAAATGTCACAGTGACACCGCACCTTGGAGCTAGCACAACAGAAGCACAGGTTTGCTGTTTGTTTTGCAACAATCTCTGTACTGCATCTTACGAGCTTATCCTCTTAACTTTGCCCGTGTTTGTCGACAGGAAGGCGTTGCCCTTGAAATCGCAGAGGCTGTTATCGGTGCACTGAAAGGTGAACTGGCTGCCACTGCTGTCAATGCCCCAATGGTCTCTGCTGAGGTACTCCCATTGCCAAGGACTATGCTTTTGTACTTACAGCATAATGCACACTCTGCTTCAGTTTGAACAGTTCATCTGTTCCGACAGATTTTAGCCGAGTTATCCCCATATGTCATCCTTGCTGAGAAGCTGGGACGTCTTGCCGTGCAACTCGTGGCTGGTGGCAGTGGGATCAAGGCAGTCAAGGTCGTCTACTCATCGGCTAGAGACCCGGATGACTTGGACACAGGAATTCTCCGCGCCATGGTCACGAAAGGCATCGTCGAACCCATTTCAAGTGCATTTGTCAACATTGTCAATGCTGACTACGTCGCCAAGCAACGAGGGCTCCGCATAATCGAGGAGCAGATTCTCCTCGACGGCTCCCCTGAGGTCCCTATAAACTCCATGCAGGTCCAGCTTGCCAATGTGGAGTCCAAGTTCGCCGGCGCGCTGTCCGACGACGGTGACATCAGGGTGGAGGGGAAGGTTAAGGATGGCACGCCGCATCTCACGCTCGTCGGCCCTTTCAGCGTCGACGTCAGCCTTGAGGGCAACTTGTTGCTGTGCCGGCAGGTCGACCAGCCGGGCATCATCGGCAAGGTGGGATCGATTCTCGGGACGATGAACCTGAATGTCAACTTTATGAGCGTTGGCAGGATTGCTCCAGGGAAGCAGGCCATCATGGCCATTGGGATTGATGAGGAGCCTGATAAGGAAGCTCTCAAGTTGATCGGGGAGACGCCCTCGGTACAGGAGTTTGTCTTTCTAAAGCTTTAGAGAATGTATAGGTTGATTGATTTCTATATAACATCTCCTGCTTTACTAGTATGGGTGGTTTTTGCAAGCTTATTTAGTTTCTGTGTAGAATTATAATTTTCAGCCCACCTGGAGAAGCTGCTGGTAGATACATCTTACGAACAAATGCGCGGAATGTGAGGCCTGTTCTTGGGCCTGGTGTCCTACTTTTTGAATCGATGATCCTACTGTTGCTGCTAGCTCGTATGATCTCTGTTTTGCTATGCCTTCAGAACTTTTTGGATAGACATATCATCCACAAAAGTAATTTATGGCTTCAAATTTCTCTGGATGCTGAACCGAAGACCACGGTTCTGAAACAAATTGCTTGATCTGATAATCAACTGTAAGTAGGCTCAGTTTCATCCTATTTAGCCAGCATGTTTCGCATTTGTGGTGTAGTTAAATGAGACATCACTGCATTCGTGTTTCAGCGTTCTCGCTGATAACATTCTCCCAATCACGACGACATCGTTAATAACCAATCACGACGACATCGTTAATAACAAAAAGGGAAAATTGTAACAATTAGTAGAGGTGAAGAGTGTTGTCAGTCTATTCAAAGTTGGATCTCCTCAGAACCTGAAACACATTCTGCTCTTGGGAGTGTCTAATAGCAGTGAATGATTTTGGGTTTGCGACTGGTCACATTCACCCTAACTCTCCCCTATCTAGCCTTATTTTCCTAGTGTCTGTTGGGGGAGCCCTAGTTAGCTCTCTCTCTCTCTCAGCTGGACGGAGGTAGAAGAAAGAGAAGAACACAATGAAGATTTTCCGGCGACGAACGCCCGGCTGCACGTACAACCTTTTATTACCAGTGCTCAGACTTTTCTCAGCAAGTATATGTTCGCGTCCGCGGCTTTGTAGTCCTACAGCTACGCAGCGCCTACGTCTCCTGTGCATACACGCACGTAGCGGAGCGAGCGATCCGCCCGGCCAGCGCGCACGAACGCGCACAGCGCTGCCTACTACGAGCACATACACATACAACTGCTACAAGTAGACACACTACACACGCACGCACACCGCTGTGACCCAACCCGCTGACCCGACCTAGCGCACCGACGCCGGTCGCACCCCCTTGAACACGACCGACGAAAAAAATTAAGGTGTGGCGAACTATCAGCTTAAAAAAATTGATGCAAAAATATAAAAGTCAATTCACACTGCACAGAAGCTCTCAATTGCGTCTAGAAGGCGCATGCAACGGCAGTGCCCAATCCTTCTTCTGGCTTGGTTGGCACGGCTCATGTACTCTTGTATATAAATCAAGGAAACCCCCCCCCCCCCCCCCAAAATGCAAGTTGCACGCATCAACAAAATTATCTCCATTCTGTTTTGCCGCCAAGTTACAAGAGTTCCAAGGGCGAGTCGTTAAGAGAATCGATCCGATTATTGTGCAGCGGAAGGGAGCTGGTTCACGTACATCTACACGGTGAGATGAGCATGTGCTAGGCAGCACGTCAATCAAGCTGCCGCCTGCTTGTGTGCTTCCATCTAGCTTTGCTTGGGTGAATCGATCTAGTGTGATCTAAAACCAACAAGCAGTATATGCTTAGGTATTCTCACACAAAGGAAAAGTGTATGCTTACGTATAAAAAAAAATTGGTGCCGAATCAAGGTGTGGCGGCCGGCACACCTTGCCCACTAGGCTCCTCCGCCTGCTCCGTCACGACTTTCTCCCCCCATCAGGGACAACTAACTCTAATTCTTTGCGGAAAACGTTTGTTTTCATCCGGATGAAAACAAACAAACGTAAGCCGCGCGCTGTGCTGGACACGTGTCTTGTGGGCCCATCCACCGCTCCCCAGCCGGCCTTATCTCTTCGAACCCAATCTTCTCCACACGTTCTCCTGCATTGCTTTTCCCCTTTCCCCCATCTCTGTGTCGTCACACGCGAGAAAGGAGATAGGCTCCCATGGCGGACGCCGGCAACCCCGCCCAGGTGCGGCGAACCAGGAGGCGGCTGGCGACGCCCCCCCCCCCCACGCGCATCTCCGCCACGCGCCACCGCCGCGGTGCCTGCAACCCCAAGGGGGCGACGCAACACACAGGGGCAGGCAGCCGCTCATTGACGACCCATCGGTGCTGCGACGCAGCAACTCGTCCATGGCCGTAGTGTTGCGGCGCAACGTCGGGGCGGTGCGGCTGGTTGCTGCAAGTCGCCGGCGGCAGAGCTGCAATGGAGCGCTCTCCGGGTCGTCGAAGCTCCGTCGGGGCTGCAATGAAGCGCCGCCGGAGCTGCAACGAAGCATGCCAGAGCTGCAATGAAGCGCCCCGGAGCTGAAGTGAAGCACCAAGGAGATCGTTGAAGCTTCATCGGAGCTGCAATGGAGCTCGGCCGGAGTTGCAATGGAGCTTCGCCGGAGCCTTTGTGCTGCATTCGAGCTCGCCGGAGTTGCAATGGAGCTCCGCCGGAGCGTTGGTGCTGCATTGGAGCTCCGTCGGGTTGCAATGGAGCTCACCGGAAGCTGTCGATGCTTGGTTGGAGCTCCGCGGGGGCTGCGCTGAAGCTGTCACGCTCACTGCTGCCTGTTTTGATCCAACGGCCCCTTGCACGCTTATCGGACGGTTGTACATGTCGTTCCATCGCTGTCTCCACTCGCATCAAGCGTGATGCGGCCGGACACGAAGAAGAAAGGAAAGAAAATTATGGTTTTGGTGAAGAAAGTTGACTGTCCACGAATTAGAAACCAAGACGGATCCGTGAGGGGACGAAGGCTAAACCTGAACGGACTCTATGCCAGGTAAGTAAACGTACGTAAAACCCTAAACCCTCTTGTTTCTTACCCCAAATTATCATCGTCCGAGTTTGCTGTGGCGATCGACCCTTCTCTCGAATCCTCAACGGGACCTCGAATACCACATCGAGAGCAGAGATGGAAGGGAAGAGGGAGCTGGCGGCGGCCGCAACGGTCTTCTCAGCAGTGCTCGACGACGACGATCTCCTGGGCGAGATCCTCGCTCGCGTCGCCTTCCCCACAAGCTTCGTCCGTGCCGCGATCGTTTGCAAGCGCTGGCTCCGCCTCGCCTCCGCGCCCGCCTTCCTCCGTCGCTTCGGTGACCTCCACCCGCCCAGCCTTCTCAACTTCTACGTCGTCACCAGGGCCCATGCATCCGCTGAGAAGCAATCCCCGCAGTTCGTGCCGGTGCCTCAGCCGCCTGAGCTCGCCGCCGCCCCCGCCGCGCTAGCTTCAATTTGGATTCCTTGCGCGGCGACTGGTTGCGCAACGAGTGGTTCGACCTAGACTGCCGGAACGGCCTCGTCCACGTCTTCCATGGGCACGGGCACCCCGAAGTAATGGTGCGCAGCCCCTCAGTAGTGCAGAACCGGGCAATAGCACCAGTTCGTAAGGGGCTTTAGTGCCGGTTTGGTAACTGGCACTAAATTGTAGGCACTAAAGGCCCCTCCCCTTTAGTACCGGTTCAGCACGAACCGGTGCTAAAGGGCAAACACGTGGCACGAGCCAGCTCCGTGGGCGCGTAGGACATTAGTACCGGTTGGTAACACCAACCGGTACTAAATGTTTTGGTGTGTTTTGGTTTTATTTTTTATTTTTACTTTAATTTTGTGTTTTCAATTTAATTTAGTGATTATTTTACATTATAATGAGTTGTTAAATCATTAGGTGATTAGTTTGACTGGATGCGTGTGGATCCTAGCTAAGTCATCAAGTATATGTCATATCCATATTATATATACTTGATCACCTACTTAAGTGATCGAGGTAATATGGATATGGCATATACTTGATCACTTAGCTAGAATCCATCCAGTTGAAACTAATATGCAATTTCTTTCATAAATGATATAATAACTCATCATCATCATCATCATATTAATTAATATAAAAACTCTTGCATCATATATATATCATCACCAACGGTTTTCATAGCAAAGATATCATCGAGTTCAACATGGTAATGATATTATAAGCGTTCATAACACCACAAAAGCAAATCACTCTTTGAGATTAAGTTCAGGACGAAGAACACGGACATGAGAGGACAAGTACTAAGAGCATGAACTAGCTAATTAATCACTACTGCTGCTCTCTCTCAAGTAAAATAGCATAGAACATGTATAGCTTTGTCGATTCATCATATTGGAGCATGCAGATGAACATGTCTCCTAATCGTGGGTTGCGCTTCTGATTGCTGCCCCCTAATACTTCTCTGTGATCATTCACAATTTTGCTCCAGTCTTTTACTATTAAGCATTCCTCGCTATTAGAAATCCTGAATGCACTAAAGTGCATTGTAGGATATCTTGGCCGTAAGCTAACAATATTCATGGTACCTTTAGTCTCGATCCAATCAGGTACAACATTCATCGGGATTCCCTGTTGAAGAACATCGTATAGTAACATACTTAGCAATGAAGTTTAGCTTAAAAAAATAATGTATGCAAAAGATGCACTGAGGAGAAATAGTAGAAATCTTACCATCTTTCTTAAATATATGTGACCGTAGTTCAGTACGAACACTATTGGTCGCACGTTTTGAGTACTAACATTTCTAAGTGCAGGAAAGAAATTTGTCTTGACATCATCAAGATCCTCAAGCCATGAAACATAATGACTTGTCTCCTCGCAGTTTAGTTCAGCCCCGGGACAGTGGACGGTCCTGTCTACCAAGCGCCGGACATGTTTGCTTGATTGGAAGTAAGCTGTCAATATAAATTGAGATCTATTAATTATTCAACTTGTTCAAATAATCTCATATCGAAGACATAAATATGATTGAGAAACTCACATAATGGTAGAACTGGATGCGTCTGCACATCGACCCAGATGTCTCTATTACCTTCAATATCATCTTCCAGACGAATATCAAAGGTGATAACCATATCAGGCTCAAATGCATAAGCCTTACATAGTGTTTGCCAAGTTTTGCATTCAAAATAGGTGTATGTGTCTGCATTGTATAATTTGATGTTGAAGGTATAACCATGCTCGGTCTTCAAGTAAACTCTTTTTACCTCCATAGTTTCATTAGGACTGAAACCTATCTTATCCAAGAAAAAAATTCTTGCATGGCAGGGGATACGCTAGTAGAATAGTGAAAAATTAAAATTAAAAGGTGAAGCAAATGAAGCATAAGTCATGCTTAATTATGAAAAAAGACTTGTCGTTGTGACTTACTGTATCCACTTCGAAGTTCTCATCCAGCTTGATGCTGAAGCGTCTATCATCAACTAGAAAATTTCCGCCGCACAGGCCGCGCTGGTCTTCGCAGTATTGGCACATAATGAAATCGTGTTCGTCGTCAGACGACATTCCTATGTTCATAGGTGAAACATTAAACACTTATTAGTTCTATTAATTCAACTAATTCTGTTAATTCAACTAGTTCAACCAAGCACTTACGAAGAATATACCTAATTAATTGAACTAATTCAACTAACTAGTTCAACTAATTAATTCAACTAAACTAGTTTTATTAATTTTCTTACTAAAAATAAGGTAGCTAGTTCTATATAATAAAATGTTAATTAGATAATGAAATTTCATATAACTAAATTAAATATATATCTAACATATAATTTATATCTAATATCTAACATATATGTTCATATATAGGTGAAACATTAAACACTTACTAGTTCTATTAATTCAACTAGTTCAAATCTCATATATATACCTAATTAATATCTAGCTATACTAATTCAACTAGTTCAACTTGTTCTAATTCATGTGAAATATATTTGACATTAATATTTAACATATTTTCCATATAATTCATCTAACATTAACATTCTAACATTATTATCTACGTAATTTATCTAACATTAATCTAAACAACAGAAAATAGAAAATAAGTAAAAACAATGTGTGTGTATGTGTGTGTGTGTCTCTCTCTCTCTGTGTGTGGTGTGTGTGTGTGTGTGTACGACCGGGGGGCGGCGGCGTACGGGCGGCAGCGGGCGACGACGGGGGGATGGGCGCGGCGGGCGAGAGGCGGCGGCGACGTATGGGCGCGGCGGGGGCGACGGGCCGGGCGGTGACGGCAACGACGGGTGGCGGGGGCGACGGCGGTGACGGCGACGACGGGTGGCGTGGGCGACGGCGGTGACGGCGACGACGGGCGGCGAGGGCGGCGCGCGATGGGGCGACGGGTGCGGCGAATAAGTTTGGATCGAGAAGAACTACTGGTGGTCGATGAAACTGATTTTTTCGTAGGTTCCATATATATAGGAGAGGTCTTTAGTGCCGGTTGGAGCCACCAACCGGTACTAAAGGCCAATTTTCGCCAGGCCAAGGGGCGGGAAACGGCCCTTTTAGTACCGGTTCGTGCCTCGAACCGGTACTAAAGACCCTCCTTTAGTACTGGTTGGAGCCACCAACCGGTACTAAAAGTTGTGCGCTGCCACCGGCGGTGCACAATGTTTAGTCCCACCTCGCCGAGCGAAGGGCAGCCGCACTGGTTTATAAACCCAGCCGCGGCTGCTCCTTCGAGCTTCTCTATATAGCAGGCTTCTGGGCCTAATTAACTAGGGCGCGCTGCCTTGTGAGCCTGCTGGCCCTTCTAGGCCTGCATTTGCACACCCTAGGTCTGGCAGACACACTGGGCAGCGCGCCAACAATTTTTTATATAGTTTTTTCTTTTCTGCATTATTTATTTTCTTCTATTTATTTTTGAGTAGTTTTTTATATTGTTTTTTTCTTTTCTGCATTATTTATTTTCTTCTATTTATTTTTGAGTAATTTTTTGTATAGTTTTTTTATTTTCTGCATTATTTCTTTTCTTCTAGAAATTGAATGCTGCATACTGAACACAAAAGAAGTCCGGAGTTCAAATAAGTTTAAAAAACATTGAAGTGGCCGTGTAACAGATGAGTTCTCGTTCGAAACCCTAATACTCCGAAAGAGTTTGTCCAGTTTGTACACGAAGTGCGTCCAGTTTTTGCCGTGACCCTCTCTACTCTTTCGCACATGCTATGCGGGAGAAATGATGATACCATGCCAAGTTTCAACATTTTCAGAATTCATTTTGTAGTGATTTTCAATTTCACGGTCATTTAGCTCTCTAAACAATTAGGTAAATGATCGAAAAATAACAAATGATGTCAGAACATGTTGGAAATTGATGATGTCGCTTTGAATGCTGGATACTGAACACAAAAGAAGTCTGAAGTTTAAATAAGTTTAAAAAACATTGAAGTGGCGGTGTAACAAATGAGTTCTCGTCTAAAACCCTGATACTCCGAAAGAGTTTGTCCAGTTTGTACACGAAGTGCGTCCAGTTTTTGCCGTGACCCTCTCTACTCTTTCGCGCATGCTATGCGGGTGATATGATGATACCATGCCAAGTTTCAACATTTTCAGGATTCATTTTGTAGTGATTTTTCAATTTCACGGTCATTTAGCTCTCTAAACAATTAGGTAAATGACCGAAAAACAACAAATGATGTCAGAACATGTTGGAAATTGATGATGTCGCTTTGAATGCTGCATACTGAACACAAAAGAAGTCCGGAGTTCAAATAAGTTTAAAAAACATTGAAGTGGCCGTGTAACAGATGAGTTCTCGTCCGAAACCCTGATACTCCGAAAGAGTTTGTCCAGTTTGAACACGAAGTGCATCCAGTTTTTGCCGTGACCCTCTCTACTCTTTCGCACATGCTATGCGGGAGAAATGATGATACAATGCCAAGTTTCAACATTTCCAGGATTCATTTTGTAGTGATTTTCAATTTCACGGTCATTTAGCTCTCTAAACAATTAGGTAAATAATCGAAAAACAACAAATGATGTTAGAACATGTTGGAAATTGATGACGTCACTTTGAATGCTGCATACTGAACACAAAAGAAATCCGAAATTCAAATAAGTTGTTAAAAATAAAAAAGAGGTGTAATGCTGGCTAATTTGCTTCAAGCCATTCGGAATAGTGTAGACTGCACTGCACATAGCTCAGTGCAATCTATGCTATTCCGCAAGGCTTGAAGCTAATCAACATGCAGGTGAGCATTGCAACTCTTCGTCATTATCTGTGCACTCACGGCTTATAAACCGCTCATACTGCCTTTCTCTTGGCGAGGTGGGACTAAAAATCAGCTTACAAAGAAACTCTAGTACCGATTCATGGCATGAACCGGTACTAAAGGTCTTCGTGAGGGCCCCAGCCTGACCATAGCCTGACATAGCCTCATTAGTACCGGTTCGTGGCATGAACCGGTACTAAAGGTTGCCCACGAACCGATACTAATGATGCCGCCCGCCTAGCCGTTAGAACCGGCACTAATGGTCACATTAGTGCCGGCTCAAATTCAAATCGGCACTAATTTGCTTCACATTTGACCTTTTTTCTACTAATGCCTTGTGCCCTGCAACATATACGACCGTCCTCCCACCAGTTCCCAGCACCAGCATCCATGACGGCTTCACATACTTCTACCATGATATCCTCGCCAATGACGGTGGCCAGTCCTACTTCTGTTTGGCAGTAGGGTCTAAAGAGCAGCAGCCAGTTTGGGATGTCTATGTGTTGCAGGGCGATACCTGGGCCATCTACTCCTCGGTTGTACCTGAAATCCAAGAAATTGCGCTGGCATTGAATAGTTTGATTTCTCATGACAAGATGTATAATCTGGCCCTTGTGAGCGGCACTTTCATGCTAGTCTTGCTGGATCTCCCGTCGTCATGTTTGTCGCTGGTTAGCCTCCCGGAAGAGGTGGAGTATAAGAGCACCGGCATGTCGCTTGCAAATGATGATTCTGGAGTCCATCTGATCCATGTAAAAGGATCCCATCTTCGCATCTGGCTTTACGACATGACGGATAAGAAAGGCCTCGCCGACTGGTTACTTGTAGATACCATTTGCTTGCGTGAGATATGTGTCCATCAAATGATATCAACTAGAATGTTTGACAATGTGGGTGATCCTTCTCTTATGGTACATGAAGTTGGGGTCGATTCAGGGTTTCTTTTCTTGGAGGTGGATGATGTCCTCTACCTGTTTGATATCAAACGTAAGGAGTTAAAGAAGGTTTATGAGGTCACACAAGAGGATAGATACTTGTATGGAGTCACACCCTTTATGATGGTTTGGCCTCCTAAATTCCCTGTGATGAAGGAAGGGTGTGATCCAAAAGAATGACCCTCTGCAAGGTTTTGTCTCTTGTTGGTCCGTCTGGTGCTATGTTTTTCTAGCTAGTTCCCATTGTGCTAATATTTGATCTCATTTACGATGTTTACCATGTACATACGCACTTATTTCTGATATTTTTATATCAGCACATTTATATGGATGTGTATTACACATGTGCAAATTTGGATACTGAAATAAGTAACCATATGAGGTACACAAAAAAAAGACAAAATCATTATTCTGGAAAGATGAACAATGTATGCATTATTCACTATTTGGAAATCACCATTTTGTCATTTTTGTATAGCTCACATGTTTACTTATTTCATCACCAAACTTCACACATGTGTAATATACATCCATATGATCACGTAGTATTAGTTTTGGATGTTTACCATGTACATGCACTTATTTCTTGTGAACTTGTACCAAACTACATACTTGTCGACTGCTTGATTTAATAATATAGTTGCATGCACCATTTTGATGCAGAGACATAGGGTAATCCTCCTTTTCCAAAAAGACCCCCACTTATTTCTGACTTTTTAGAAATCAGCACACCATGACAATCTGCTAGTGGTTTTGTGGCATGTCCTTGCCGTTTAGTAGGATAATTAATTTCCATTCTTTTTGTACGTTGCAGTCTTGCAAATTTATATTTTAAGAGAAGCCTATATATAGAGACTTGGCTGCCACCGAGTAACTCGAGCTTTAGATTATTCATTATTCCATACTGAAACATAAGTTTTTATCCTCCTTGAATTTTAGGGTGGTTATTTTTTTTTGAAACGGGCTAATCCCCTTTCCATTATAGAAATAACGGAAATACAAGTTTGTTCTAGCTTAAACGAAAAGGGGAAAGGGAAAAAGTGAGTTCAAGCATTTCAGGGAAACCCGCTGTAGACGCTCGCAATCGAAACGTCCACTACTAGGCAAAAGCCCTGGAACACTATCAGCACGCAACCACAAACCAGTAAGTTCACGGCATATGAAGATCAACCTGGCCTACGCAGAGGCCTAAAATCCGCTACCAAAACAAAGTATCATCCACCAAAAGAAGATCGCCGAAACAGGAGGGGAGATAAACTTTTTTTTGCCGCAGATCAGCGTTGTCAACCAAGTCTTTGTTCCTTTTCTTCAAGCGCTCTCGGTGTGTGCTGTGGCGCATAGACCCATCATCTTCTTAGCAGTATTCTTCAGCATCAGCGCACCATGCTCCAGCTCCTCCCGTTCCACGCCTTTCAAGAGTCCTGCCCAATAGGTTAAGTGCACACAAGTTGTGAAAACAATCTCAAAAGGAGATGATAGTTTCTTATGCTCAAAGGTAGCATGATTTCTGTAGTTTCAAATTGCCCAACATATAACAGCCAGCCCCATGGTGAAGTAGCGTTCCTCATGAGGTAGGAATGCATAGCGCTAGGGCTGCGAGAAAAGCTCGAGGCTCGTGAGCCGCTCGAGATCGACTCGTTTTTTGACTCGACTCGAGATCGACTCGAAAAGAAACGAGCTGAGTTTGAACACTTTATGTAGCTCGACCAAGAAACGAGCCGATCTTGAACTAATGTTGGCTCGCTCGATTTTAGCTCGATAGCTCGACAAAATATTATTATGTTAAATGATCATGCCTTATATTAAATGGAAATACGATAATTTATTACCATCTGTGTTGTCCATAATTTTTCTCCATTTTATTTATCAACGAACATGGAAACTTAACTAAGTGCAGAGAAGATTTAAGCCTAATTATGGCACGTGGTCGACTATATGTTAAATAACCTATATTTTTGGCAAAGGTTCCCAGCATATTCACCTTAATTTTTTAGTTTTTCATCCATAGATTCATATTTTTTACCATTTCATTTAGCTCGAAACTAGCTCGAGATCGACTCGAGATCGTTACAATCTGAGCACGAGTCATGTTCCACAGCTCGATCATGAGCTTCACTCGAGCTCGCTCGAGTTTTTATATGAGTTGAGCTGAGCCAACTCCAACTCGCTCGAGCTCGACTCGTTTTCAGCCCTACATAGCAACAGGAATAGAATTGACAAAGGTTATTGGGGCAAAGATCAGTGCCCAGCACCGCTCCAACTGTGTGCCAAGTAATTCTGGCCACCGGGCATAAGAAGAACAAATGTAAGTAAGTTTCCCTACAAACACAAAAGGAACGACGGGGATCACCCGCCCAGTTTCTACATTTCATAACATCTCTGGTTAGCACAGCGTCTTGAAACAACTACCAGAGAAAGATCTGAATTTTAACGGGAAGTTTAGCCTTCCAAATCCATCTGTAATCGCACCCAGCGATGTTTCTCTCAAGATAGGAATTCATAGATTTTGTTGTATATCTATCTTTAGGGCCAAATACCCATTTGATCTTGTTAGGTTCAGTGGAAGGAGCGAGGTCTTTAATAATATCCTCGACCTCCGATAGTTGCCGAGTCAAATCATGGGCCAGTCTTCGCCTGAAGAGATCCCTGCCCCCCTACTATTGAATTGGACAATCGTGTTGCCAGGATGGTTGGCAATACCGAAAAGCTCGGGATACGTCTCACATAGCGCCGGGGGGGGGGGGGGGGGGGGGGCGTGTGCCAAAGGAATCTTACCAGATCCTGGCAACATCTCCAGAGTTGACAATTACCTTCCTCCCAGCCATATAAACTTCTTTGACTGAGGAAAGCTTCCACATGGGAGAGTCATTGAATTTTGTCTTAACATCAGCAACAGAACAATTTCTAAGATATTTCGCTCTAATTATCTCTTGCCATAGGCCATCCCCTGTATCTAGCTTCCACCACCATTTAGCCAGAAGAGCGATATTTTGTTTGTCAAGGTCTTTGACTCCAAGTCCCCCTTTTTTCTTGGACCGGCACACCCGAGGCCTCTTAACAAGATGATATCGCTTTTTTCCCGCACCACCACACCAGAAGAATTTACGATGATACTTACCTAACCTTTCATTGAAAGTCTTAGAAAGAAGGAACATCGACATGTAGTAGTAAGCTATGCTGGACAGAGAAGAATTAAGCAAAGTCAGTCTCCCACCAGAGGAGGTAGAGCTGCCAATCCAGGCATCACAACTATTAAGATATCTGATAGCTACAAATTCCCAGTATGCATTCCTTAAAGAGGAATTGCTCATAGGCACCCCCAGATATTTCATAGGAAAGTGGCCGATCTGACAACCAAAGAGGTCAGCATATTTCTGGAGAGTAGACTCATCACCTCCCACACTTAGAACCTCACTTTTAGGGTGGTTAATATCACTAGTGCAGAATCACCCTTTAGTCTCGGTTTGTATGGCACTAAAGGGTGGGGACTAAAGCCCCCCCCCCCCTTTATTCCCGGTTCCTCACGGCTCGGGACCAACGGCTCACCACGTGGCACGAGCCCGCGCCGGGGGCTGGGGGACCTTTAGTCCCGGTTGGTGACACCAACCGGAACTAGAGGTTTAGGGTTTTAGAATTTATGATTTATGGTCGTCTGTCCTCCTTTTGTCTTGCGATAGGTTGGAAAAAGCAGCAGTGTGTTTTGGATGTCTACGTATTACAGGATGATGCCTGGGCCATCTACGCTTCAGCCGTAACCGAAATCACAGTCGTTCATCTGCCGCTGCCTAGTTTGATCGCCGATGAAAAGATCTGCAATCTGACCCTTATGACCGGCACCGGCAGCACAGTTACAAGCCATTCTGGCTAGATCTTACTTCGTCATGTTTCTCGCTGGTTAACCTCCCGGAAGAGGTGCAGTACTATGAGGGAACCGGGCTGTCGCTTGCAAATGATTCTGGGGTTCATTTCATCTGTGCCAAAGGATCCCAGCTTCGCATCTGGCTCTACAAGGTGGATACGAACACGAATGGCCTCGCCGACTGGTTACACATTGATACCGTTTGCTTGCCTGAGATGATACCAACTAGCATGTCCGGGGATGTTTTGGTGCGTGCAGTTGGGGCCAATTCTGCGTTTGTTTTCTTGGAGAAGAATGATGTCATCTACCTGCTTGATATTAAACACAAGGCGGCAAAGAAGGTTTACGAGTTTATTACACAAGAGGAGGATAGATTCTTAGATGGAGTCAGACCCTTCATGATGGTTTGGCCTTCTAAATTCCCTGCGTTGAAGGAAGGGTGCGATCCAAAACAGTCACGTCCCTCTGCAAGATTTTGCCTCTTGTTGATCCGCCTAGTACTGTGGTCTTTTGGTCTCCATTATGCTAATATTTTGTCTCAGTTAAGATGTTTACAATGTCCATGCACTTATTTCTTATAAATCTGCACACCATGATAATTTATCCGTGGTTGGTGGCATGCCCTTGCCGTAGTGGTTGCAAGCTTAACTTAGATACTAGGATAATTAACTTTCATTCTTTCTGTTAGCCTCTGTATGTTGCAGATTTACAATTTTAGATAAGTCTATCGTCTCTACACGTTCCATATGACCTCTATGTAGAAACTTGGCTGCTACCCCTATAATTTTGGTGGGTCCACGATCCACACACTCGCTTTCATTTGCTGCCCAGTGTGCTTTTCGGGCTTCTTTGGCATTGGACTTTTTGGTCGATATGTGAGTGGAATGGTGCTAGGAAGATGTTGGCTTGAACAAATCTTATGATGAACCCCTTTGATCCCCTTTTAATAGTTCGGGATCTTTATAACTCAAAAATTAACTGAATATGCTTCTTATCTTTATTTTAGCATACTTGAGTCATATCCATTTTGGTGGGTCCACGAAGAAGACTAAGAACATGTGTATTCACTTAGCAAACATAATTAGTCTCCTATATGTATATTGGTTCTTAATATCAAATTATAATTAACGGCATGATTGCACCATAAGTCAAATTTTGCTCCCGGGTGCACGTGTTCCTACCCGTGGAAATTATTTTTAAATATCAAAAAATTCCCCAAAAAAATTCTTTGAGTTCATAGTCACATCCAAATGCTATCTACAAAATTTAGGCAAAAAGGTTAAGCATTTGGTCTATGAAAAAAAGGCAAATTGAACACTAAATGTCACCCCAATTTTTTTTCACCGACAAAACATTGCTGCTCCGTTTCGCATGAAAATTGTCAAGCATGCTTGCGACACTAACACGAACATCTACAAAAATATTGATAATTTTTTTAGAACAATTACTATTCTTTTTTATTACTGTTCACGCGGGAGCATGTGCTCCCGGGAGCCAAAACGCCTCCCCCATGATTGCACTTTCAATCTAAACAGTGGCTATCGTTCGATTGGAAGCACGAGCGATTATCCGGTCTAGTTTTAACTGGTTGATTGTTGGGCATCGTCAAAGATCATAGGATAGGGAGAAGTCGGGATGGATGGTGGTTGTGAGGCATGCTCGAGCTGGATGGCAACAGTAGGTTTTACTGCATTTTTCCATGTCTGAAAAATGTCTGAATGTATGGCATATTGTATACATTATGCCTAGCAAATTTGTAGTCACTACCTTGCATTTTTGTATGCCCTTTCCAATTTACTACATGGCAACTTAGATTTTTCCATGGTATATTTAGGTTTTCACCCATGGCAAATTTGCCACCATTTTTGGATAGGATTATTTTTAGGTCGCCATGGATAATTGCAATATTTTTTCTTTGTGCATGTTCATAACATTATTCATATATGGTTACATGGAGAATTCATAACATTTTTGCTTCCAAACATGGCAAATTGTATAAATCTCTGGGAATGTCTACATGACAAATCTATGAATTTTTTAACTTGTCATATGGCAAATTTATATATTGTTGACCGGTTTCACACAATTTTGTTATATTCACATGTCAAGTCTTACAATTTTTTATTTGTAAAACATGGTTCCTTCAAGGATATCATTTTTCATTTCTCACATGGAATTTTTACATTTTCTCCGTTCCACTTCAATGATGTAACCGGGATGCCGCTTGCAAATTTCTCTGGATGCTGAACCAAAGATCGCTGTTCTGAAACAACAAATTGCATGATCTGATAACCAAATGTAAGTAGACTCAGTTTCATTCTATTTAGCCAGCATGTTTCGCATTTGTGGTGTGGTTAAATGAAACATCACTGCATTCATGTGTCAGCGTTCTGACTGATAGCGTTCTCCAAATTACGGACAATCACAACTCGCAGGTACGGAGTTGCTCGACCTGGATTGCTGGAACGGCCTCCTCCTCACCTTCCATGGGTACGAGTACCCCCAAACAATGGTGCGCTGCCCCCTGCAACCTGCAACATCTACGACCATCCTCCCACCAGTTCCCAACATCAGCATCCATGACGGCTTCACATACTTCTACCATGCTATCCTCCCCAATGGCGACGGCGAGCTAGGCATATCCTACTTCTGTTTGGCGGCAGGGTCTAAAGAGCAGCAGCCAGTTTGGGATGTCTATGTGTTGCAGGGCGATACCTGGGCCATCTACACCTCGGTTGTACCTAAAATCCAAGAAATTGCGCTGGCATTGAATAATTTGATTTCTCATGACAAGATGTATAATCTGGCCCTTGTGAGGGACATTTATATGCTAGTCTCGCTGGATCTCATGTCGTCACGTTTGTCGCTAGTTAGCCTCCCGGAAGAGGTGGAGTATCAGAGCACCGGCATGTCGCTTGCAAATGATGATTCTGGAGTTCATCTGATCCATGTAAAAGGATCCCATCTTCGCATCTGGCTGTACATGACGGATAAGAAAGGCCTCGCCAACTGGTTTCTTGTGGATACTATTTGTTTGCGTGAGATATGTGTTCATCACATGATATCAACCAAAATGTTTGACGATGTGGGTAATTCTGCTCTTATTCTACATGAAGTTGCGGTCGATTCAGGGTTTCTTCTCTTGGAGACGGATGGTGTCCTCTACCTGTTTGATATTAAACACAAGGAGGCAAAGAAGGTTTATGAGGTTACACAAGAGGATAGATACATATATGGAGTCACACCCTTTATGATGGTTTGGCCTCCTAAATTCCCTGTGATAAAGGAAGGGTACTGTGATCCAAAAGAATGACCCTCTGGAAGGTTTGTCTCTTGTTGATCCGTCTAGTGCTGTGTTTTTCTAGCTAGTTCCCATTGTGCTAATATTTTATCTCATGTAGGATGTTTACCATGTACATATGCACTTATTTCTGATTTTTTTTATATCAGCACACCATGGCATTCTGTTAGTGGTTTTGTGGCATGTCCTTGCCGTTTAGTAGGATAATTAATTTCCATTCTTTTTGTAGCCGCTGTACGTACGATGCAGATTTACATTTTAGGAGAAGTCTGTTTCCACACGTTCTATCACCTCTATACAGAGACTTGGCTGCCACCCAGTAACTCGAGCTTTAGATTATTCATTATTCCATACTGCTTTTATCCTCCTTGAATAATAGGGTGGTTACATTAGTATTGTGTACTCTCGCAAAGAAAAAAACATTAGTATTGTGTACGTCGTCAGGATTGCCAAACGTTGTTTTTGATTTGAACATCTGTGTACCTGTATATTCTACAAAGGAGATGCATGTTTTGAACAAACACAGTCAGCTGTTTCAAAATATTTTCATTCCTCTTGAAGCTACACAATGCTAAGCTAGTTATCCACATATTTTTATAGGGAGCCGGAAAATAGTATCAAGTGAGCTAGCTGGAAATGCAGGCATAGGTTTGCCGTAGTGCCAAACACACAATGTCCAACACACCACCAGTTTGACACATGGTTGTAAAACTTTAAATACCATGTTGACTTACGCAGCTCTTGCCCTTTCATATATCAAGTGAGCTAGTTGGAAATGCAGGCATGAGTACATGCTTGCTTTCATATATGTACTTAGAGCATCTCCAGCCGCCCCCCCGGGATACCCCCACGAGCACTTTTTAGACGCCGGCGCTTAATTTTTCTCCCAGCCGGGACCCCAAGAGCTCAAATAGCGCCGGATTTGGCCGAAGTTACGTCCGGCGGTCCCGATCCAAACCCAAAAAGCCGGGAGGCACTTGGGGGCGCCGGCGCTCCTTTTTGCATGCAAACCCCCACATATTGGCCTCTCTCCTCACTCCCTCTCCTCTTTTTCCTGCTAAGCCCACCCGTGCATGTGGGAATCTTTCCCTCGCTCAGCCCCACCTTCTCCGTCCCGCCCCGCCTGCTCCGCCCGCGCGCTCGCCTCCGCCCCTGCAGCCTCCCCCGTCGGCTCGTGCTCGCGCCCTCCTCTGCTCCATTGGGCTCGCCCCCGCCGCCAGGTCGCCTCCCCCGCCGCGCTCGCCAGGTCGCCTCCCCCGCCTCGCTCTGGCTCGCGCTCGCCCCCTCCGCCAGGTCGCCTCCCCCGCCGTGCTCTGGCTCGCGCTCTGGCGGCTGTGTTGCTTGCTTCGGGTGGAAGGCTTTACTTGGACTGCGTGGCGCCGCGGCATGCGCGGGCGCCCGACTCCGGTTTCGCCTCCGCTAGCTCTAGTCCGAGTCGCGCGGGAAGAGGCGACGGGCGATGGCCTCGCAGAGCAGCGTGAGCTTGGCCACCTTCCAGTCCGCGACGGGGTCAGGGACGCCCTCCATCGCCTCCGGCTTCTACTTGGCTGCCTCCAGGGCCGCGAGGGAGACAAGGGCGGCCTCCATCGCCTCCGGCATCTGCTCGGCTGCCTCCGGGACCGCGACGGAGACAGGGACGGCCTCAACCACTACGGCCTTGCTCTGCATGGATTTGTAGAGCGCAGCGGCGAGGAAAACGCCGAAGGTGGGCTTGGGTGGCAGCGGTGGCAGTGGCACAGAGTCCAGTTCGTCTTCGTCGAGGCAGACGAATCTTCTCCTTCTCCGTCGGCTGGCCAACCTGGTGCAGAGGGCCGCCCGCCGAGCGCCGAGCGCCTTCTCCTTCTTCCGCGCCTTCTCGGCCTTGGCCACGCCTCCTCGCTGCGCCCGCGCGCCCTCGTCATGCCTCCTCGCCGCCCGCGCTCACCGACCAGGTCGCGATGGTGCCGGCTGGGTGGCGGGACGACTGGAAAACTTTTAGTCCCCAGTGCAAATATTCCGCCGGGGCCTCCCCAGGAGGTGGAAAAAAGGCCTCCTGGGGGGCACAATGGCTGGAGATGCTCTTACAGGAGTTGAAGAACAGTTTCGTTTCCAACCATCAAAACATCGTGTATTTACCTAGAGCTGCATTAGGCGTTACATGTTATCACTACAGGAATTGACCACTCTGTCGAGTGCCCGAGAAACTTGGCGAAGCCCTGAAAAAACTCGGCAAAAACTTTTTTGGGAACTACTCTCGGCAGAAGGCATATGGATGGTGTACACCCCTCTCACAAACAGAACTTTGTCGTGTGCCGTATGTCGGGCACTCGGCATACATGTTGCCGAGAACCAAAGGGGTCATATCAACAAAATAAAGTGACTTCTCAACCATGAGTCAAGAACGGCGCGGCCATGTCTTTGCCGAGTCCTCCCTGGAGCACTCGGTAAACACCTTCCTATTTGTCGAGTGGCAACTCTAGGCTTAGCTAGCAGCCGCCTGGCCAGCACACTCGCCGCTGATCCCCTCGCTATCCACCATGTGAAGGAGAGCACCGAACTCCAATGTCGAGACACTCACCGGAGTGATGACCGCACATTTCATCATTCAGGGCCACCACATCGGCGTCCAAACTCTCCCACGCTAGCACAAGGTGGATGGGTCACCTCCTTCGCATCGGTGGAGGCTAACCACAGCCGACAATACCGAGAAGAATGCCACCACTCTCGGAATTGTGCACCTTCCATCACCGAGCACTGAAGAGGCATCATCCCGCCGCGAGGCAACAAAGGGGAAGGAGGGTGAACACCTCTCATCCTCCTCTTGGAGGCAACAGTCGCACCTCTACGGCTTTCCTTCGAACTTAAGCTTCTGGCTTGAGCAGCCACGGCTCCGTGAGGAAACTCCCCATGGTGGCGCTGCTAGCCTGAGATGGCATTGACATGCGTCAAATACGCCGGTCCGCGAGGAATCTCCCCATGGCGGCGCTATCTGCCCGAGAGGGCACCGACCTGCGCCAAATGCACTGATCCGCTCAGATCATGCCTCTGACACCGGAGGCACGCCTGTATTTCTGTAGCAACCAAGATGAATATGATAATAGAGGTGTTGTCAATTAAAATACATAAACCATTTTTCTTTATCTATAAAACGGAGCGAAAGCCTGTTCCGAGGAAATACATCAACCATGGAAAAACATGTGCCCTCAAACCTCAACAACACATAGTAAGTTCAAATTATCTCGACCATCCAGATTCCAGAGTTGCGCTAGATAATAAAGCGCTGACAGAACTATCAGCAACACATAATAAAGCTGAAATCCAAACGTTCGGATTAGTTGTTCAAACTTGACCATGCAAAGCTACTCTAGAATCCAGATAACAAAGAGCGCACAGAACGACGTGTGCGATATGCGGAAATGCCTTGTCCTCAGTGCGAGGGGGCGTGATACGTGTTATAGGCAGGGGCGCAACAACCCTGTAGCGCATACATGAGATCTTACAGGAGACTTGGAGAGGAAGGGATAGAGTAGGTTACAATAGATAGATATCAACTAACTACCTAGCCTATCTCCTGGTGGACTCCTAGACTCCTGGCGCATGAGAGAGAGGCCAACGTGACAGGTTGATAAGTTTGTTTGACACCCTCCCTTAATCACAACTTCATCAAGTTGAGATTATGTTTGAAATCTTCAAAGCTTCTAGTAGGCAAAGGTTTTGTGAACCCATCTGCAATTTGATCTCTGGAGTGCACAAAACGAATCTCAAGTTGCTTCTTGGCAACTCTTTCTCTCACAAAGTGAAAGTCTATCTCAATGTGCTTTGTCCTGGCATGAAAAACTGGATTAATAGAGAGATAGGTAGCACCTAGATTGTCACACCATAGACATGGAGGTTGAGTGCCTCTAACACCAAGTTCCCTCAAAATGGATTGTAGCCAGATAATCTCTGCTGTTGCATTTGCCAGTGCCTTATATTATGCCTCTGTACTGGATCTAGAGACAGTAGCTTGCTTTCTTGCACACCACGATATTAAGTTGGGACCAAAAAATACTGCAAAACCACCAGTAGACCGCCTATCATCCAGGCAACCTGCCCAATCAGAGTCTGAAAAGGCACTGACAAGTGTAGATGATGACTTACTGAAATTGAGACCAACATTAAGAGTGTTCTTGACATATCTAACAATCCGTTTTGCAGCAGTCAAATGAACTGTGGTGGGTGCATGAAGGAATTGGCAAACTTTGTTGACAGCAAAAGAAATATCAGGCCTAGTAAGTGTTAAATATTAAAGTGCACCTACTAGGCTTCTGTACCTTGTACTATCATCTAGACTTAGAGGCTGCCCTTCTGTAAGTGACAATTTTTCTGAACTTGACAAAGGAGTGGGTGAGGGTTTACAACCTTGCAGACCAGCTTTCTTTACCAGATCTGCTGCATACTTTTCCTGAGAGAGATGAAGTCCATCCTGATGTCTCTTTACCTCAATCCCTAGGAAATAGTGCAAGTCTCCAAGATCCTTAAGAGCAAACTCAGTGCTGAGATCCTTTAACAGTCATGTAATGACCTCATCTGATGAACTCGTGACAATAATATCATCAACATATATGAGTACAAATATGTATGTATTGTACTTGTTGTAAATAAATAGTGAGGTGTCAGACTTAGAAGGAGCAAAGCCAAGTGTTTGCATTTTGTGACTGAGGCGTGAGACCATGCCCTTGGAGCTTGTTTCAACCCATACAGTGACTTGTCAAGTTTGCACACATAAGAAGGTTTATTTTTGTTCACAAACCCAGGAGGTTGCTTCATGTACACTTTCTCTTCCAGAACACCATGGAGGAACGCGTTCTGCACGTCTAGCTGTCTCAGACTCCAGCCCCTGGGAACGGCAATGGACAAAACAAGACGAATAGTGGCAGCTTTCACAACATGACTAAACGTGTCCTCATAGTCTATGCCATATCGTTGTTTAAAGCCCTTTGCAACGAGTCTAGCTTTGTAACGATCAATTGTTCCATCAGATTTTTCTCTTAATTCTGAATACCCATTTGCAGTCAATAAGATTTTTACCTTGTCTTGGAGGAACCAAATGCCACGTTTTATTTTTCTGCAATGCTACAAATTCTTCATTCATAGCCTTCTTCCACTTTTCATCTTTTAGTGCTGCTTCAAATGTGTGCGGCTCACCTGGCTCACCTGTAGAACACACCATGCCATATTTTGTCACATGTTTATAATCAATAGGCTGTATTACTCCTTTCTGCAAACATGTACGGCGAGGAGATGATGCAGCAGCAGTTGGTGGCACAGACGATCCCGCGACAGATCATGAGACAGCAGCAGCAGCGGGATCTGTGCGTGCTGGATCTTCTGCAGCGAGTGGTGAAGACGCAGGCGTTGCAGCAGTCACAGAAGATCCCGCCCCGCGGAGCTCATCATGGGCGCATGATGGCAGGAGCGGGCCATCGACGCGGGGTCTCACGCCTGTCGGGGCAGCGCCTGTCGGACGACGCAAGTCGCGCCTTTTGTAGCAGATCGGCTGGGTCGGGAACCGGGACCCAGCCGCAGGACGCCGCGTGTCAGCATCCGGTTGGCGCGGGGCGGGGGAGGCCGCCTCCCCAGCTGCGGGACGCCGCGTGGTTGGCTCGGAGGAGTCGCGCGCTGGATCCCGTCCGACCGCACCTGGCGAGGCCGTTGGCGCGGATTCTGGTGCAGATCCACCTGGCCAGTCTGGCGACTCTGGCCCCCCGGATCCCGGAGACGATCCGGCTGACATATCTGGCGACGCAGATCCCGAGGGGGATTTGTTCCCCTGGTTGGAGCACATGAAATATGGCTCTGTATTGGGTATTTCCACATCGTTTTGACTTCCGTTTTTTTCTGTATAGTCTCCTGCATCATCACAAGGCTCACACAAGGTATTAGGAGGGTCAGTCAACATTGAATCATCACAGTTATTGCCCCCTTGATCGGACCCGACTAGATGTGACGGTAAAAGGAGAATCTCTTTGCGAAGAAGTGCACCGGCGTTGGGGTGAAGGTCGGCAAAGGGGAACTTTGTCTCATCAAAGACAACATCGCGAGAAATATAGACCCGTCCAGTAGACACATCAAGACATTTGACGCCCTTGTGTTGAGCACTATACCCAAGAAAGACACACTGTTTCGAGCGGAACATGAGTTTGCGATTGTTGTAAGGTCGAAGATTAGGCCAACAGGCGCAACCAAAAACTCGAAGAGACTTGTAATCAGGTTTGGTGTGAAGAAGTCTTTCTATGGGAGTTTCATTGTGAATGACTCAACTAGGAAGCATGTTTATGATGTGTACAGCAGTGAGAAAAGCTTCATCCCAGAATTTAAGAGGCATGGAGGCACCGGCTAGGAGAGCTAGACCCACTTCAACAATGTGGCGATGCTTGCGCTCAGCCGAGCCGTTTTGCTGGTGAGCATGTGGACAAGACACATGGTGAGAAATACCCAGTGTTTGGAAGAAGGAATTTAGTTTTCCGTATCCCCCCCCCCCCAGTCTGACTGTACAGCAATGATCTTGCTGTTGAACTTTCTTTCAACGAGTGCTTGAAAGTTTTGAAACACTTGGAAAACCTCGGATCGTTTCTTGAGAAGATAGATCCACGAGAATTTACTATAGTCATCAATAAAGCTGACGTAATATGTGTGTCTACCAACCAAACTAGGGGCAGGACCCCAAACATCCGAGAAAATTAATTGTAAGGGCTGAGTAGAAACACTAGTAGAAATATGATACGGTAATTGATGACTTTTTGCTCTTTGGCAGGAATCACAAATGGTTTCAATATGACGCTCACCAACAAACGGGAGCTTATTCTTTCTAAGCAAACGTTCTACTAAGGAAAAAGAAGCATGTCCTAGACGATCGTGCCATCGTGTGGAGGAAAGCTTGACAGCACCATGGGCTTGTTTATTGAATCTTCTGAACTCCGGAAGCAATGGTTAGAGCCCGCGAACACATCTACCTCGATACAGGATTTTCCTCGTGGCCTGATCCTTAATCAAAAAGAAAAAAGGATGAAACTCAATGAAGACATGATTGTCAAGTGCTATTCGATGAACAGAAAGGAGATTTTTGTTGGCACTAGGGACATGCAAAATTTTCCTAAGGTGGATTTTACGATGAGGGGTATGTATAACTGAATGACCAATATGACGGATCCTCATACCTGCCCCACTTGCGGTGTGAATTTGGTCCTTGCCGGGGTACTTCTCACGGAGGGTTACTTTCTCAAGTTCACCCGTGAGATGGTTGGTGGCGCCGCTGTCGAGGTACCAGTTTGTGTCGACGCCGTAGGCACCATCAGCAGCGGCAGCGACCTTTTCCTCATCTTTGGACGAAGCCTCATCTTCTTCAAAACGGTACCAGCAGTCTTTAGCCGAGTGCCCGAGTTTACCACAGATCTGGCAACGCACGGCATCCGGGCGAGACCTGCTATTCCCGCCGCGGCGACACCTAGTGCTGTTGGAGGAGGGGCGCCCGCCGCGGGAGTTGGAGCCGCTGGTGTTGCTGCCACCGCTACCGCCCGGCCTGCCCTTGGAGCGAGGGGGACCACGGTAGCGAGAGGAGGAGCCGCCACGGCCACGGGTCGCGGCGTTGGCAGAAGATTTGAAGCCGCCCGACCCTTGGTACAGGGCCACCCGTTGATCGAAGTTACTCAACATAGAGAAGAGTTTATCGAGAGATACCGGGGTGGTGCGGACGTCGGGGGCAAAGACCAAGGTCTGGTACTCCATGTCGAGGCAGTGAAGGATGTAGCTGATGAGTTCGTCGTCCTGCAGAGGCTTGTCGGCGGCCGCCAGCTCATCGGCGAGGCCACGCATGTGGGCGAAGAAGGCAGCGACCGATTGGGTGCCCTTCTGCGCGCTGAGCAGGGCCGTGCGTATGTTATTGACACGGCTCAAAGACTGCGAGGAGAACATACCTGCGAGCGTCGTCCAGAGCGTGCTCGCCGTGGTGATCGTGGTCACCTGCAGCAGGACCTCTTTGGTGAGGGTGCTGAGGAGATAGCCCAGCACCTGCTGGTCCTCCCGGACCCAGAGATGGTGGAGAGGGTTGGGCTCAGAGGTTTCCTTCCCATCCTTATCTTTGGTGGTGAGGAACTTGGCCGGCTCCGGTGTTGTGCCTTCGGCGTAGCCGAAGACTCCCGCGCCCCTGAGCTGCGGCGTCACCTGCGCGCGGCAGAGGACATAGTTGGTGCGGGTCAGCTTCTCCGTGACTTGGCCGCTGAGGTTGGTCTGGGAAGCGGCGGAGGAAGACATGGCTGGAGATTGGATCGCTAGATGGCTTTGGAGAGGATCGCTCTGATTACCATGTGCGATATGCGGAAACGCTTTGTCCTCGGTGCGAGGGGGCGTGGTATGTGTTATAGGCAGGGGCGCAACAACCCTGTAGCGCATACATGAGATCTTACAGGAGACTTGGAGAGGAAGGGATAGAGTAGGTTACAATAGATAGATATCAACTAACTACCTAGCCTATCTCCTGGTGGACTCCTAGACTCCTGGTGCATGAGAGAGAGGCCAATGTGACAGGTTGATAAGTTTGTTTGACACGACGGTAGATGAACAAACAAGTTCCTTCCTTTCCGACCCCGTTTGGAGATGCCACATTGTTTCCCGTCCCAGGTTCTTGATAATCAGAGTAGCAAGAGCCCAACTGTGCCTCAAGTACACTTCTCACGACGAATGATGTAGACCGTCATCTTCAGCGGCTCCTCGCTCTCCATCAGCTTGAAGAGGCAGATGTCACCCACCCGCAGGCGGTTGCCACCGGCGAAAGACGCCCATCCTTTAACAATCGCCGTGCGAGAAGTCTTGCGCTGCAGCTCCGTGTCCCACGTCCTGCTCTCCTCCTCCAGCTGAAGCGCCAAACTGATCACGCTCCTCTTTCCGGCAGCGGAATTCTTGTTGAGATACCTTGACGCATACTCCGTGCCAAATGTCTTTTTTACATGCATAAGCAGCGAGGGTGTTAGTAAGGCAGGTGCAGATATACTAGAGAAATTTGTGCATGCCTATGTAATCCAAGGACACAGTTGCAATTGAAGAACTGATAGGCCATACCAAATAAAATTTCTTTTCTTTTGAACTTACTAGTAAGCCGCGACAAGCATTGGACCCGTTCAGGATCACGACGTGAAGTGGAACTGTCGAGTCAATGGCTTCTACTTTCTCCAGCAATTTCTGCTCCTGTGCTGGCGTTAGAGAGGGTCTCTCTGGCAGTATGAAGGGGGTCTCAGAAGCTCCCCCAAAATTGTCTCCATTCTCTTCAGGTCCCAAAGATGACGTATCCGGGTGTGCCATATCTGCTCTGCCACCAGGGGAACGGCGAATGCTCTCTTTGTGAAGCTGGAGTACAAATCTATTTTGATTATCATGTATAAAGAAGGCAAAACAACAGTAAAATTGAATTACAAATACTGATGTTCTATGAAGGTCTGTTAGAAGATAAGACCTGATTAAATTGCAAACAAGAGAGCAACTTGGCAGAGGAAGCTCTGCCTTGATTTTCCGATGTATGCATTAATTTTCAGACTGAATCTATTGATCACCAGACTCCATTTGTGATGCTACTAGGGGGATCAATGCAGATCTAAATCAATCACCGATATCTCTTAGAAAGGAAAAACAAAATCACTGATGGTTAACCATAGAACATTCAGTTTCAGAAATTCCTATCATTGTACAACAACAATACCCTCTATATCCTGCCAGTCTCTGACAATCAGCAGAAACAAAATGGAAAGCAAAACAACAGTTAAATTCAAAAAAATGTTGCTGCTCCATGCAGGTGTGTAGAAGAAGAAGAAAAGACATGACCAAATTGCAAACAAAGAGAGAAACTTGGCAGAAGAAGCCCTGTCTTGATCTTTCTGGTGCATGCAATAATTTTCTAATTGAATCTATTGATCACTCGGCTCCATTTGTGATGTTAATAGGGGGATAAAATGCATATCTCTAAATTGATCAGTGGTATCTTTTTAAAAAGGAAAAAAAATCACTGATGGCTAGCAACCATATAAGTTCAGTTTCTAAAATTCCTGTCGTTGTATAGCATGACTGCTTTCTACACTCCTAACAGTTTCTGAAGTTCAGGCGAAATAAGTAAGCAGAACAGAATAAAATAAAATAAAATCTGGGGAACTGCTGCTCCATATGTAGATGTAGAAGAAGAAGAAAGAACATGACTAAATTGTAAACAAAGAGAGCAACATGGAAGAAGCTTACCAAGGTGCTGAAGGCTGCTGCGCTGTAGCAGAATGCATCTCTAGGGAATGCTAGTTGGGCTTACTTATGAAGGGCGCGTTCAGGCACTGGAAGGGCACACGTCTCCGCCCAAAACCACCCAAATCTTCGCCGAAAAGCAACTATGAGCGCATTATTGCAAAGACATGGGCCGAAGCGGAGCGGTCGGGAAGTACAGTCAGTGATCAAAGGCTGAAAGAACGACGAGCAGCTGGGAAACAAATTCCCAGCTCGGCGAACAAGCGAAGCAATCGTGCCCCCCTCAAGGTGCCTAGCGACATCGTCGATCCGAGGATGGTGTCCGGTTATGGCAATGTTGACGATTACCTGCCCGACGATGTACATTATGATCCCATGAAGGTGCAGATACACAGATACGAGTACGGGAAGCCTCTCGTCAAAGATGAAAAATCTTTAACAACGATGATGCGAAGATTACATGATTGGTACTTGAAAATCTGCAGAGAGTCTGGGGAAGGAGTACTTTGTATGCGAGAGTTAAACCGGAGCATGACCTCGTTGGAATTGAACTGTTGCCTATTCCATTTGAGGAGTTCTATTAGTTTTTCAATAAATTGGCCCTCGATAAAACAACGATCACCTGCTACTGTCTGTAAGTACTACTACTTCTGTCATTAAGTCTCTCTATATAGCTCATCTCTTTCATTGCATGTATTTATAATTATCCTCACTATATTATGCAGAATGAAGATCGCCGAATTGAAGAAAAGACAAATCGGTGATATTGGGTTCGTTAACACATATCTCATAGATGCAACTGAGGTTGAACATCGTCCCGGAGATACCGAGGCCAACTTGCTACGATCATTCAAAAAAAAATGAAAACAAAGATATAATACTCTTTCCTTACAACTTCAAGTGAGTGTTACTGTCTTGTGCATATTCGGTTTCCCTTATATATTAGTCCAGGTTATAGTAATGTAATTGATGAGTTATGCATGCGTGTGCACTTTTCACTATATTCTCCTAGAGATTAGGCTTGAGCAGGGAGTAGTAACCGTCTTGGACTCTAAACGAAAAGATCCCCAGGAGTATGCGGACATGACTGAAATCCTCAAGAAGTAAGTTAAATCGATTATTATCCACCATATCAGCAACTTTGTTCATTTCCTGATATCAAGTAATTGTTTTCTTTGTCCGGCAGGGTTTGAAGAAAATTCACCAGAAAAGTTCCGGGACTGCCGAAGGAGCTGGAATTTAGACACCCGAAAGTAAGCACTATAGTAGCATGTTCCGCGCATCTCCTAGTGATTCAAGCGGTAGTTTCATCAATACCATTTAGCATTCTTGCTTATCAGTTTGATTGATCTCTATTTCTTGTAAAGTGGTTGTGGCAGGAATAAGGGAATGATTTTTGTGGATACTACGTCTGCGAGTCCATCCGCCACACGACCTGTGAGCGGGGCGGGTACTCTGACGAACAATATGAAGTAAATAAATAACAACATTCACAATTTTATTTTATTACCATCATTTGTATTGAGTTTCATTCATTCATATATATATGTATTGACCCCCTTCTTCAAATTAGATGTTTCGGAAGCGGGATGAACTCCTAGCACCAGCTCGCATGCGAGCAATTCAAGAGGAATTGGCGGCATTCTTTCTTGACCAAGTGATCGCTGAAGACGGAGAATACTATGTGGACCATGAGTCCGTATGATTATATTTGTAAGAGATAATTATTGTATATATGTAGCCGGTAGTGTCGGATAGATATACGAGAACTTGTTGTTCGACCAATAGACATCCACGCGTCAGCATTTCTGTGCCTGCGGTTTTTGTTTTTTTTTTAAAAAGGGGGGGGTTGGGGTTTTAGGGGGTTAATTTAGGTGTTTCATATATTGTGTTAGCTAGCTATAATTAATAGAGAGAAGTGTCCTCTCTTACGTCCGTGCTTGGTCGACGCTACTTACTATACATACGTATAGAGAGGACTAGACACGCTAGTTAGTTAGTAAGCAAACGAAGGAAACAGAAGATCGTCATGAACATATATGCATACAGAGAGAAGTGATATCGTCCACCTCTCCTTTTCGGATCTCCTGCCTGAGCTCTGCGCACTGCCCACGTGGAGGCAGTCCCGATTCTGGATTGAACCGGGACTAAAGGGTCGGGGCATTAGTACCGACACTTTAGTCCCGGTTCAGGAACCGGGACTAAAGGCCTTTACGAACCGGAACTATAGGCCATTTTTCTATCAGTGAGAAGAAGAAAAATCACATGCGAGAAACTAGACATGCAAAAGTTTACCGAGAAATAATCACATGCGAGAAACTAGACATGCAAAAGTTTAGCGAGAAATAAGTGGGTCTGGGATATTGCATTCGTGGTCGTGGATCGATCGATGTGCGTCCGTTGCGAGCTGGTTGTCCGGCCGGGTGCGGAGACTTGTCCCGTCCCGACGCACCAAGGTCGATGGTCCTAGTTACGCGTGTAATCTAACTATCGTGCCTGTTTGTCGTCGCCCGGCGGTGACCTCGGCCGAAAGCTTGCCGGCGAAGCGAGCAAACTTGGCACTGGGCGCCGACCGCCGACGTACGTACGTGGAAGGAGAAGGTGTAACGTACGTGCGTGCTGGCCCTGGTCTTCTCCTTTCAAATTGTGCAAAGCATATGTACGTAAATGGGCGGCACGAGTGGGAGTTGCAACCAGGACCATGCTGCAGCATCACCGAATTGTGCAAAGCATATGCTCGTCTCGATCAGCACCACTATTTTTTAATTTGTTTTTAACAACGGAAGGTGCACGAAGCGCCAAACTTAACATTTCAGCTCAATAACAGCGTACAACATGGATTACAAATCCTTGGAACTGAAAATTAGAGAGAATAGACACACAAGGCAAGGCATATTCCTTCACCCGCAAAAAAAAAGGCAAGGCATATTCCTGTGAGCTGAAGCATAACAACATATGCCAGGTTCTACTTTTCTCTGTTTTTTTTTTGAGGGGAGAGATAACTCTGTCATTAGCCAGCCCTAGGCCCTAGCCAGCACGCGTAGCAAATTTTCTGAATTGCAAAGGGACAGTCAGGGTCTCTGTAAAATTCTTACATGCATGGAGCCGAGTGTTGACTGAGGACTGTGCATGCATGAAGCAACGACGGGCACAATTTCAGGTCTAAATTAAGGGGAAACATACACCATGCGTAAGGCTATGTCGAATCTACACTCTACTCCACTCTGCTCGATCGGGAGTCAAGAAGATGATGGCATGCAACCTACTGGCACTGTGTGGCTCCCAAAGCAAGCGCAATCAGCGGACTGTGAAGGGAGAAGCTGGCAAAGAAACCCGGGGAATGTGATGGGTTCGGAGCAAGAAGCGAAAACGACGCAGGTCTTGGATCGAGTTTGAAGGAGGGAGAACACCATTGGAGGTCTTGCGTCGGCGTCTTACAGACAGGCAGGGACGCGTATTTTACAGACGTCCAGTCATCATACGGATACGGCCAATAGGTAGATGGATTATATACTAGTATCATACACAGTCGCGTATTAACCATCGTATTCATCGTGACCTCCATGACAGGTACGGGGAGATAGATTGCGTCTAGAACGGGCAGGACCATCAATAGCGATGTCCTTAATTATGTGCAAGTACAGTGACGCATGCACTTGGCATTGCATGTTGTTTTTTACAGGTGCAGGTTTCATGGTGTGTTCAGAAAAAGTGTGCATGCAGACGATGGAGTCGACTTCCGAACTGCCACCTCCCGTCGCGCGCGATGCGTCCATGCATCCTCATCCTCATCCTCATCACGCGCGCTCCGCACGGCCGTACCGGCGGCCGGTCGCTGTGGCCAGTGGCTGGTCCCGGCAGCGCACCATCCATCCGTTGCGTGCGCGGCTCTCCGCGCCTCGGCCGTCGGCGTGCTGGCCCGATCCGTTGCTCTAGCTGCCGGTTGGCCACGCGTTGCCCTCCATCGGCATCCCGCACGCCCCACGACGGCGACGCGTGTACCTGTACCGCACCACACCTTTGCATCGCCTTCTTCCCTACGGCACCACACACTTGTACGCGAGCTGCAAGCGCTCCGACATCGGCCCGTGCCCTGCCGTCGGGAGCGACGGAAAGTCCGAGCCTGACTGACTGACGTGGAACAAAGCCGTGGTTTGGCTTCGACGGTGACGGTTTTGGTGTCGGGATCACATTCTACCCACCGCACCCGCCTGGCTTTGCTGATTCCTCCTGACCCGGCCGGCCGGCCGTCTCCAATTCTTCCGGGGAGTCAGCCTCGTCCCGACGCCAGAGGGCACACAAACTTTACTTTAGTCACGTCAAGGAGAAGTTGCGACCACTATGTTTTCTCAGAGCATCTTCAACAGCAACGGCAAAAACCCCGTACACGCGATAAACTGCCATTTTAATGTGCGTGAGACGTTTTCGTGCGCTTCAGCAGAGACGGGAAACTAGCACGCGAGAAATGGCTGTGCATGCGGGGAAAAACGGGAGGTCGCGCGCTAGATTTGGCGCACCGCTTCCGACGCGCCTATAAATTACGGCGCTCGGCACGCGACCTCCCATCGCTATCCACACTGCCACGTGCTCTCTCCCTGCTTCCTCTGTCGCTTCCTCGCCCCGCCATCGACGCGCCACCATGCCGTCGCCCCGCTGGTAATCTTCGGGCTACCGCGGCGTCCGCCAACGTCCCTCCGGCGCCTTCTACGACGAGATTCGGTCCGGCGACATCCGCCTCGGCCTCGGCACGTTCGAGACCACGCACGAGGCCACCCGCGCGTACGATGCGGCGGCGTGGCGCCTCGAGAGGCCTCGCGCGCATATGAACTTTCACGACGTCTGGACGTGCGAGCAGGCGCAGCGCGTCGCCCCTCCGCCTCGTCTTATAACAGACCAGGACCGGGAGGAACATCGTCGGCGGCAGTGCCGCCTCCTCATCGCCGAGGCGGACAAGCGAGCAATGGTGGAGTGGCGCCAGTGCTATCCGCGGGACGTTGCCGACGAGCACGCCTTCTAGACGGAGAGGACAACAATGCGCCATGCGGAACGGGCGGAGAGGCGTCGGCGAAAGGCACTCGCGGTGGCGCAGTGCGATCTTGTTGGGAAGACGCGTGGCTCGATACCTCGGACGGCACCAGCGAGAATGATGACGACGACTTGCAGTAGGTACTAGTTGCACCGTAGTTTTTATCTAGTTGCGCCGTAGTTTTTATCTAACTATGCTATGATGAACTATGTATGCAATGTAAAATATCTATGCATCGTTGTTTTATTTATTTTAATCTATGCATATGTTTTTTTATATTAGTTTGGAATGCATATGTTTTTTATATTAGTTGGGAGTGCATATGGTGTGTGTGTGAGCGTGCGCAGCATTTTTGCAGCGCCTGCTGGAGCTACTCACGCGCGTTAAAATTTACGGCGGCCGCTGAAGCCAGTGCTCCGCGCCGGACAAAAACAGGCGTTCAACGCTTTTTTAGCACGCCGTGTGTTGAGTGGCTGTTGGAGATGCTCTGACTGTGCGAACACTTCACATTTGATTCACACGCAGCAGAGAAACTCAGAAACAGCTAGCCCACTCTGCACATGGTGAACGCACGTACAGTGCGTGCCAAAAGGAGGGACAACCTGGTAGTTTTTCTCTCTCGCGCGCAGCTCTGCCTGTCCCTTTGCAGATGTTCAACGCAATGGCGGAGCTTGGTGTGATCCTAGCTAGGTGAATTGCTTGGCGGAATCGCGCCCTTGAGACCGACGGGACGTGAGTGGAGACGCAGGGGTCAAGAAAAGATACAGATACCACCACCACCACCACCCAGCACCCTCTGAAATCTCCGCGCGATGGCACCATCGACCACCGCCTCCGCTCCCGGAATTCGACAGCTCGATCGATCGCACCGGCGAAAAGACCGTACTATCTCTCCGTCGCGTGATCAAATCCGAGGTCGTGGACTCGTGGGGTATAAGGCAGCGGTATATTCCCCAGTCCGCCTACATGCATGACATGACGGGCTGTGCTTCCATCCATAGGCCATTTCCCTTTGCCTCTTCTTTCGGCTGATGGATGCGTGGATGGTGTCATGTGCTGATCGTTCTCTCCCGCAGTTCTGTAACCACACAATTTTCAAACAGTCTCGCTAAGCAGCCCATGATATAATGCTGGTGCTAGTACCCCCGTGATGGTAGACATGCTTTAGAAGACGAGTAACCGTGAGTTCAAGAACCTGCCATGATGAGATGATTCGACTATATATGCATGCATGCATGCACACCGCGTCTGCAGTCCTGCGCCGTCTCGCCGCATAGTTTTGTCAGTTTAGACAGGCACGTCTCTCAGGATTATGTTCTGCTTCCGATCCGATCAAACGATACTCAACGATCTCTCTCGTCGCGCAAATCTATCCCACGTCATCGTCGTCGCCTGCACAATTGGCCATTGCCACCAAATGTTAATTTCTAAAAACATGCATGCACCATGCCGAGATCTCAACGAGACAGGGAGCCCATGCGGAATTTTGGGGAGATCTAGATAATTTTCATTCTTCCAATCCACCCGACATCTAGATAATTTTTGGGAGCCGTTATGTGCGTGAGTTTAATGGGAGCATAAAGACATTTTCCATATCCCTTTCCTTTTTGAGACGAACATTCCTATTCGTGCGTCCAATTGTGGCCCATGCTCACTCGTTTATTAGCCGGCCCAATAAAGGTTGGCATCTTAATCTTTCGCTTTTCTTTCGTTGTTTTGTTTTAGCCGGCCCAATTGGTTCCAGTTTTTAACTTTTGCTTTGTTTTCGTTTTTTATCTCTTAGGTAAACACGTGAATTTTTTACACTAACATATATCTTGCACCTATGAACAACTCTTCTCTGGTAGATGAACTCTTTCTAAATACATGTTTTTTAATTTTTGGTTGATGGAATGTTTATAATATGAGATGCAGATTTCAATTTAAATAATTTTGATTTTACTATATAAAAATATTTATTATTTATCAAAAAAATCTCCAGAAACAGAATTTGTATGTACTGTAATTTTAACATTTTTTTCTCGGAAAAAATGGAATCAGCTCTACCAGCCGATCTGGATTTTTTTTGTTGCTGCTGCTTTCTCTAGGGATCATTATGAGCGTTGCATATTTAAAATCCATGCAGGTGGATTCGCGCCAAATTGTTAGTAGTATCCCAGTGCCACGATACATTGACGTGAACTGGATCAATTCCCAATTTTTTTTAAAAGAAATGGGATTTTAGGGGCTGTTCGGTCTCTCTCCACTCTCCAACTCCATGCTGGAGCGGAGCAGCATCTAGTTCTATTTGAGGAGTGGCTGGAAGGCCGCTCCGCAGGCTCCGCTCCGTGGCGATTTGCCGAACAGGGCCTTAATCCCTGGGTATGCATCATCGGAGCTAACTGAATAAATTACGATGCTCGCCACTCACAAGGGAACAGAACCCTGTCGTGGGTTCCAATTGTTGCCACTAAACTCTGGGCAATCACAGCAGGAGAGAGAGACACAAACAGTTGTGACAGCTCGCTGGGCTACTCACCGCGCTAGCACGCCGCCTACTTGCGGTTGCGGCGATGAGAGAACCCTTTGCTAATTTAACAGTTTTTGCCACTAGCTCGCACAACATGTGTTCATTATTCCTCCCATGGTCCAGTAGCGTATGAGTAACTCGTGCATGCACAAGAACCTGTCTTAGTACTGTACTATTTGTGATTTGTTTTCCCCCAAAGGTTCCTGTCTCTGATTTGACTATGAACATCGCGTCTGCAGTCCTGCACCATCTCTCGCATTGTTTTATGAGTTCAGATAGGCTTGTTCGGATTATATTCTGCTGCCGGTCGTTGCTCAATGGTCCATCCCGCTCGCTCGTCATGCAGACTTCCATACTTATTTTATCGCCGGCGAGATCTACTGACAGAATCGTAACCATCATCAGAGTTCAGAGTAGTTAACTGAGCAAGTGGATAGATAGATAGCGCGGCCTCTCCTCGACACTAGGAAAAGAAATGTTGTCGCTGCGATCTTGTTCGGTAGGTGCATGCATGCATGCATTCGTTCGTTGGCGATGATCGATCGACGACGCATACCACGACGTGCAGATAGATCCTCGATGGATCGGCGTTGACGGCCTCGATGCTCGATCTGGTGTGCCGGCCGGCTCCAACGACGGGCGACAGCAGAATTTTGTGGAGATCTGACACCCCCGGCATGCAGATCTCGATGCGGAGGTTTTTATAGGGCGCGGGGTGGGTGGAACGAGTGGAGCAAGAGAAGCGACGTCACCGCCGGCAGCAGCAACCCGACCGAATCCATGGGAATCTCGTGCTCTCGTCACGGGGAACGATGGTTGGAGACTGGAATCTAATTTTCGATCCGGAGATGGACGACGCAACCGGCAATCCGCAAGTGGCATGGATGCGCGCGTGCTGGCATGTGGGCGAGCGGGGCGAGGTCGAGGAGGTGGAGGAGGTGCGGATTGCGGCGTGCGTGGCGCGGTGTTGGCGGCGAGCCGGGGGAGATGGACGGGACGGGATGGCCGGCGTGATCGGTAGATCGAGCTTATGCATGATCGGCGGGTGGGTCGGGGAGCCGTCCGTGTGTCTCGTCTTACGGGGGCAGTGCGATCTTGCCGCCGATCATTCGAGACGGTGCCGCGCAGGGGGAGGCAGCGACGTGGAGACAGGAAATAAAGGAGGAACGAAGACTTTTTTGAAAGAAACAAAAAAAGCATGCTTCTCCTTTTTCGGTGTAGCCCAAAATACTAGTGGACCGGGCATAGTACTGCCCAACCAAGAATGCTCCTATACACTGCTCACTGCGATTTGGCTATCCCATTTTTGTTATTTTCGCTTTTGTGTTCTCAAGATAACATATCATCGGATTTCTCTGACCTTTTCTTTTTCTTATTTTAGCTGGGGTTTTTCAAACTGTGTATTTTTTTCTCCTTCGAGAATTTTCTTTAACATTGATGCACGTTTTTTAAAGTTCTTGAATATTTTGTAAGAATTTTGAATATATTTTTAAACATGATATTTTAAATATATGAATTTTCGTTACAAAAAAAATAAAAAAATAAAATGATGATGACGATAATAATAATAATAATAAGCCAGAAGCTAAAATCTAGGAATAAAACACAATGGAAAACTACAAAAAAATTGCCTATTCATGAGAATATTCTTAGTTGCTTAAATGAAGTTTATAGTTTGGTCTTTGTATATTATTTCCACAATGGTGTTGATTTATTCATTGGCATTTTATTAGGTAGAACCGCTTAAATGAAATATTTAAGAACAAACATTTATATTCAACATTGGAAAATCCATCCCTACGTCATCGCTTGCATCCACCATGGCTAACAAATGTTATGTAAACGTGCATGCACGATGCCTAGATCTTAAAGAGACAACGAGCCCATTTCTTCTTTTCCTTATCTCGATCGAGGAGAGGAATCCAAATGAATCTCTTGTGATGATTAGATTACGCTTTTGTCATTAGATCTTGCCAGGGGATAGTAAATAAAATATATGTGCCAATGCAAACATCGAATGCTAGCTTTCTGTGTTTCAATTTCAACCACAGTAGAATTTTGGCGACACCGTTATGTATGCTTTTTTGGGAGCAATGTAGTTATGTATGTGAGCACAAGACTTCCTGTTTTTTTCATGAAACTTCTTATAGGAAGTTTCAGCCCATGTTCACTCGATTACGAGGGGCCCAATAAAGGATGGCATTTTCTTCTTTCGCTTTTCTTTTTGTTGTCTTTTTTTCATTTTTATTTTGTTCTCTCTTTTCAAAAACATTAACCTTTTTTGTTTTGTTTTTATCTTTTGTGTTAACACGTGAATATTTTACACTAACATATATCTTGCACATATGAACAACTCTTCTCTAGCAGATGGACTCTTTATAAATACATGAAAAAAATTTGGTTCGTGGCATGTTTTATACTCCCTCCGTTCCACAATATTTTTAGCAAGTTTGTGAAAAAAAATGACATATGGAATGCCAAACATATATATCTAGATTCGTCACAAGATGTAGTTTCATAATTTATATAATTGATATTATAGATATAAATAATTTTCTCTATAAACTTGTTCGAGGTTTGCAATGTTTGACTTTTCCAAAAATCTATATGGAACGGGGGTAGTAATATATATGATCAATATTTCATTTTAAATACATATACATTTATATTCAATTGTATACATAATTTTACTTTTTCTAGACATAAATAGTTTCCTTTGTCAAAAAATATAAACCCTCATCAGCTTAGGTTCTGCAAAACCGGGATTTGTGTCTACTGTAATTTTGTCCTTTACGAAACAGAACTTGAAAAGATGAAACCAGCATTTTTTGTGTTTAGTTCCCGCCGCTTTCTCTTGGGGTCATTATGAGGGTTGCATATTAAAACTCATGGAGGTGGATTCACGCCAAATTATTAGGCTGGTTATAATGAGAAGTATCATATACTAGTATCATGTACATGATACTAGTCTATGATACTACATCCGTAATACATAGTATCGTATATTGGTATCATAGAAGACTACATTTATTGTTATGTATGACACAAAGTAGCACATCATTTAATATAATACGATATTATGATGTAATATTCAAGCCTCTTTTTCTTCATTTGATCCTTTTCAAAAAAAATATCACCTCATCTAAATTACTTAGTTGACATGCATGATACTACCTATGATACTCCCGTTACGGGCAGCCTTAGGAGAGTGCCACCCGATGCATTGACGTGAACTGAAAGATAGAATAAGGATCAATTCCCCGGGTACGCATCATCGGAGCTATAGCCAAATCCAAAACATTAACGTGTGCATCAAGGGCGCCTCCCCGTGATAGCCACGTCATCACAGATACGACAAAAGTAAAATGCGGTAGCGAACTAGCGATTGGGTAAGAGGGGAAAGGAGATCGGGGGTCACGCCACACGCATCCTTCTCTCCCCTCCTCTCCCCAGAAACGAGAACTGCTTCTCGTCATCCCCAATCCGACCGCCGCCGCCGGCGGCCTCCTCCTCCCCTAGCGCTGCCGCTCTAGCCCTTCACCTTCTATCTCTATCCCAACTCTTGGAATCCAAGGGAGGGAAAGCCCCGTATCGCGCGACAAGGTGAGGGCGCCCAGATCCGCAGCGGCACCGTCGCGCCCTCGTCCACCTGGTCCTCGTGGTCGGCCATGGAGGTCTGACCCGACCCATGGATGGATGGGGGCGAAACCCTAGCCCCACACCCACCCATGGATGGATGGGGATCAGGCGACGACGGCGGCCACCTTCTCTCGGTGCTTGCTGATGTGGTGGCCCTCGACGCCGGCGACGGGTTGCAGCACGTAGACGCAAAAGGTACTTACGCCCTCCATCCTCCTCCCCTCCCCTCATCTTCTTCTTCTTCTTCTTCTGGATTTCTCAAGTTAGTCCGTGTGGTTGGTTTGTGCAGGCTGCGGGTGTGATGGAGGAGCACCATGGCGGGCGTGCAGGCCATCTTTCCCTACCAAGTGACCCAATCCCTTTCTTTCTCGTGGACAGCTATGAAGAATTGAAATTTGTCAAGAACCTGCAATAGAACCAAAAGAATGATGTAACTACTTTGGTGATTCCTTTTAAGATGTCAATGGGACATGAGACAAAGATAACTTGTCATTTGAGATGCCCCTAATTCAATTTTATATCGTGCTGAACTTTCTCAAACTATTATGTATATCATTTTAGTAATTGAGCTAAACAAACTGCCATGGTAGAATTTGCGGGCGTGGCGTCATGACCGGGCTCAGAACAAGGTATGACCCACATCTCTCTGTAGGCTGTACTTGGGGAAAAAACTGTAGCTCGCGTGGCGAGATGCTCATTACCAGTAGTCATAGCTGCAGTTTTGGTGCGTCAAGTGGTGGATACATTGTTGGCTTGAATTTTCATGTCCCCTGAAGGTTCTAAGTGAGTGCTGCATCAAAGGGTGTTGTTGTGATTTCCTCGAGGTATTGATTAGGGGAGTTAGGTTTACATGATTTAGCTCGTTCTTGGCTGGAAGATTACAGCAAAGTATGAATGTTGGCCAATTTTATATTCACTTGCGCTTCACATGTTTATTTTTCGGATAATTGTTGCTCCTTTTTTGTGACTATTGATTGTTCCCTTTATCAGGAATATTTAGGATGACAATCGTTACAATGCTGGGAGTGGGGCACATCTCACGTTCAAGAGGGCCGAGAAAGATCGGATTTTGGTTGACAAGATTCTGGGTACTCCTTAGTTTCAGATGATGTACTGCTTATTTTTTGTTACCACTTCATGTGATTTATATTTTCTTCACCTTGGGCAGGAATTGTAGATGTTTTGACCACAAAAATCATAGCTTCGAAAATGAAAGAGGAAGAGTTCACATGATATGATGGCGTACGTCCATTTACTGATACTTCATTTCTAAATGGTGTTTGTGTTTCTTTCTTCCTTGAGGTTTTTTCATGAACTATTTTGCAGGTACTCCTTCTTTCAATGCTGGATGAATACATGATCTTTTGGCAGGACAAAGAACAGGAAAGAAAACACAGAGGGTACTGTGCAGTTGCATTTTACTATCTAAATTCCTTACGGCATCCTTTTTGCATTTCAGTCAAAAGTTTGAATTCCTCAAATGTGCATAACTGCAGGATCAGAAGAAGCTCCAGGATTAACTCAAAGCTGAGCAGGAAGCTCTCTACGGTTCAAGAAAAAATCCATCCAAGACTCAAAAGTATAAAGAAGTCACCTAGCTAGACACTCAATTGGTGGTGTAAACCGTAGGGTGTCCATTGGTGGAGCCACGATGCAAGCACCCAGAACAGACGTTGCATTCGAAGAATGTTCATGCTGCCAACAGAATTGAAGACATTGTCCGTTTGTCCCCTGGTAAGCCCCTATCGGTTTCATAGCTTTAGCACGAGTCTCGAGATTCACAATGGGTGGAGCATCAGAAAATTAGGGAACACATAAACTCTCTGAAAAAATATCGTATATTCAGACATAGAAGCCTGGATGTGGTAGAGATTACAGATATTAAAGATAGGTGAACTTCTTAACCATGTTTTAATTTATTATAAGCAAACAAGTTTTCTTAATTTATATCCAACCATATTTAGTGGGTTTTAACTATAGTTAATTTCTGACAACCAGGCTGTTGTTACGCTTTTCTAGAATTTGTACTAGGCTTGGGCTTATAGATTTGTTGATGAACTTGACTCGAATGCTTATACCACTTACCTTGCAGAAAGGCTTTGTTTTATTGGTGTTTAATCATCATCGATGTAGAGGCATACATGTTCTTGGAAGATGTTGCTTGATTTTTGAGCCCATGTGCTATGCTAATATTTTGTTTGGTGCTTTTTGTGTTCTCCACTGGAATAACCATAGCTTGGCTTTCCTGATGTTATTGCTCTGAAGTGTCTACCTTGGTTAAAATCACTTCGTGTTATCTCAACTTTGTGTTGCTTTCATGCCAAATCCTACAGAGTTTTGATGATGTTCTGTGCCAATTTTCTTTTAGAATTATACTCTCCTTAATGTTTGATATTTGATCCTTAATTAGTATCTACTCCCCATGATTCCGTTGCTACTGAAAGCATCGCCTTGAATGCCGTTTAGCTTCGAAAGGGAAAGGTTCCAATTGGGGATTTTATTACTGTTAGAGGGTAGGATGTTCAACCGTGCATTCAATTTTTTTTTCTCTGACTCTGTATTGCTTTACTATTGCGTGAATTATATTTTTATCCAGTTTTGCTCCTCTTGATGATTGGAAGTTAGCATTGCTCCTGTTAGAGCAACAGTATACCAAAGCAAGATCCAACCGAGCTAAGGATGTAAGTTCACTGGATTGTCTTTGAATACTGTTTGGCTTATGCATTATTTACTGTGCTTTGACATGGATTAGCTTGGCTTTGCATCTAGGCTCTCTCTTGCTTTCCCAACAACTCCAGAAGAGATTTCTGGATCAAGTATGGTGTATTCAGTTAGCATTATGTCTATGAGTGTAGGCTATATGAAAGTAAACAAAACCATATAGTTTTTAGTCCTAAAAAAAGAGAGGTAGACTGAAGAAACTATGTCCTGCTCGGAAACGTCTTGTGTACTTACAACTAAAATTAGAAGAGGTGCTCCAGTTCACTGTGCATAAGATATTAGAGCATACACATGATTATTCGTTTTAATATATCGCGTTGTATGAGAATGGAAATACATGTACACAAGGCCATATTTTCTGCTTAAAGTAAAGAAATACAAACCAAACTTTATCTACTCACGATACGTGTCTACTGAACATGTATGTATAACATAGATATCAACTACAATAGCATACAGTTAGTATCATGGAGTCAATTAGTACAGATAAATTTATTGGAAGTTTCTTGGTCTTAGCAAGCGAGCCCAAGTTGCATACAACAAAATAATTAAATTGTACAAAAATCATATGCCTATGTTCTTAATTATTTAGTACATCAATTTAACCAAGGATCAGCATTAAACCAACCAAGTAGATACAGTCGACTATAATTAGTCCGCTTTTCTATTGCTGGGTAACCTTCTTATGCCATCATTTTCTGAGTATTTTTATGCTGCAGGTATCAGGTCCAGAGTCGATGGAGAGAAGCAACATCATGATGCTGCTATATCTTAGTGGTCTTTCTTTCACAATGGTGATCTGCTTCTTATCTGTTCTAGGTGTCACTGTCATAGCTTGCTTGGCATAACCTTCCTTCTTTTGATGGTTGTCAACACACATTTAAGTCACACATACACCATACAAGGTATTGAATAACATATCCTCTCATTTTTACAGGCATCTTTTCGTTTTCCAGAAATTTTTTGTTATAGCATGCTACTTCTATGTCTTGGATATATAAGCTAAACTCAACTGGAAGTAGTATTTGCTCATTATCTATTTGCAATTAAATTGTTTAGTTATTTTAGGGGCGTTAGTTCATTGATTTAATGACTTGTACCTTTGTTGGGTACTTTGCAGATGCAGAGCCTTTGGTATATGCAGCCGCACTCCCTTGCCGCCACCTGCTACTTCAAGTCCGTTGATGGCCACGTTGGAAACTAGGGCTTCTCCATAGCCCGCCTCAATCTCCACCTCGCCCTCCTTGCTGGTATACATGCATCTCATTCAGTATGTTCGTTGTACAACTTGTAGTGTCCACAATTCAGAAGTAGGAGTTCACAGAAAACTGCTTCTCTGAATCACTCATCGTTCAGTTTCTTTCTCTTGTGGTTAATTCAAAGATCCATTGCCAAAAGTGTGAATATGAGTGCAAATATGCTTGTCTTTTGAACTCTGGAACTGTTGCCTATACATGCCTATTATTGTTGAATATGATGGAAATGTGGATGTTTAAGAGGGAGTATTTATCAGGAAGCAGCTTATAGGACTTCCAATAAGCAAGAAGTTCCATATAATTTTCCTGGATGCAATAGGATGAACTTTCATTTTATTGGAAGGTGCTATAGTATAAATTTCAAAGACCCACTTCAGTTGCTGCTGCTATGGATTTATAAATCTTAAACACAACAGTCTTTCGGTGAATACATCTATTGTATTTTGGTGAATAAAATGCGTCAGACAGATCCCCACTCTTCAGCAGATCTTATATAACATTCAAATTGTCTATTAGCTAGATTAGTTTCTCAGTGCACTTTGTTTCAATTTTTTTAGTTTGGATTGAGTGTGAATGTAAGGAAGATATTGTTGTCACATAGTAATAATCCATCTATGAGTTACTAGGAGGTAGCTCATGCATGTTGATTGTGCTTCAAGATACAGTAGTTTGTAGCATACAAAATTAGTGGTTTGTATAGGTTGTGCATCCTAGGAACAAAGTTTGATTCGTAGGTAGCTGAAGAAGCGAACAACTTCTGTTCTTTGCATTGCAGGTTTCCTATGTTCCAAAAATTGATGTGTATTCAGGCGTGCTATGTGACGCGTTGAGAGAATATGATGGGAGGAGGAGACACAACACTCCACTCCACTTCCTATTATTGCCATCACGTTGTTGCCACACTTGGGCTGGTTCTATTCCACATGCTTCTTGCTATTTGGAATGCATCATTCTTATTATTTAGGTTAGCCATCGTTTGAATTGATAACAGGACAATGTTATCAACTCTTTCTTGGTGAGGAACATATTTTTGTAGGCCAGGAGGAAGCTTGAGAACTTGCCGCCCGATCTCACTAGGGCGATGAGATGGAGGCCTGCTCACTGCTGCTCCGCTGTTCGCTACACTTTCAAGGCCTCAGGGAGCACCGCCTTACTGACGACCTCTTCCTCAACAAGCTCGTCGTGGAGTCCGTCGTCAGGTCAACTCCAATGTACTTTATTTTGAGAATTCATCATTCACCGCCCTGTAGACAGATCGTTGCTGACCGTCATTGCCACCTATATATACTCAATGTAGTGTGAATCTTAAGGCCGTTAGAGTCGTACATACGTCAATGTAGTGTGCTTCTTACGTCGGTTTTGGACAGTATCTACAAAGTGTATGATATGATCAAAATTGGCGTCCCCTTCCTTTTGAACCAGCACCATACAGTTGATTGCTACTAAACCAAATTTAATCTACTTTTAGCTCTAACGATTTGGTTATTGTCATTGATTAACAAGGTTGTCAGTTATACATGCATCTGTGTAGCAAATAAAGAAAAAGACAGCAGAATGGGCGCTTCCAACCTGGCACCGCACATGCACTGTTCAGTAGGCGTGCCACGGGCGCGCCCCATCCACTAGTCAAATTAAAGCTGCGGTAAACAGCCGCATTCAGCAAGTAGCTAACCACGAGCAAGTCTGTAGAGTAGTGGCCAGCAGAATCAGTACTACCTGTCAGAGCAACTCATAAACAATCCGCTTGGGTTACACGCCAGTATTATAACCCATAGCCCCTCTGGCCTTGATTTCTCTGGCTGCTTTATGCAAAGATGTGTGTACGCGTTCTGATCTTACATGATTGAGATACCACCAACTTGATGTGGGATCGATACATCCAAGTTGCTTTCTCACAACCCTATTAATCCTAACTACTACTACAAGGTTTTGTGATCTACTCCCACCAACTTGATGTGGGAGTATAGTTTATGGCCTGACTCTGAATAAACTAACATGCTTGCCTCGCCACTCACAAGGGCATACAACCTTGTCCTATCGAAGGGCCGTTGGACGATCTTTATTAGATGTAGAAAAGAAGCGAAGTACAAGATGCTTGTCTAGGCGAAACTAGGACTGAAAACCAGAGTCTTAAGGCTAGTTTGGTTTGTGTCCATGGGTTTCCGCTGCCTGACCTGGCACTGAACTTTGCAAAATTATTGCGCCTGGCCAGACAGCCTGGGCTATAGGTTTTTTGGTTCTTGGCCTGGCCTGAAAGAGTTATTTTGAAAATATTAGCCTATGAAGTCATATTGGATGTACAGTTCTATACTTACCGACGCAGGCAGCAGTGGCAGAGCTATGTTGGGGCCGGGGGGGGGGGGGGGCTTGGATCAATGTTTGAAGAATTTCTTAGGGGGGCTTACATTAGATTTTTTTTAGCATTAGCCCCCCCCCCCCCCACCACACACACAGCTGTAGGGTAACCGGACGAGAGATCGTCGGTTGTAGCACGCGAACGATAGTGCTGGCACATTGCGTCGCTGGCGGTGTATCAGCATATGAAAACCCGCTAGCGCTACTTTGAGTTGGATAGGTCAGAGGTGGACAATAGTTATATGGATGGCCAGTATATCGATGGGAGCAGTGAGTCATAACTTGAGGCTGAGGTTAAGTCTGCGCGGTAGTCAGAGGCAAGCGTCCTACGGATAGTCAGAAGTTTTACAAGTTTTAAATCTTTTTTGAACGCTGAGTATCGCATCATCAGGGCGCAGAACTATACGATGATGTGAGTACGTCGATTCAAAGTTAGACCGTACAGTATGCCACATAGTAGCAAAATGTGCGGATCCGGCGTAGAGCAGCAAGCCAGCGCCGATTGATGTGCGGAGTCTGATGTTGTACCCCGCCCTTGTGTGGTTCGGGACTAGTGCAGGGGAGCAGGGAGTAGAACTACCATTGGCACGAGCTGGATTACAGAGTCCGTTTTGCAGCACTGAGACGCTGGTGGCTTGAAAAAGCTAGACACCGAGTTGACTACTGCTAATGACTGTAACACACCATAGACTTCAAGTTTTGCCTTAGTATGGAGCGTACTCCGGTGGAGCAGTTTTGTAAGTATATTTATAACGGCAGCTCAGCAGGATGTTACATCTGGGTCACTACTCTCCGTATATCGAAACCTGTAAAGGATAATACGGAGCTAGACACCCCACCCCACCCACCAAAACATTGATGATTTGTGTTTCGCCCCCTTCCTTCCTGCCCCAGTGATTTGCTAGCTCCGCAACCGTCAGGCTTTCCCCTTCTTACGTCTGGACCAGGCTAAACACATCCCTGGCTTTTCTAACGAGGCTAATCATTTCCCATGGTATTTGAGGCCAGGCCATTTCAGGCATCATGATGACAGTAACCAAACGACTTTAAGAATTTTTCAGGCGCGCTCCAGGCTGGCAGGACATCATGACGACACAAACCAAACTAGCTATTACACCGGGATAAAACAACCAACTAGCCCAACTCAAAATACAAGGCACGAACTGCCACTCTGCTTGTTAATAGCCCAGGTCTTCAATGCATCCAGCCGTACGCCACACCGCTATGTCTTCCCGCACCAGATCCAGGACTCTTTCGGCACTACTCGCCACCTGGTCAAAAACTCTAGAGTTCAATCCTTCCACAACCTCCAAAGCATCAAGATTGTGATGGTGTCCAAATCGCGGCATCTCAGCTTGGGTATGCCGGTCCTTGCCTGGAGACCTCAGTTAACTGTGAGGCGTTAAAAATTAGAAAGCATGGTGTATAGTATAACACAATTAAATGAGATAGCTTTTAGAAATTGATGACTCTGTCAAAATCAGATGATCCAATTTCAATTGTAAATCTCAATTGATTGTGAGCCCTTTAAAACTAGGGAGCTTAGGGTTATAGAGTATTCCAATTATTGTCACTGATGTCAAGGTAATCAGAGCAAGAGACAAAATATAGAGTTGGGACAGTTCGCTGGAGCTATGACGCCTACTTGCGATGAGAGAACCTCCTTCTCCTTACATCCAGTTGATGAATATATGTGTTGCCATGTCATGTATAGTCAAGCTTATAGCCAGCAAGTACAATAGCTAGATACTATAAAGATGTGCAATTTTATTAACACATGGCCCACCTTCTCTCACATAATGCCTAACAGCACGTGTTGTAGCTCGCTTTTATTATGTAGCCGACTCCTCTTTTGTCTCCTCTTCCCTTCCCTCCATGTCAGCAGGAAAATAATATTTTAACTATTATGGCCTGTTTACATAAGTTTATTGTACTTGCTCTTAATTGCTTTCCCACTAGCTCCCACAACATGTGTGTATTATTCCTCCCATTGTCTAGTAGCTACCCGTAAAACTACTCGACAATCTTACTTTGTATCGCCCACCGCAGTTGAACAAATGGTATCCTGGCCTCAAGTGAGCCAGCCCATTAGGAACATGTGGGTTCGTTACATAGGTGTGCTTGCTCATCGTTTTTTCTTATTTTTTTCGTTTTCAATTTTTTTATATTTCATAAATTTCCCAAATTAATTATTTAATTTTAGTTTACTTTAAAATTTAAAATCATTCATCGTGGATTTTTAAAATATTTATGCAATGTAAAAATGAGTTAGCATAATTTTAAAATAATGTTCGTTACATTTAAAAAAATATTCACAAGTTTTCAGAAAGCATTCTTGACATTTTTGAAAACTGTTTATAGATTATAAAAATTTGTTCGTGCAACCTGTACCACTCAAAAATGTTCGTGTCATTTAAAAAATGTTCACATGTTTTAGAAAAATGTTAGTGAATTTTCTGAAAATCTTTTCAACCATATTAAAAATGTTTATGTAAGTTTCAAAAAGTATTTCATACAATTCGAGAAAATTATTTTGGCATTTTAAAATATAATCTAAACACCTAAGAAATGAGTTGCAACTTTGAAAAATGTTCGTGGGATTTAATAACAAAAGTTCAATGTGTGTTCAAAAAATGTTCAGTTTTTGCATTAGACAAATGTTGAAGGTGTATTCCAGGAAAGTGTTCAACCTATATATAAAACAATGTTCAACATGTATCTGAAAAATGTTCATCATGTACTTAACAAATGAAAAAATAAATAACAAAATTAGCAAAATGTACAAAAAATAGAAAAGGATACAAGAAACACATAAAAAAGATCAGAAGAAAAAGCGCGCAAAAGGGTCTAAATTTAGTCTGAACCGGTGAATAGAACCATCCCAAAACCGTTCCACAGAGTTGTAGTGTTGAGCTGACCATTAGCAGAGCGCCAGAGCCGAGACTAGGGCACGTCTCGCAATAGGTCGGACATAGCCCTGGCACCTCAAGAGTGCTCCAAATCCTTTAGGTTGTCTCTGCGATTGGGCCTGCCCATTTTCGTTATTTTCTTCTTTGTGTTTTAGTAGGTAATGTACCACCGGTTTTCTTTGGAGATTTTTTTTGGGTTTTCAGTTTGTTTTTGTTAAGAAAATTCATGCACACATTTTGAAGTTCATTCATATTTTAGTTTTGTTGAATTTAGTGGAAATAAGGGAAAACCAATCGTTGTGCATCGTCCTGGCAATTTGATGCACTAAGTGTGAAATAGGGATTCACTTACCTTCAACATTATGTCATGAAAATGGAAGCAACAACGGAGAGCTTGCAACCTCACACATTCTTCGACCTTGCTTCCTACTGGATGTCAATTTCGGTCTAATCAACCATCATCAAGTTTATGCATTCCTATAAGCATTAGTATGTAACAGTGTGCTTTTGTTCTAAATAACATGCCCCGCCACGAGCTGAATCTCTCATCTTGATGCATTCAAGTTGTTTTCTTGTTCTAGAAATAAATTCAAGCTGCTATGATTTTATTTTAGAGCAAGTATAATAAAGTGACATAAGCAGGCTATATGGACTAAAATATTATATATTTGCCTAGTTGGCAGAGAGAAGGGGAGATAGCAGAGAAGCAGGCTGTAAGTTAGTCCTTATAGCAAGTTTGTGAGATTGTAAGATAGACCAACCATTAAGAGCAAGTATAATAAGGTACAGTCAGCATGCTGTAAGGATTAAAATATTATATTATTACTGAGTTGGGTGTGAGAGAAGAGAAAAGAGAAGGTAAGCGGGCTATAGATTAACAGCTGGCTGCAACACGTGCTCCAAGAAACAATGTGAGAGTGTAAGGCGGGCCACTTAGTAACTAGCTACTATACATGTTGGCTATTAGGTTGGCTATAGATGATGTGGCAACCTCATATAGACGATTGTTGGCTATACTATTAACCTTGCTCTAATAAAGAAGTACACATTTGAAACTTATTATTATACATGCCGGCTATTAGGTTGACTATAGATAACATAACAACTCCTCGTAGCCAATTGTTAGTTGTATTATTAATCATGCTTTATGGACGTAACTATGACCGAATAAAATACTCAAGGCACTCACAAGGGCACAGATTTGCTAAAAAAAACTCGCAAGAGCACAGACCCTTGTCGTAGCTACTTAGATTATTGCAATTATTGCCACTCAACTCAAGGCAATAGGCAATCAGAGCAAGTGGCAAACAGACACACAGTTGGAAGTTGGGAGTTGTGACAGCTCGCTGGGGCTACTCACCACGCTAGCACGCCGGCGATGACAGAACCTTCTGCTGATTTAACTGATTTTGCAACTAGCTAGATTGCACTGCTCAGTGTGGCGCCTCCAGGTTAGGCGTTGCACGGCTGTAACTTGCAAACTTGGTCATTTTCAGGCTCAGTACAACATTTCCTAGAATAAGCAGTCAGGAACTTTAAGTTCACATTTCAGTCACAGTTGAACATTATTAAGACAACAAGTTCAACATTGCTAAGATAACCACTCAAAGTTCAACATAGCTAGGACATACAAGACGATCAAGTTCAACATTGCTAAGACAACCACTGCAAGTTCAACATAACTAAGACATAGAAGAGGATCAAGTTCAACATAGAGCTACCACAACTCTAAGTTCACCGACATAACAAGTTCCACATTACTACAAGCTACCACCACTACAAGTTCAACATTACAAATAGAGGACGATGACTAGTTCCTTGAGCGCTTTTTGGCTGCTCCCCCCCTCTTGCTAGCTAACTTCTTCACCTTCCTAGGAAGAGGAACCCGCTCCCGCTCCGGCTCCGGTTCCTCCATGTCATCCACATCGTCATCCAAATAGTCATCCAAAGCCGCCATCCGCGAGGTGCCGACGTCCTTTTACCTCTTTGGGTGAAGTCTTCAGGTGTGTACTTGTTGATTCCCGTTCTAGGCTTTAACCTGTATGCGGACCTAACCTGGTACGTCCCCAAGGTCATATCATCAGCAACCTATGCATCAACAAAAGATATGGAAAGACCGTGTGTGAGGATATAGTTAGCAAATGCATCAACAATTGGATATATATGCTCATGCCATACCTCTTGGGTGACCACACCCACATCCTCATCCTCCAAATGATCACCATGGCCCTGCCCCGAAGCGGGATCTGATAGTGTCGCCGACCTAGACCGTTCTGGTGATACATACTCGGGGTCATGACAACCGAAAGGTTTGATAGCCGCCTTAACTTTTGGCCCTGGCGTTGCAACATGTACAAGTGAATGAGACATCGAACGTAGCAACACATGTTAAGTGGTAGTTTGAAGGAGATGTGAATCTTGATGAATGCTCGAAGTGCACTTTCCCCATCGCTTTTGCCAGCCGGGGTTGTTTCAAGAATAGTCTCGGTCTCATCAGCTGCTTTCTTGATCTGGGCACGCTATGAACAGAAATGGTATTAACGTGTTAGGCAAGCGAAGATGTGAATAGTGTGAATGAAAAGCAAAGAGGGCAAATACCACAAAGTTCATCATTGGAGCTGAAGGGATCACTGAGTTGCCTTTCCTAACTAATGCGTTGTACTGGTGCTGGGCTACCTCATCAAAAACGGTGGGTTCTTCCAAAATCTCCTCAGCATACGCCGGCTTGCATACCTCCACATGGGTACTTGCAAGAAACCATGTGAGATAGTTGTTGAACGCGATCGGGCAGTGCTCACGAAGCTGGACTCCTTTTCCAGCCCTAGCTTGCTCCACACTAAGCGCAAACTATACGACATACTTCCTGTGATGCTTGTCCCAATCCTTGATCTTTCGCTGCCTTTTCCTATCCAACCTGCAAGTTAGAAACAGAATATTAGCAGCATCGAAACCGCCGAGAAGCTGCTAAGTGCTCAAGGTTAATTATATATTACGTGTGTAGCAACTTGTCCGTGTCCTCCCACTCCGGCGGGTGTGCCTGGAACAAACCAAACCGACGGCGCACTCGATGTGGGAGGTGAAGCTCAACCGCCCAGTTGCATATGAGTGGGCACCGCATACGCCAGAGATCTCTATCCCTAGTGCACATCGGATTCAGCCTGAACTCCATAGGGTTACCAAAACTGTCTCCTGTTCCATACGGCTCCCATACCACCTGCAAAATGGGATAGAATGCAAAATTAATATCGACTTACAATAGAAGCATCATAATCACTTATGCAATGTCGATTCACCTGCTCAGGCGTGATCGCGTCAAGCTCACTCTAGTACAACTTGTACATAACCGAGGGATCATCTGTCGTCTCATTTAACACATCCCACTTGTAAGCCCAAGTGGGTCACCATAGTGGGTCGCCTTTGTCGTCCCAATCATCGTACTTCACGGTCTTCGGGCGTCCAACCGGCAAACGCTCCCAGCTCCATATGGAAAGCGACAACCACCAATACCTCCAGATGACCTACAACAGGCTTCGTCCAACTGCACATGAAAGAGAACATGGTTGAATTAAGAGCAAGATCGCATTCATAATGTAGCAATGAAGTGAAAAAGAAACAACTTCATACCTGTCTATACAAGTAAGCCAGTGTCGCCGAACCCCAACTCCAATTGCTATCGAAGACGGTCAACGCCTTCAGCCACATCCATGGAGCATTCTTGCATGTGCCATCAGCAAACATAGTCCTGGATATCACGTACCACATGTAGACACGAGCATATGTCTTGACCGTGTCCTCATTAGCTTCCGGTGGGCAAGTACCAAAGTGCTCAGTAATCCACGTGAAAGTAGCACCGGCTGCGACTCTTTCCTTCTTCTTGTCTTCTGCTGCTGGTTCCCGAGGCTCCGGAGGAACCATACCGATAAGGGCATACATCTGCGCGCGCCACCCATCAGAATCGGTGCTCATACATAGAGGATTCCCATCGATAGGAAGACCGGTGATCATAGCAATATCCTGGAGCGTCACGGCCATCTCCCCGGTCCGAAGATGAAAACTGTGTGTCTCCAGCCGCCAATGATCAATAAGCGTGGTGAGTGTTGGAGCATTGTTGGGTGGCGTCGAACGTTTGACCATATGAATGAAAGGGAGAACTCATGTCTCCCTTACATACGGTGTGTATCGCTCATCATAGAGCATCCACCCAAGGGTGACCCCGTGAGAACGAAGCTTCAGAGGTGCAAGCTCCTACAAACAAACAAATCATAACATTACATATGGGGCATTTGTGTTTGAAATAAACACGAAATTCATAAAACCGGCCACTTTCATTATTACCCGCTGCTCCACCGCCATAGCGTACGGCCGGTGTTGTTTGTCCCAGTGATCATCGAGAAGCCAAACCATCCTAATAATTTTGAAAGTAAGCTTTCTTGTCAACACGATTATCTTTTGAATACAAATAAACTAAAGTACGCCTAGTACATACATAATTCAAAGCATATGTATCCAAAGCATTCTTGTCAATACAAATATACAAATATAATTTCAACACAAATAAACTAAACTAGGCCTACTTCATGCAAGATTTAATACAAATCTCTTTTCCATATAAAAAACATGTCAACCTTTGTATCCAAACCATATCTTTTCAATAAAATATACTAAACTAGGGTTGCTAAATTAGGTACATGCAAGATTATAATACATGCAACATTCAAATCTAATCAAATCAAACAAGGTTTCTCAAAATCTTCAAAATAACATACATTATATGGATAGAAAGAAGGGGATCGGAGGAGGGTACCTTCTAGGATGGATTGGTGAAGACATCTACGGACCAAATCGTCAGATCTGATGGATTTGGGAGAGGGGATTGAGAGGGGGAGTGGAGAGGGCCGCCGCCGCGGCTTCTTCTGTTCTGTTCTGTAACTGGCAATGGGGTGGGTGGGGGAGGAGAGGGCCGCCGCGGCTGGATCTAAGTCACAGTGCAGCGCCCGAGCTCTAGGCGCTGCACATTACATGTGTGGTGCCTAGCTCCTAGGCGCTGCACTGCTGGGTGCGGGGCCCAGGGCCGCCATGGTGGACTGGCATGCAACGCCCCCGAGCTAGGCGTTACACCGTAGGGTGTGACGCCTGCGTGGTGGGCGCTACACAAAAAGGTCAGGGGAGTGAAATAGTTTCACAGCCAGTTCATTCTGTGAATTGATTTCGTCCCGAGGTCAAAATTGTCAAATTTACCAAAATTAACAATCTTAGTAGAGAGCATCCCATAACAAAAAAAGTACAACTGTATTATAGATGCTCACAAGACGAGTAAAATGTTCATGGAGAAAGCTGCCATGATTTGAATACGCACGTCGCGTCTGCATGCATGGAAGTGGAGCAGTTGATCCGCACCACTTGGCATTGTTTTATCGGTTCAGAACTTTTTTTTGACCCGGAACAATTCATTCCATTACTAAACTGGCTCAGCAATGTCGCTGGCGACCAGAACAGAAACAAAGTCTGGGGCATACTCGATCCACGACAGATCAGCAGCTCCCGATCTGAAGCCAAAAGCAGCTAACTCATGTGCTACCTTATTACAATTTCGGTTACAGAAACTGAAACTAAATGATTCAAAGTTCAGATGACAGATACTTCGCGTCTCCCGTAGGAGGACACCGATCAGCGCTCGTTCATATTCACCAGAATTGAGTGCATGGACAAGCAGTTGGGAATCAGACTCAAGAATCACCCTGTGGATGCCCAGTTCCGCACTTGCTTCAGTAGTTAGCACACATGCCAAAGCTTCTGCATGTAGAGGCCCTGTAAGATGCTCAAGTGTGCTGGCCTTTGCTGCCAGAAATTCACCTTGGTCAGTACGAGCAACACACCCCCATGCTCCTCTCCCTGTGTCCGCATGATAGGATGCGTCAAAATTGACTCTAACGACATCAGGTGGGGGTCGCTTCCACGTAACCTTTTCCTGGGGAGGCACTTGTACAGGCTTCATAACACTTTTACTGAATTCATGAAGATACTGCCGGATAGTATAGCAGATATTGTCAGTGCACCTCATCGTCTCTCCTGCATTTACCTTGTTTCTCACTGACCACCATTCCCACAGTAGGATAAGGGAAGTATCTCGCTTACTATTATCCAAGCTCCATATGTGATCAAACACCTCTCCTGGCCCAGTGCACTCCAACAGAGCACTTCTTGTATCCTCTAGCTCCAATCCTCTCCAAACTTGCTTGACAGCTTTGCATTTTATGAACAGATGACCACCATCCTCATCCAGCCGGCCACACACTGGGCATCTTGTATCCAAGTCCACCCTTTTTCGTTTAATATTCATACGGAGGGGCAAGCTATTATGCGCAAACCTTCACAGAAAAATACGCACCTTCCCTGGCATCTCCAGGTTCCACAATCTTTGCCATTTATCCTCTCCCCTTCCCTGACTCAATGATGGGCCTGCATCATTGCCATTTCTTGCATCTCTTATCCGGATACCGACATGATACGCCCCTTTTACAGAGAATTTTCCTTTGGGGTCATAGTGCCATGCTACAAAATCGTCCATATCCGGTCGCACCGGGATAGCGAGGATATGCGACACATCATCTTCATTGAAAAGGTCCCTTACTAACTGCTCATCCCAGGTTTCCCTAACCGGGTCCATTAGTTCAGAAACATGTGTGATAACTGTGTTCCCTCTTACTGATGTTGGCTTTCTAGTATCTCCTCGAGGAATCCACGGATCCTCCCACACTTTGATGTTATCACCCGACCCCACCCGCCAAACAATTCCTTCCTTGAGCAGATTAACCCCCTTCAGTATGCTTCTCCAGGTATAAGAAATACCCTCTCTTTCTGTCGCCTCAAGAAGAGAACAGTTTGGGTAGTAGCGAGCCTTCAGTACTTGCGCACATAGTGTATCCGGAGCCTCGAGTAATCGCCACCCTTGCCTAGACAACATGGCCAGATTAAAAATATGCAGATCTCTGAACCCAAGTCCTCCATCCTTCTTCGATTTCTTCATTCGTTCCCAGCTTATCCAATGACATCGGCTTTTATCTTGTTGGCTCCACCAGTACCGGGCAATAAGTGCGCTGATCTCTTCGCAAAGTTGCTTTGTGAGATCAAAACACGACATTGCGTACGTGGCTATCGCCTGAGCTACAGCCTTGATCAAGACCTCTTTCCCCGCCTTCGATAGCAGCTTTTCCTTCCACCCTTGAATCCTTTGCCAAATCTTCTGTTTCAAATATTCAAATTCCTTACTCCTGGATGCTCCAATGTGAACTGGCAGTCCCAGATATCGCTGATTAAAGGACTCTACTTCTATGCCAAGGCCAGCCAGGATAGCCCCCCGTGTGTTTACACTGGTTCCTTTACTGAACATGGCATTAGACTTCTCCTTATTAATCATTTGGCCGGATTGATCCTCATAAAGAGCTAAAATTTGCTGCAGTTTGGCTGCCCCCTCCACTGTTGCCTTCATGACAATTAGCGAATCGTCCGCAAAAAAAAGGTGGTTTATCTTTGGAGCTCCACGACATATCTGAACCCCCTGGATAGAGCCCTCCTGCTCCGCTTGGTACAACATAGCAGAGAAAGCCTCCGCACACATTATAAAGAGGTACGGTGATAACGGATCCCCTTGCCGGAGTCCTCTGCCTGGGGTGATCACTTCTGACAAACTCCTATTAATCTTTACCCTGTATGAAACTGATCTAACACACTTCATAATCAGGTGCACCCACTGTTCAGCGAAACCCATTTTGATCATGACCCGTTCTAGAAAGCCCCACTCAACGCGGTCGTACGCTTTGCTCATATCAAACTTCACCGCCACCAGTCCCTTGCGCCCTCCCTTCCGTTTATGCATCAGGTGAGTGATTTCATATGCCATGAGCACGTTATCGGTGATCATCCGACCGGGGACAAATGCTGACTGTGTTGGCGAGATGATTTCAGGCAGGATTACCTTGAGCCGATTTGCAAGTACCTTTGAGATCAACTTGTATAAAACATTACAAAGGCTTATAGGCCTAAACTCAGTGACCTTCTCTGGGTTTTTGACCTTGGGTATGAGCACAATAGTAGTTTCGTTCCATCCATTCGGCATCGGAGCACCATTCAGCACACCCAGCACTTCCTCCTTCACTTTTGGCCCGACCAGCTCCCAAAACCGCTTATAGAATATGGCCGGCATGCCATCCGGACCTGGTGCTTTCAAATCACCAATGGAATTTAGGGCCTCCTTTACTTCCTGTTCTGTGAATTCATGAGTTAGGCGAGAGTTCATATCGTGTGTGACCGAGGTGTGCATGTGGGACAGCACCTCGTCGTTGGCGATACCTGCAGAAGACATGAACAAACTTTTGTAGTAGTCAGTAATAATTTTTCCTATCTCCTCTTCTCCCTCCACTACCTCACCCCCTTCGTTTCTAAGCTTCTTTATCGTATTCACCCTCTTCCTCTCATTTGCATGGGCGTGGAAAAAGTCTGTATTTTTATCTCCCTTCTCCAACCAATTAACATGCGCCCTCTGCCTCCAATATAAATTGTACTGATCCTCCAACCTGCTGAGCTTAAATCGAAGAAGATGCTCCTGGTTTATTTTATGTTGACTAATACAGCCACGCCGACAGTTCTCAAGCTCCTTCTTTGCCTTCTTAATCCTTCCTTTTAGCTCACCCAACACCTCTCGATCCCACTTTGTGAGTTCTCCCCCCACCTTAGCCAGTCTATCCTTAACAAAAGCATCCCCCTCTACAAATGCTGCATTCCACGCCTCTTCCACCACCCGAGCACACTCCTCCTCCGTCAACCATCTTGCCTCAAACCTAAAACACCCATCACCTCTAGCACCTTCTCCCTCCTGCTGCATGCCATCCACCAGAAGTGTAACCGGCCTGTGGTCAGAGTGACGAGGATCCCCGTTTATTACTTTATACAGAGGGAACAACCCGCGCCAGTTATTGCATGCCACTGCCCGATCCAGCCTCTCCCTTGTATACCCTTCAACATCATGCCAATTGTTACGCCACGTATAGGGATCTCCTTCAAATCCTAAATCCTCGAGCCCGCACAACTCCAGTGTGGCACGAAAAGCATCCATACACCCCTGGGCCCGAGCCGGCCCTCCTTCCTTCTCATTTGCAAATAGGATTTCGTTAAAATAGCCCAAACATAGCCATGGTAGGTTCAGTTGCCCCTTCAATGACTTCAATGCCTTCCACGTATTTCCTTTCTCCCCCGCTTTGGACTCCCCATACAAGCCCGTCAACCGCCACTGCACTCCATTTTCCTCCATCACCACCGCATCTATAAAGTATTTATCCTTCCACCGTAGTCGTACATCCACTCCCCTTCGCCAAAAGAGAGCGAGCCCTCCCCGACGACCTTCCGGATCTTTCACCACCATGTTTGGCATACCAAGCTTCCACCTCAAATGCTCCATCTCCCTCTCATAGCTTTTAGTTTCAGAGAGAAAGAGCACATCAGGATCTTCTGCCTTCTGTAATTCCAAAAGGCTTCGAACTGCCGCGGGGTTCCCAAGCCCCCGACAGTTCCATGCTATAATTTTCATTTCTGCTCGCGGAGCTATTCCGACAGCCCCGCCTCATGGTTTTGAGTCATCTTCTCCTCTGTCCGAGCCCTCTTCTGACTATCTTCCTCCTCCTCAACAACATCCATGTCCATCCCTTGCCTCTTCTCTCCTACGACCACACCAAGACCTTGTTGGTTACCTATCCCCTCCTCCCTTTTCCTCCTCTTAAATCTGGACATTTGCTTCTTTACCTGCTCCTCCTTTTGTGAACTATGGACCAGCCCCTCACTTCTCCCCTCTCCCACATACACCTCTCCCTCCTTCGCTCCACTAGCTACTTTTGCTTTTTCAGTCATGACCGTAGCTGCTTTGCCCGCCTCTGCAACCACTAGTTCACTCCCTCTATGACTTGTTACATTTGACGTATTCTCATAAGAGAGTTTCTTCCTGATTCCACCATCCCTGGCATTCTCTATAGTCATCGGCGGAGTGGACTTGAGCCGCCTAGTTACTTCTTGCTCAACCCCCTTCTTATCTCCCTTGTCTTTGATCGTCAGGTTGTTATTTTTCCGCCAAGAATCGCTATCGCTCCCAGATAAGCTCCTGTGTCCTCCCCCACTGAAACTCCTCCCACTCCCTCCGCTCCTGCTCCCTCCATAGCTTCTGCTATATGCCCATGAGCCCCGATTTCCTTCCGGGACTCTCTTAGGTATGAAAGCCTTCATCCATGCACCGTATTGGGCCACCTCCCCCTTCTTCAGCTTCGAACTACACTCATTTTCCACATGCCCCAGCCTCCCATAGGTATAACAAAAATCGGGCAGAAATTCGTACTCAAACCTACACCAAAGATCCACTTCTCTTCCCCAACCTGGCTCAGCAATCCTTCTCTTCTTCTCCTCCTCGCCTTCCTCCCTAGTGAACCCTCGCATTAGAGGTTGTTGAATGTCAATCCTGACTTTGACTCTTAAGAAGCTTCCTGCGGCCATCCCATCAGGTCCAATATCTACTTCCAACGTCTTCCCCATGAACCCGCCAATCGCTTCCCCCGCCTCACGACACATCATGCCAAGTGGTAGATCAAAGATCCTGACCCACACTGGTAGAAATTCATACTCCTTTAGGGTTTTGCTAGGTACAAAATCCTCCACAACCAGGAGACACTTTCCGAACTCCCATGGACCATCCTCCAAAGCCTTCCTTTCCCCACTGGTTGATGGAAGGTGAACAGAAAAGTGTTCTCACCCATGTCTTTGCAATCCAATCCCTTCAGAGGGCACCAGACCCTGGCCAGTGCGTTCGCCAGGCCTTCCGCGTACGCCGGCTTGTCGGACATGAGTTTAGCAATCGCCTGCGGTTCCACCATTCCCACCTTGTTCCTTTCTCCCCAAACGATCTTCCTCCCCTTGCTCTCCATCTCCGACAACTTCAAGTTCTTCATCAGCCCCTCCACACGATCCATCCTACTCAAGGACTCCAATCTGAGCACGAGCCCTCGCACCAAAATCCAGGGCAGAAAACGTGGGGTACGATCGTGCGCCCTAGATCACCCGAAAGGCCTTTGGTGTGGGAAAGGAGGAGAAAGCAGATCTGGACTCAAATTGATCTACAAGGTTTGGGTTCCAGCGGCGGCACGGGCACAGAAAACCTAGAAGGAGATCGCCTCCTAATCTCCCGAGGAAAACCTAACCGTCACCCACGGGACGGACCAGACCTTCTGAACAGAGTTATCGGTTCAGAACTTTAGAAAGGCACGTTAGGATTATATTCCACTGTGGATGCTCAGTGATCTCTCTGCTAGTTCGACATACGTCACGCAGATTTCCTCATACCGACAACCGACTGCAACGATCTGCAAGTTAGTTAGGTGGTTAGTTTATCCCTGTCCAAACTTCTTTAGGGCCGGGAGCTGATCGAACGAGTGGAGCAGAAGCAGAGCCAGGCGACGCCGGCCACCCCCGATCAAGGTCTACCCCGAACCTCAGGCCAACTCCACCGCACGACCCTATTCTGTTCGCCCCCGTTCGTTTGGAGTAAAAGGGACAAACGAGACGGTCCAGCGCGCGGGCGCAAACGGACTTTTGTCTGTTTTGTGTCTGCTTTCGAATCATCCACGGTCCAAGTTTGCGCCGGTTTTGGGGTGAAACGGACAACGCGCGGACGGGCGGGACGCGCGCGCTTGTCCTCCCTTGGCCCGCCTGTCGGTGGGAGAAACCAACCCCCCTCTCCCCCACGCCCATTTGGCGTCATTTCCCCCAAAAACTCCCACGTCCCTCCCGCCGCCTCCTCTCTCTCCCCCGTCCATGGCCGACGCCCCGCCGAGTTCCGGCGGCCTGGCCGTCGACCCGCCTGCAAAGGTGAAAAAAGAAGGCTCCAAGAAAGCCGCGGTCGGAGTGCACGCCGGAGGAGATCGCCAACTTGGAGGCGGAATCGGCGAAGAGGAGGGAACGGAGAGCTGTCGTCAAGGTCAATGCCGCACCGGCCAAGATCGCCGCCCAGCGCGATGAGCTGGAGGCCGCGCGGCGCAAGGCCGCGGCCGACGAGAAGGAGGACCTCGTCAACAAAGCGCACGCCATCCTCATGCTTGGCATGGGCCGTCTGGCCAGGTTCCCTGGAGCGGCCGTTGGCCTGGCGAGAACAGGCTCGTCGGTCGCCCGGCCTACGCACTGCCAGTCGCCGACCTCGCGCACCACGCCCATGTCGCCCAGCTTTCCTCCGCCAAGGCACGATGGCCAGACCCGTTTCTTGGGGCCGCCGGATGAGGGCTTGTTCGCGCCGTCGACACCGCACACCGCGGCCGTCATCGACCTCAACGTCACGCCTGGGTCCAGCAGCGGCGTCCGTCCGTCCGTCGAGATGCAAAGAAAGCAGGCACGACCACCGTTCACGGGGGCCATGCCGGCCCCCCGCGTCTTGTTTGACGGAATGTCAACCCCAATGCCAACGGTCGACGACCCCTTCTACAACCAGTACCTGGAGGACGTGATCTTTGAGGGTGGGGCAAGACCAACTCCAAGGTTGATGACATACGTGATGCCTCATCCATGGCATTGCATGACACTTTGCATGGCATGATGTCTCAAAAGGATGTGAGGGACGAGAAGAAGCGGCAAAGCAAGGACGAGCAAATGAAGCAATACCTAGACCTTCAAAGAAAGAAGCTTGAGATGGAGGAGGCGGCCAAGAAAAGGAAGATCGACATGGAGGAGGCGGCCCGGCAAAGGCAGCTCGACATGGAAGAGGCCGCCCGGCAAAGGCAGCTCGACATCGAGGCCTACAACGTCAAGGCCAGGCAGAGGCAGCTCGACATCAAGGCCACCAATGCCGCCACCAAAGCGAAGGAGGTGGCCCTTGCGATCATGAGCATGGACTTGTCGAAGATGAGCGACAAGAAGAGGGCCTGGTTCGAGGCCAAGCAGAAGGAGATGCTCGACACTGAAGGCCTGAACTAGGTCGTCTGATCGGCCGTGGCCGTTCTTTTTGGAGGCTGGCATGGGTGCCGCCCGCCCGCTGGGCTGCTGGCTGTGTGCCGGCGAGAAAACATTCATTTTGGTGGCCGGCTGTGTTGTCGGCCGCTGGCTGTGTTGCCGGCGAGGACAACTATTCATTTTCGAGGCTGGCTGTGTTGCCGGCCGCTGGCTGATGCCGGCGATGGACGTGTAGGCCGCTGGCTCTGTTGTCGGCATGATGAACCGGGGCCGCTGGCCTGAACTAGGGCTTGGCATTTGAAACATTGCTTCTGGTTTTTTAAATAGACGCGGACAGAATGGGGCAAATAGATGCGGCCGCGCGCTGGGCGCGCGGCCACTGCATTTCAAAACACGTCCGGATACGACCTCAAATCGCTATCCAAATGAACAGAATTCAGACAAACCGGACGTTCATTTGGGGTCGCGTGGCCTCAGAGAAGAGAAGCCGCAACTCACGTGGATGCGCTCGTGCTCGCACGCGCAAGAGGTTGAGGTGGTGTTTGTGGGGCTCAGGCTCCCGGCGCGGATGGCGGCATGCGTCCATCGCGTGGCGGGTGGTGGGGCGGCGGATGCAGCATGGGATCATCTCATCGAGCTGCTGAATGCGTGTGTCGGGGGGCGACAGTGCGATCTAGGCCGATGCACGCGCAGCCGCTGGATCGGCAAGGCGCGGGGGTTTCCTATGTCTTGCATTTTTTTTCCCATACCAGGTGGTAAAAAATCGACGGGAGTGGTTTCAGAAAGCTTCTACTATATGGACCGGTTCGGACCAGTTTTATAGGTTTCCTTGTGATTTCTTCTTCTTCTTCTTTGTTTCTACGTGCTTTCGTTGGTTTTTTGTCTTACCTTTTCTTTGTTTTTTTTCATTTTGCTTTTCTTCATTCTTTCGAATATTTGAATTTTTCAGTACATGTTGTACATTTTTTGTATGCATGCTGGACATTTTTTATATACACGTTGAACATTTTTCAAATACATGTTGAACATTGTCAAAGGCACATTAAACTTTTATATACATGTTGAACCTTCAAAGAGTTGTCAAAAGCACATTTAACATTTTAAAAATATGCAGTAAATATTTTATTAACACACATTGAACATTCTTCGAAAATGCCAAGAACATCTTTTTTTAAAACGTGTGAAACAAATTTAAGTGTTCAACATTTTATTAACACACATCGATCATTTTTCACAATTGGCATCACCATTTTTTTAAATGAGCTAAACATTTTTTAGTGTTATGAATATTTTTTAAATTGTCACAATTTTTTTCAAAGGTATGCAACTTTTCAAAAATTATGCGAGCAAATCTATGCATTATATAAATATTGTTTAAACATGTCAGGAACATAATTTCAAAATGCGTGAACAATTTAAAATGTGATAAACATTTTTTGATTTATATCAACATTTGTTATAAATTAGTTAAACATTTCTTAAATTACATGAATATTTTAAATATGCTGTAAACTCTTTGGAAAATTAAGTAAAGAGACTTTTACATATTCTGAAATATAAAAAAATAAAAGGAAAAAAATGCAAAACAAAGCGCCAAAGAAGCGAACGAATTTATGGAGTTTGACTAGGCCGTGCCATTAAAAGGCGCTGTTTTAGGCGGGCGGTTCTACCATCTCGCAACAGGCTGGAGGGCGTTTGTTTGTCTCGCCCGCTGAGAGATTGTATGTTTGCTCGCGCCTCCTGCGCTTCCTAAATGTGCGAGACCCATAAACACACGTGTTAGGCATATGTCGTTTTTTTCTTTTTAAAATATTATAAATACATATTTACCATGCATTGAAAACAATTAACGCAGTGTAAAAACTTTTCTTTTTTTGCGGGTGAAGCAGTGTAAAAACTTTGGTTGTGCCATATGTAGAATACATATGTACCAGCCACAAAAAACATTTGCAAGTTTCAGAAAAATGCCCGTCACACTTCTAGAAATATATTTATACAATGTAAAAAGGAATTGTTAACATAAGTTACAAAAATTTTCGTACCATTAACAAAAGTAAAATTTAAATACATCTACCCATTTAAAAAATTGTCCATGACATTCTTAATTGTTTATGGAATGTAAAGAAATGATTGCATAATTAAAAGAATGTTTTGTACCTTCCCAAAAATTATTCATGACATTAGATAAAAAATTCTTCGTGGCATTTTAAAAAATGTTCATGGATTCCAAAAATATGCTCGTGACATTTAAAGATAATGTTCGTATACTGTAAAATAAAATTTCATACAATTTATAAAAAAATGTATCGTTCCGTACGAAAAGTTCATGGCATTGCAAAAATATGTTCTAACACTTAACTAATGTTGTGCATATTTAGAAAATATGGGTTGTGACATTTATGAAAAATGTTCAACGTGTATTACTGTTGAACATGTTCTAGGAAAGTTTAACCTGTATTAAAAAAATGTTCAACCTGTACCAAAAATGCTGACTGTGTATCAAAAACACTTGTATATGAAAATGTTCAATGTGTATTCAAATAAAAGAACCAATCAGTACTAAAAAATGTGGAATATGTATCTTAAATCCTGTATATGAAAGTTTTCAATGTGTATTGAAATAAAAGTCCGACCAGTGATAAATGTGTATTTGAAAACCTGTATATAAAAATGCTCAACCTGTACTAAAAATGTTCAATATGTATTTAACACAGGAGAGGCTGTGAAAACAGCCAGTGCCGGTCTCAAGATTCTTCCGGAGATCGGACCGCTAAGCTGAGCAATTCAGGCGAGACGAAGCTACGTCTTGCATTAAGCGACAAACAAGAAGACGTAGACCCTCCCACTGGAGAAGTCCACTTTTGTCCCGTTCTGTTCAAAGGCCCAACAGACTCGGAACCGAGAGAACCCCGTAATCCGCAACTACGTTGGCCCACCCCATTTCCGTTTTCCCTCCATCTCCAACAGCTAAACCCCATTTCAGCTTCGTCTTCTCCGCTCGTCACACTCCCCGCCACCGTCTCCTCCCCACCCCACGGCCATGGCCGCCACCCCCACACCCCTCCTCCTCCTCCTCGCCCTCCCCCTCCTCTTCGCCGCCCTCGCCGCGGCCCAGCCCCGCCCCTTCGGAGGTAACTCACCAACCAAACCCGCGCGCCTGGGAGCAGGATCGCGCCCCGATTAGGCCGGGGTTAGCCGAGATTCGCGAGATCTGTCCGAGGGCGTCTGACTCGTGTGCTCCTCCGCAGGGGTGCCGCCGGGGTACGCGCGGTACGTGTCGGACGCGACGGCGACAGCGGAGGCGGAGGAGTACGACTACATCGTGGTGGGGGGCGGCGCGGCGGGGTGCCCGCTGGCGGCCACGCTCGCGGGGCCCGGCGGGGGCCGCGTGCTGCTGCTAGAGCGCGGCGGCGCGCCCGCCGAGTTCCCGGCGCTCGCCACGGCCGGCGGCTTCGTCAGGACGCTCGCGCTCGCCGACCCCTCGCCGGACTCCGACGCGCCCGCGCAGGCCTTCAGCTCCGAGGACGGCGTCCCCAACGTGCGCGCGCGGGTGCTCGGCGGCGGCACCGCCATCAACGCCGGCTTCTACTCCCGCGCGCACCCCGGCTGGTTCCACGGCCACGGGGAGGTCTGCTCCTCCAAATCCTCATTTTGTTTGAACTAGAAGGATTATTCAAAATTGAGTAGTAATAAAGCCCAATCATGATGTCTAAAACAAGAACATTCATCCCATAAGGATTATATGCATTGACACACTCTGAAAGTGATTTCTTTCCGATTATTGGAGATTCAGGGCGCCGAGGTGCCGGATTGGGACATGCGGCTGGTGAACTCATCGTATGAGTGGGTCGAGCAAGAGCTGACATTCCAGCCGGAGGTGCACGGGTGGCAGGCGGCGGTGAGGGCCGCGCTGCTGGAAGCTAATGTGACGCCGTGGAACGGCTTCACGGTGGAACATGTCACTGGCACAAAGATTGGTGCCACCACCTTCGATGCATCGGGACGCCGCCACAGCGCCGCGGACCTCCTTGCTTTCGCCCGCCCTGGCCGTCTCCATGTCGCTGTCGGTGCTGCCGTTACCCGCGTCATAATTAACCCTATCAATCCTGGTGAGTGATTTCTTATTCTACTTCTTGCTTGTTTGTCCACATAGTTCCACTTTAGAAATTTTGAATTTGTTTGTCATATTGCTGCATAGTGCATTTTGCCACAAAGTTATGTCTGAAATGCCAATTTTGACGTGCCATAGCCCATAACCACATTAGTAAGTGGTATCCTCAATGCCTTGCATCAGTTTGGTTACCGTTTGTTTGATCATGCCAACTGTTTGAATGCTTGATTTCTAGGAAGAGCGAGCTGCTGTATATGTAATGCATGATAATCATAATAACTATTGGACCTCCTGGACTCACATGATAGCAAGAGTCTAGACTAATGCCGATTTCTGAGCGGCAAGCCATGTGAAAATGCTGATGTGCACAACAGTGTGAACATACTTCTATTATTGTTTTGTTTCCTTGTTTCTGTATGAGATATGCTACTTGTGAGGGGCTGTACCTAGATTAGAATAGTAAAAGTTTTTTCCTAATTAATCCACTGTAGTAGCTTGGTAACTTAAGACCTTGTATGTTTCACACACAAAATAATCATTTTTGAGACTCGTGTGGAGAAACAAGTAGCACCTGTAGTGGACAACTAGATGTTCTGCAATTTTTCTTGTTCCAGTAATGTTTGAGTATCTGTTTACAAAATAACATTAGTACTGCTCTCATTTAGTTCTCATCAAAATGAACAGCCCTCTCTCGTGTTCCTGTTATGAGAATTGCTCCTTCAAGGATATGCCAGAATGACATATGTGTTCAATGTGAACAATTGGTGTTTTCCTCTTAGTTTTGGCCCCTAAATATTTTTCTCAAGCTCCACTGCCGCCTCCTATTGTCTTCAGTTTCCTCAGAGCCATCCTACATTCCTACTCTTAGTGGTGCCAATGCTTTTTGCCCCAAAGTCCCATTAAAATAATCACACAACCTTGTCCTGGTACAGCAAGTACCAGTACTTGAGCGTTTGCACAATTTTCCTCCAAAGAATTGCATAGAGCTCTAACTAACATTTTGAGACCTTATAGGTTTCACAAACAGAATATGCATTATCGAGACACTTGGATATATAAACTAGCAGCAGGTGTACTGAACAACTGGTTATTTTGTATCTTCTCTTGTTCAAGTAATTCCTGAGCATCGGTTAACAAAACAACCATAGTAGTCTTCTAATTCAACTCAGTTCAAAATTAACAGCCCTCTCTTGTGGTCCTGTTATAGCAATTGTTCCTTCGAGGATATGCCAGAATGACTTGTGTTGAATGCAAATAATTGGTGTTCTTACTCTTAGCTTTGCCCCATGAATATTTTTTCTTCAAGCTCCACCGCTGCCTCCTGTTGTCTTCAGTTTACTCAGAGCCATCCTACATTCCTACTCTTAGTAGCGCCAGCGCTTTTTGCCCCATAGTACCACTAAAATGATCGCAGAACCTTGTTCTAATTAACATTTTGAGAGTGTGTATTATTTCTTTATTTTCCAAAGAGCCCACATAACTGCAGAAGTCGCCATGTTAATGATTTTGTTATTTCAGTTATGGATCCAAAAAGACCAATACATCATGCATTTCAGAAATATCAGAGCATACCGAATTACCGATCACAACTTACTCTTTGTGTAACTGCCACTGCAAACTGAAACTTTTGTGGTATTTATTCATGTCACTTATGCTTGCTTAACATTTTGAGGAAAAAAGAAGCTTAATGGTACAATCTACTTGTACTAGATTAGCTCCTTTCCACATTAGCTACTATAGGAATTATCCTGAACCAATGGAGTTTCATGTTACCAGCACATACGGTTTTTTAGCTGTAAAAGTGTGTGCAAGTATGAGTAAACTTTGCCCTTTTTCTGTATTTCTTATCCAGCTGCACGCCGTGGAAGGTCACGACCAGCAGTAGCAGCAGTTGGCGTCGTGTACCAGGACCGTCTTCTCCAGCAGCACCATGCCCTGCTGCGTCCGGGTGGGGAGGTCATACTTTCTGCAGGTACACTTGGAAGTCCCCAGTTGCTGCTTCTCAGTGGCGTTGGCCCTGCCAACGATCTTACGTCCCTCGGCATCCCTGTTTCCGTGGATGCCCCTGACGTCGGGAAGCACGTGTTCGACAACCCTCGCAACGGCATCTCCATCATCCCATCAGTCCCCATCGACCACTCCCTCATCCAGGTAGTCGGCATCCCTTCTGCCAACGGCACTGCCTCCTACCTCGAGGCTGCATCATACATCGTCCCCGTTTCTCCCATGCTGCGCCCCGCCGGTCCTTTCATCAGCCCGACTTCGCCGCTCTATGTCACCATGGCAACCATCATGGAGAAGGTCCCTGGCCCATTGTCCGAGGGCTCACTCTGGCTATCATCACCCAATCCCGTGGAGACCCCCTCAGTGCGCTTCAACTACTTCAGCCGCCCCGAGGACCTGGCGCAGTGCGTTGTCGGCGTGCGCCGCGTGGCGCAGGTGCTCCAGAGCAGGACGATGGACATATTCCGTTCGGCCGTAGGAACGTCGGGCCAGGGCAGGAGAGGGCGTGGTAGGAGGGACTTCAGGATCGTTGGGGCGACCCTGCCACTCGACTGGAGCACGAACAACACTTCTGTGGCGGATTTCTGCAGGCGAACCGTGGCCACGCTGTGGCATTACCATGGAGGGTGTGTGGTTGGAAGGGTGGTTGACAAGGATTTCCGGGTCATGGGCACGCAGTCGCTTCGCGTGGTGGATGGGTCGACGTTCAGTGTGACGCCCGGGACGAATCCTCAGGCCACGGTGATGATGATGGGCAGGTAATGAATTTGGGGACGTATATACTTCTTCTGCTGTTCATTTTGAGCAATGTTATACTACTAACCTGAGATAGTAATTGACATGATTGCCTTGCGTACTGACATTTGACAGGTACATGGGGCTGAGGATGATCGCGGAGCGGCACAGCAGAAGGCTAGTGAACACATCATCATACAGTGAACTGCAGGAGTAACCCTCTTCCAGTGCTTGCGAACTGATCCAACACCTGGCAGCATTTCAGAGATATCCTGTGGAGTGTTGTGCATCCGGTGCATAACTGCTACACTTTTTTGGCTAGCGAGATACAACGTGTATATATTGTACAGTGATAGCATATGCACGAGGAAGGAGATAGCATGACATGCCTGGATATCACGATTTTTCATGGCGCGAATAGCATTGACGGTTACGATGCTCTACGGTGATTAGTTACTGACCATATACACGAGGATACAGCTATGCTGAGAGCCTATTTCTAGTGGATGTTGCCTGTACTCTTATTTAACCTGAATAAAGCGTTCTCCTAACAGAGGACTGCCGAATTCATGACTTTGCTACTCTGGATACAATTTTACTTTCTACTCCAGCTATGTTTGTGCACCGTATTAATGCTCTTCTTCATCCAGCACATAACGCATTGCTACGTTTTTGGCAGCGATATATGCTGTGCATACATACTGTAGAGTATGTAAGGATCTGTATGTACTGCAAGATCTATATGGTCAGTAGCTATATGCTGTCAGGGAAACGCTTTGTTCTGTAGCAATTCATGCCATTTACGATGTTTTTACGAAGATTAGATATTTTCTGTACACGGGGATACAACTATGCTGACAGTATATTTCATGCATGCTAATGGATGTTGCTTGTGCTTTTATAGTCTGAACAAAGCGTTTCCCTGACTGCCGAATTTCGTAAAGTTTTGGACTGGCTTTGTTACCCTGGACCTGTAGATGCAATTTCATTTGCTAACCTGGAAGCCTGCAGCTGCTTGATCCAGAACGTCTTAGAACATCTCCAGCCGTTCAGCCCCTCAGGACGCTGAAAAAGAGTGGCCTGGAGGTGAACCAACGCTAGATCGGCCCTTGGGGGCGACCTAGCTTCCAGCCAAGCCCCCCAGCGCCGCCCCTCAAGCCGTGGCAAATTCAAACGTAGTCATTCCCGCTCACAAAATAGACGCCACAAATCCGGTGATCAAGCGGCCACAGTTCGGCGATCGAATAAAAAGTTCAGCGTACAAAAAAGAAAGGTCGCGCGTGCAGCGCATCAGACGGCGAGGTCGGCGTCGGCGGAGTCGGCGTGCGCGGGCTTGGCAGGGTCGGAGCTTCTTCTGTGCCAGGCGGCGTCGGCGTGGCTTCTGTGTGGGGAGTCGTGGAGGCATCATCACTCGGGCTTGGAGGTGGCGTCGGCGTGGGCGTGGGAGTTGGCGGCGTCGTCGACGGCAGCTGGTTCAGGATGAGGCCACGCTCCGCCAAGTACCACGCCTTGACCGCCTCGTCGTTGCTCTGGAGCATGTCCGCGCCGCCCAGCAGGAAAGTCAGGTCGGTGTTCCTCTTCTTCGCGGCGACGTTGGTCTGGAGTAGGTCGAGTTTGACGGCGCTGCTCGTCATCAACGCCGACCACCGCGCCTCGGTCTTCTCTTCACGCAGGATGGCCCGGGCCTGTGCGTCGGCGAGGCAATACTCGATAGACTCCTGCACTCGCGCGATAGCCGCGTCGGTGTGTTTCCCTTTCTTGGCCCCTTTGTTGCCGTCCGGCCGCCCTTCTGTCGCGCCCGGCGACAGCGCGTCCGGCTTGTAGGTCTCCTTGGCCTTCTCGAGGGTGCGCCGGACTTCCGCCCACTTCTCGCACTTGTCATTGCGCTTGTAAACATGAAGGTACTTGAATTCTTGGTCGTTGTTGCCCTGGCGATACATGGCGAACATGCGCACCAGCAGCGTGGAGGAACAAACAGTTGGCGGGTGCACGCGGCGAAGAGAAGCGGGAGACCAGCGTGCCATACCTGATCCTCAACGTTGGCACCGCTCTCCGGGCGAGTCGCGACCTCCTCGACGATCCCATGTCATTTGTTGCACGCCGCCTGGATGAGCCCCCAATGGTTCGCCATTGCCTTCGCCCCGCGCTGCATGTAGACGCCTTTAAAGTAGGGGTCGACGAGTTTGCGCTCGTCGAACTCGGCCTTGATGCGCTCCCAGTATGTCTCGATGCTCTGGTTCGTGCCGGTGGTCGGGTAAAGGCAGACGACTTTACACGCTTCGGCCAGGCATTCCTGCTCCTTGGATGGCTACTTGATGCGCGGCTCGCCGGTCCTGGCCGCCTCCTTCTTCTTCTTGCGCCTCCTCGCCGAAACAATCGCCGGCTCCTCCTCCTCCTCCTCCTCGTCCTCGTCCTCGTCCTCCTGCTCCTCCGGCTCCTCCTCGCCGTAGTCGAGCTCGCCGTCCATGCATGCCGCCGCTGAGATCCACCGTGTCGTCCGGGGTAGCGAACCCGGAGGACGCGGCGGCCACGGCCGAGCCTGCTGCGATGATGTCGTCCATGTTGAAAGAACATGCGGTGCCCCCATGTTTGGTTTTGGTAATTGATGACAATCTCTATGGACTAATGGTTTCCTTGAGTTATATTTGAAGGTTTTGTCCATAGGCTTTTCTTGGAGTGCATGTGTTGATTTCAAGGAGAGTTTGTGTCGACCAAGGTGTTATTCAAGGAATTATCCAAAGATTGGTCATGTGAGAGTTGAGCTTATTGCAAGCATGTCTTGAAGAAGAAGATTGTGTGATCATTCATGTCTACCTTCAAGACATAATTCAAATGAAGAGAATTGAAAAGGTTCAAGGTTGATCAAGACTAAGTCAAGAGTGAATCAAGTTGATCAACTCACAAAGCGCAGAAGATGTACTGAGAGGGATCAAGTGATCCCATGGTATGGTAAGAACTGTCAATTACGCTTTGTGTACTAACCCATAGTCTTCGTGAGAGTTCTTTGTGGGGTTAGGTTGCGGTGTGCAAGTTCAAGTGGAGCATCACGAAGAGATCAAATGCTTGAAGCTTGCCGTCCTTTGTGGTGATAATGGACTTGTGAAGATGTGCGGAAGAGTGGCTCACCCATAGTGGAGTATGGGGGAGCAATCAACTAGTCTTCATCGAGTCAACACAATCAAGAAAGGTGGTCCAACTTGAGGGAGTAAAGATTGTCATCATCTAGCTCAAGTGGACCATGTGCAAGGCAAAGGTTTGCCCTTGATAGGTTTTCTATTTTACCGGTCTCATGATGGTAGTTGGGAGACCGGGTTATAGGATCGATTGCCGTACTATCAAGGGGGGCTCTCGATGAGTAGCTTGATCGTATCGTTCGTAGAGAGCTCAAACCATTGCATCCTTGCATCATCTTTCTTGGTTCTTGTTTGGTTCTCTTTGTGATTCTTAGAGCTTATGGTCATCTTGATGACAAGCTTGAGTTCATCGAAAACGGAGTTCGCATGCATCTTCTATGATGTTTTCGATGTTGGAGGTTTTGCCGATTCTTCTCGGTTGGAGGTTTCACTCCTCTTTTGTTAGGCATACCTCCCATGCCTCTTCTTACTATTACCAGTCGCTGTTTTGATGCTACTCGTCGTCTTGTTTTCAACAAGCTTGAGTTTGCTCAATTCGGAGCTCATATGCAGAAGTTATGGCAGTTCTTGTTTTCTTGGAAGTGGTTTTTGTCTGGTCCCAGCGGTAGTACCACGAGCCCCAGCGGTAGTACCGCTCGGAGCTCTCAGCCGTTGTACCGCTGCTTCCGGGCGGTGGTACCGCCATCTTGCTCAGCAAAGACTTGGGCGGTTGTTCCGGCCAGGCACCGCCCAAGTACCGGTCAGGCCTCTGTTTTGATGCGGTACTCGGGCGGTGGTGGCCCGGTTGGTCCGGTCATACCGGTACCACCGGTGTCCGGAGCGGTTCTACCGCTCAGGACTTAGCCGCCCGAGCGTTCAAGGCCATGCGGTTGCACCGGCCCGGTACCGCTCGACTACCGCACTCAGGGGTGACTCCCTTCTGTTCCTATGCGGTGGTTGAGCGGTGGCTGGGCGGTTGCTCCGGTTGTTCTTCTCAACCGGTGCTACCGCCTGGTCGCCCGGTTGTACCACCTGGTAGGGTTCTGCATGTATACTGTGAGTCCCGGTTGTACCGGGACCAGGAGCGGTAGTACCGCTCGTGTGCGGGCTGAGCACATAACGGTTGGATTTCCCCCCTCCTATAAAAGGGGGTCTTCTTCCCCAATGAACCCTATCTCTTGAGCTCGTTTTGCCCCCATTGTTGACCTTCTTTGAGCTTGCTAACTCTCAATCCCTCCATGGATTCTTGCTAGTTTTTGAGGGAAAAGAGAGAGGAGATCTAGATCTACATTTCCACCAATCACTTTCTCCTCTATGTGAGGGGAACCCCTTGGATCTAGATCTTGGAGTTCTTGGTGTTCTCCTTCTTATTCTTCCTCTCATTTTCCTCCCTAGCATTAGTTGCTCCGGTGGGATTTGAGAGAGAAGGACTTTTGCACTCCGTGTGCCCTTGCCATTGCATTTGGTGCATCGGTTTGAGTTCTCCACGGTGATACGTGGAAGTGAAGTTTGAGAAGCTTATTACTCTTGGGTGTTTGGGCACCCTAGAGCTTGTTCCTCTTGGGTGCCTTGGCGCCCTAGACGGTTGGTGTTGTTCGGAGTTCAATCATTGTGGTGTAAAGCTCCGGGCAAGCGTCGGGGTCTCCAATTAGGTTGTGGAGATCGCCCTGAGCAATTTGACGGGTACCGGTGACCGCCCCCAAGGGTTACCAAAGTGTACGGGTTCGGTGACCGCCCCCAAGGGTTGCCATTTGTACGGGTTCGGTGACCGCCCTCAAGGGTCCCTTAGTGGAATCACGGCATCTTGCATTCTGCGAGGGCGTGAGGAGATTACGGTGGCCCTAGTGGCTTCTTGGGGAGCATTGTGCCTCCACACCGCTCCAAACGGAGATTAGCATCCACAAGGGTGTGAACTTCGGGATACATCGTCGTCTTCGCGTGCCTCGGTTATCTCTTACCCGAGCTCTTTACTTATGCACTTTACTTTATGATAGCCATATTGTTTCTTGTCATATATCTTGCTATCACCTAGTAGTTTATCTTGCTTAGCATAAGTTGTTGGTGCACATAGGTGAGCCTAGTTGTTGTAGGTTTTGTGCTTGACAAATTAACCGCTAGGTTTATTCCGCATTTGTTCAAGCCTAAACCGTAATTATTTTAAAACGCCTATTCACCCCCCTCTAGGCGACATCCATGATCTTTTAATTGGTATCAGAGCCTCGTCTCTCTTTATTAGGCTTTACCGCCTAGAGAGTAAAGATGTCGACTAGGGGGTTAGGATTCTCTGACACTCTTAGTTTCGATGGCACAAATTTTGATGTTTGGGTAATTCGCATGCTTAATCTCTTTAGGGTCATGGACCCAAATTTAAAGCGAATTGTGGATATGGGTTTTTCTCCTCCAAAGGATCCTCAAAGATTATCTTTAGAGGATGAGAAAAACTCTTATCTCAATGCTCAAGCTTCTAATGTGCTTTTCAATGCTTTGAGCAATGTAGTTATATTTCAACTCATGCCGTTCCAGGATGCTCATGAGTTGTGGACAAAGCTTCAAGATAAATATGGCGTGTCCAAGTTTTGTGGGGATGATTGTTCTCCCTCCACATCCGGCCGTATAGTCTTCTCAACTTCTTCTACTTCACCTACATGTGGCTTGCCACAAGGTAATGGTATGGTGAGTAGTGTTGGTCATTGCAATGATGATAGTATGCTTATTATGGATGATCCTTCATCACTATCTTATTGCAATGCTCCTTCTTTGGGATTTAACACTTCAAGCACTCCAAATGTTTCACATGCTTGTGTTGATAGTCCTTGCATATCATGTAGAAATTGCTTAACTAAATCTCATGATGATATGTTTGCTATATCTTGTTGCCATGATAAAAATGCTTGTATTTCCTCGAGTTGTGGTGCTAACAATGTAGAGGAAACCCAACACTCCATGGAACAAGATGTGGTCTTGAACGGTGCTTCAAGGGATCCTACATCATCATCGATTGCTTTTTGCTTTATGGCTAAGGCTTCAAAGGTATCTCCCACTTTGAATCCCAATATATCTTGTGATGATATTGATGATGGCAAGAATGATGATGATGTTGATTATGATGAAGAGAATTATAATGTTGCCTCCTTAAAAACTAAGGGGGAAATGATTTTTAAAGCTCTTCACAAAAATAAACTTGCTCGTTCCAACTTCATGGAAATCATGTCTATTGCCATTGAAGGAAAGAAATACATTGAGGAGGTGGAATCTCATCTAGAGGAGCATGAGGTCACCATTGAGAAAATGGAAGCTCATGAGCGTGATTACGCAAATGAGATCGCGGAGCTATCTCAAGCTCTTGAACATGAACAAACCACATCCGAATCTCTTGAGGAGACCTTTGCTCTAGAATTATCTAGAATAAAGGAATCTTATGATAGAGCACTCGAGGTGGCCAATGATTTCAAAACTAAAAATGCTAAGCTTGAAGTTGCTCATGCTAGACTCCTTGAGGATTTTGAGCACCTCGAAAATGGCTCAAGGGTCATCAAGGGTGAGCTCATCAAACTCACCGAGTCTCATGCTCAACTTGAAGCTTCTTACTTAAAAGAGCTTGCCAAGTTGTCTTCTCCTCTTGTTGCTAATGATGATGCTTGTGCTACTAACTCTATCTCTTGTGAAGCATCCATATTGAAGGAGAATGTTGAGCTAAGGGCTCAACTTGAGTTGCTATCTAGCAATTATGGGATGTTGGAAGAAAATCATGTAAAGCTCACAAGCTCTCATGATGATCTTCTAGTATTCCATAATGTGCTAAAGTTAGCTCATGAGGCCATGCTTGCTAAGGTAACATCTAGTGAGCCTCATGTGGATACTAGCACTACTTTTGGTCAAAATGCTATGTTGCCATGTGCTAGTCCTTGTAATTCATCTACTCACAATGTTGGTACATCTTGTGATGAATTACTTTCCTTTCCTTGTTGCTCTAACGATGAAGCTTATACTTCCTCTAGTACTTGTGTTGAGACTAACCATGTAGAGGAAATCAAAGAGCTCAAGGCCCAAGTCACTTCTTTGAAGAAAGACTTGGAAAAGAGTCATGAAGGGAAATCCACACTCAACAATATCTTGAGTGTGCAAAAATCCCCCAATGACAAAGGTGGACTTGGATTCAACTCCGATAAGAAGAATAAGTCCAAGATGATCAAGAAGAAGGGCCAAGAACAATTCAAGAATTCGGCCAAGATTATTTGCTTCAAGTGCAAAGTAGAAGGGCATCATGTTAGATCTTGCCCATTGAAGAATAAGCCCATTAGTGACAAGCAACAAGGGAAGCGGCCACAAGTTCATTCGCATGCTCAACCTCATGTTGAAGAAAAGCCTCTTCCCAAGAAGACTCAAGCTAATGCTTCTCAAGTTGAGAAATCAAGTGAGAAGAAAGTGAAGAGTAGACATTGCTACCTATTTCGTGAGAAAGGTCACCTCGCTTCTTCATGCACTAGTGGTAACTTATCCAACCCAATTATTATTGATGATGTCTATTCTCTTGGGAAGGATAAGGTTGGCAATGTGGTTGCCAAGTTTGTTGGTACTCAAAGTGGTTTGAAGCAAAGAACCATTTGGGTAGCCAAGCCTATTGTGACTAACCTCTTAGGACCCAACTTGGTTGGGGACCAACAAGCTCAAACTTGATCAATAGGTGATGTTGGAGGTCATTGGAGACTTGGCTACATTATGAAGAATTAAGGGGACTTCATCATTCTTATTGTCTCAAGCCAAGTCATTCGGATTATCAAGTTTCTATCTTATATCCAATGTTCCTCCTTGTGGTAACTCGTGCTTAAATTGTTTACATTGAAAGTTACTTGCCCCTTTGCATGTTTGGCTTTGTTCCTTGCATGTGTTTGTATATGTTGTGCTTCCAACTTGATTATCTTGAGCAATCAAGTATGTGTGTGTTGGTTTGCACATCATGTACATGTGTGTCGTTAGTTGAGCCTTTGTGCATCTTGGTCATATCTTAGTTGGCTCTTGTGAGAGATTAATGGAATATCCCATTATGGGGGAGTGATGTGCTTTGTGCACCTCACAATCCTATATATGTGTGTACATGAGTAATACCATCTAGTATTGATATTTCAAGATTATCTAGTCGCTATGTGGTATGTCTTCTCATGAGAAATTCAAATTCTAAATAGTCCATTAATTATCTCTTGTTGGATCCTCTAAATTGCCTCTTGTCTATCTTTAATTGGTATCACATTATGAGGGAGTAATATGCTACGTGTATATTACTAGCCTAGAAAATGTGTACATTTGAGATATTGTCATCTAGAGTTGATATTGTAAATTATCTTGTTCCTAGGTGGCATGTTAGCTCTACAATTTGCATTTTGCTTTTTTTTTGGTGTGAAGATGATGTCGGATATCCTTGTTATCTACCACCGGGAATTATTTCCGTTTACTTCTTGTCTTTTGACAATTGGTACTCACTTTTGTGGTAGAATCTATTGATCATCTTTACATTGGCCTTTGCTTTTTATTTTCCCTTTCTCTTGCCAAGGTTTGTATCAAGTCCCTTTGTCTTCCATACCACTTGTGGATCTTGTTTCTTGATCTAGTCTAGTGTTTTCTAGATATAGTGAAAGTGGTGATCCCACCTTGTGCATTTTGTATTCAAATGCAAATTCTCTATGATGCACTAGTCTTGGGGGAGCTATCCTATTTTCTATAAAACACTCATCTTGCGATCCTTGTCAAGTGTGTGTTGGTGGAAGGCAAGTCGTTTTCGTTTTGGTACTTTGTGCCATCATGAAACTTTGTAGAGAGCTTGGTTTGTTTGGGACCATCCTCTCTTTTGGGAGTTTGATGTCTCTTCTTTGTGTATATCAATGGATATCTCATTCCTTGTTGTATCCATTATGGATACCCTCCAAGTGATGATTTATTCGTTTGGTATCTTTTCTTTCCTTGGTTTTTCTTTGTCTTTTGGTATCGGTTCTTGAAAGTCTTGAGCATGCATATTAACTTCGTGTAGTATCTTTGGCATGCTTTCTTTCTTTGACCCAATATATAGGGGAAACTCCTCCATGTCTCAAATTGGATGAGATGTGCATGTAATTCATTTTCATATCCATATGCACATGTTTGTGTGGAGTTTGTCCTATGTGTCGTTGGTTCTCTAACTCTTTGGTCCCAATGAGTTTGGGTACCATTTTGTTTGTGTTGTTGTTCTAGGAACAAGTGGAGATGCATTGGATGCTCGGCTCACTCACAAGGAAGGTTGTGTCACCATGTGCTTATTGGAGTCAAGCTAGGATGATTAATTAACTACTATCTACCTTTAATTGGCATCTACTACATCCATCCAATGGTATCTCGGTAACAAGTATCATCATCTACTTCATGCACACATTTCTTGCATCAACCTTTCGTAGGTTGTATCATGGCATGTTATCCATTCTCTCTTGTGATACTTGTTTCCTTTCTCAAAGCATCCCAACAATGATGTCTTGTTGCTAGTTGTGATGTCTTTGATGTTCGTGTGGTTGGAATTCATTTATATGCAATAAGACCATATCTAGCCTTGTGCTATGCTCTCAAGCAAATATCTTATTGGTATATGTATGACTTCCTTTTGGATATCTTGTTCCTTCATGTTGTAACTATTTCGGGTGTACATCCTTCTTCGTAGATATATATCATCATGATTTCGTCTACCTAGAACCTTATACACTTGAGAGAAATAACATCTCTAGATGATATCCTTTCTTTCACGTCCACCTTGTCTTTCTTTTGTTATTTCTTTGGTGGCTCCGTGAAAACTTTTGCCTTGAGTGCGTGTCTTATCTCGTTGCATCTTGATGCACTCTTGTGTGGTGAAGATTACTTTCCTCATGCTTATCTTTACGAGGCTTTTGCCGTCTTAATTGGTATCCCTCGTCTTGATGAGGCTTTCATCTTCTATCTTCACCATGAGTTGTCACAAGCATAGGTTCTTAATATGATTATTAGTAAGCTCGTGAACCCATTTGCTAGTTGTGTGTGGGAATGATAGGCCTTGCACCGTGTGCCTTGTTCTTTCAAGACTTTATTGATGCCTAATGCTCATCCGTACATTAGTCTTCTCAAGTGCATTGCCTTGACTCACACACATCATTTTGGTTGAGCCCATTCTTAAGTTGCCTCTTTTATTACTTGTTGCTCAACCATGTGTGTGTTGCAAGTACTAGGCTTTGTTTCCTATATGCTCACTTGCACTTGTTGTAAGTTTCTATTGATTTTGGGGGAGCTATGATCCTATTTTGTGCACTTTGTATCCAAATACAAATATTCTTATGTGTGCACAAATCATGGGGAGCTTCTCTAGTTTCTTTAGAACACTCCTTTGCTCATTTCATAATATCCTTTATTCATGTGGCTCGTAGGATCTTTGGTCTAGATGGTTCAATTGATATCCGTTGATTCCTTGCTTCAATTGGTACCTTTTGATTGCTTGATTGCTTGTATCTCTCTTTGTTATGTCCTTGTGGCATATCATTCCTTTAGCAATCTTGGTGCCTCAATATAGTTGGTCTCTCTCCAAGTATTACCTTTGGATATGTGTATGGCATTCCACTCTCTTGTTGAGAAATACACAACTTTTGGAGGAACACCTTTTATATTGGTCTTCTTAGCTTTTCACCCATTTTGGCAATCGATGCCAATGGGGGAGAAGTTTCAGAGAGTTTTGTGGAGGTTTCAGAGAGTTTTGTGGAGAAGTCTTTAGAGTTTTCTCCTTGCTTTGGTTTTGTTCCTAAGCATTTGCATCTCATACGCATGCTTTATTGGTTGTTGCATTGCATGGTGATGCATAATTCCTTATATTAAACTCTCTTGAAAGTGATTGTCATCAATTACCAAAATGGGGGAGATTGAAAGAACATGCGGTGCCCCCATGTTTGGTTTTGGTAATTGATGACAATCTCTATGGACTAATGGTTTCCTTGAGTTATATTTGAAGGTTTTGTCCATAGGCTTTTCTTGGAGTGCATGTGTTGATTTCAAGGAGAGTTTGTGTCGACCAAGGTGTTATTCAAGGAATTATCCAAAGATTGGTCATGTGAGAGTTGAGCTTATTGCAAGCATGTCTTGAAGAAGAAGATTGTGTGATCATTCATGTCTACCTTCAAGACATAATTCAAATGAAGAGAATTGAAAAGGTTCAAGGTTGATCAAGACTAAGTCAAGAGTGAATCAAGTTGATCAACTCACAAAGCGCAGAAGATGTACCGAGAGGGATCAAGTGATCCCATGGTATGGTAAGAACTGTCAATTACGCTTTGTGTACTAACCCATGGTCTTCGTGAGAGTTCTTTGTGGGGTTAGGTTGCGGTGTGCAAGTTCAAGTGGAGCATCACGAAGAGATCAAATGCTTGAAGCTTGCCGTCCTTTGTGGTGATAATGGACTTGTGAAGATGTGCGGAAGAGTGGCTCACCCATAGTGGAGTATGGGGGAGCAATCAACTAGTCTTCATCGAGTCAACACAATCAAGAAAGGTGGTCCAACTTGAGGGAGTAAAGATTGTCATCATCTAGCTCAAGTGGACCATGTGCAAGGCAAAGGTTTGCCCTTGATAGGTTTTCTATTTTACCGGTCTCATGAT